>NC_140988.1:385673395-386132952 GCF_052327205.1 Somniosus microcephalus | reverse complement strand
AGAGAGCGAGAAGGGGGGAGAGAGCGAGAAGTGGGGAGAGAGCGAGAAGGGGGGAGAGTGCGAGAAGGGGGGAGAGAGCGAGAAGGGGGGAGAGAGCGAGAAGGGGGAGAGAGCGAGAAGGGGGGAGAGAGCGAGAAGGGGGGAGAGAGCGAGAAGGGGGGAGAGAGCGAGAAGGGGAGAGAGCGAGAAGGGGGGAGAGAGCGAGAAGGGGGGAGAGAGCGAGAAGGGGGGAGAGAGCGAGAAGCGGGGAGAGAGCGAGAAGCGGGGAGAGAGCGAGAAGGGGGGAGAGAGCGAGAAGGGGGAGAGAGGGAGAAGGGGGAGAGAGCGAGAAGGGGGAGAGAGCGAGAAGGGGGGAGAGAGCGAGAAGGCGGGGAGAGAGCGAGAAGGGGGGAGAGAGCGAGAAGGGGGGAGAGCGAGCGAGAAGGGGGGAGAGCGAGCGAGAAGGGGGGAGAGCGCGAGAAGGGGGGGAGAGCGCGAGAAGGGGGGAGAGCGCGAGAAGGGGGGAGAGAGCGAGAAGGGGGGAGAGAGCGAGAAGGGGGGGAGAGAGAGAGAAGGGTGGAGAGTGCGAGAAGGGGGGAGAGCGAGAAGGGGGAGAGAGCGAGAAGGGGGGAGAGAGAGAGAAGGGGGAGAGAGCGAGAAGGGGGGAGAGAGCGAGAAGGGGGGGGAGAGAGAGAAGGGGGGGAGAGAGCGAGAAGGGGGAGAGAGAGAGAAGGGGGGAGAGAGCGAGAAGGGGGGAGAGAGCGAGAAGGGGGGAGAGAGCGAGAAGGGGGGAGAGAGCGAGAAGGGGGGAGAGAGCGAGAAGGGGAGAGAGCGAGAAGGGGGGAGAGAGAGAAGGGGGGAGAGAGAGAGAAGGGGGGAGAGTGCGAGAAGGGGGGAGAGAGAGAGAAGGGGGAGAGAGCGAGAAGGGGGGAGAGAGCGAGAAGGGGAGAGAGCGAGAAGGGGGGAGAGAGCGAGAAGGGGGAGAGAGCGAGAAGGGGGGGAGAGAGCGAGAAGGGGGGAGAGAGCGAGAAGGGGGGGAGAGCGCGAGAAGGGGGGCGAGAGCGAGAAGGGGGGAGAGAGCGAGAAGGGGGGAGAGAGCGAGAAGGTGGGGGAGAGCGAGAAGGTGGGGGAGAGCGAGAAGGGGGTAGAGAGCGAGAAGGTGGGGGGAGAGCGAGAAGGGGGGAGAGAGCGAGAAGGGGGGGTTCAGAAAAAGGGAGAGACGTTCAAATAAATGGGGCTGGCATCTATCTCAGATCCTGCAACGTGCTTGTATGAGACTGGAGGCCGCACTCCTAATAAAAGAGAGAGACTTCAATTGATGCTCATTACATAGAACGTACAACACAGAAACAGGTCATCCGGCCCAACAGATCCTTGCTGGCGTTTATGCTCCACACGAGCCTCCTCCCACCCCTCTTCATCTCACTCCATCAACATATCCTTCTATTCCTTTCTCCCTCATGTGTTTATCCAGCTTCCCCTTAAATGCATCTGTACTATTCGCCTCAACCACTCGCTGTGGTAGTGAGTTCCACATTCTCACCACTCTCTGGGTCAAGAAGTTTCTCCTGAATTCCCTATTGGATTTATTAGTGACTGTCTTATATTGATGGCCTCTAGTTCTGGTCTTGTCTGCAAGTGGAAACATTCTCTCTGCCTACCCCATCGAACCCTTTATCTTAAAGACCTCTATCAGGTCTCCCCTCAGTATGAGCCCCAGCCTGTTCAACCTTTCCGGATAGTTACAACCTCTCAGCTCTGGTATGGTCCCTGTAGATCTTTCTTGCACCTATTTAAAGACTCCATGGTTCTGGTCTCGCCCGCATGTGAAAACCATGCCTCGAGTCACAGAAACGTCTTGAGGTGCTTTACACACAATGAATGAAATTGGACTTTAAATAAATCTTCTCGGCATGTTGGTGAGGCCGCCATTTACTGCCCGTCCAGGATCTCAGCCCGAGATTGTGGCGAAGCAACGGGTCCGAGGCTGTGGGGAGGGGCCTGGGCCCCGAGGCTGTGGGGAGGGGACGGGGCCCCGAGGCTGTGGGGAGGGGACGGGCCCGAGGCTGTGGGGAGGGGACGGGCCCCGAGGCAGTGGGGAGGGGCCTGGCCCGAGGCAGTGGGGAGGGGCCTGGGCCCCGAGGCTGTGGGGAGGAGACGGCCCCCGAGGCTTTGGGGATGGGACTGGGCCCCGAGGCTGTTGGGAGGGGACGGGCCCGAGGCTGTGGGGAGGGGCCTGGGCCCCGAGGCTGTGGGGAGGGGACTGGGCCCCGAGGCTGTTGGGAGGGGACGGGCCCGAGGCTGTGGGGAGGGGACGGGCCTGGGCCCGAGTCTGTTGGGAGGGGACGGGCCTGGGCCCCGAGGCTGTGGGGAGGGGACGGGCCTGGGCCCGAGTCTGTTGGGAGGGGACGGGCCTGGGCCCGAGGCTGTGGGGACGGGCCTGGGCCCCGAGGCCGTGGGGAGGGGCCTGGGCCCCGAGGCTGTGGGGAGGGGACGGGCCTGGGCCCGAGGCTGTGGGGACGGGCCTGGGGCCCGAGGCCGTGGGGAGGGGTCGGGCCCCGAGTCCGTGGGGAGGGGCCTGGGCCCTGAGGCTGTGGGGAGGGGACGGGCCCGAGGCTATGGGGAGGGGACTGGGCCCCGAGGCTGTGGGGAGGGGCCTGGGGCCCGAGGCTATGGGGAGGGGCCTGGGGCCCGAGGCTGTGGGGAGGGGACGGGCCCCGAGGCTGTGGGGAGGGGCCTGGGGCCCGAGGCTGTGGGGAGGGGCCTGGGGCCCGAGGCTGTGGGGAGGGGCCTGGGCCCCGAGGCTGTGGGGAGGTCACACACCATCCTGTCTTGGAAATACATCGGCCGTTCCTTCACCGTCGCTGGGTCTAAATCCTGGAACTTCCTCCCTAATGCCACTGTGGGAGCACCTTCACCTCAGATAAGGCGACCAAAGCTGCACACAATACTCAAGGTGTGGTCTCACCAAGGCCCTGTACAACTGCAGCATAGTTTGTCTATTATGTAGGATTCAGCAACCGCAAGACAGGTGGCTGCCATGAGTTCCCTAATATATACTAGAATATATATATTTTTTTTTGGTGAGTTAACATTAACTAATAATCATTAAATCTTTATGTACCTGGTGCATTGCGGGTGAATATCGTGAGCGATGACTTGGCTTTAAACTGGGCTGTGCTGTACGTGAGGGCTCACCACACAGACCAGATGAGGGGATTTGGATGAGGGAAAGTTCCTGAAACGGGATTTTGAAAAGAGTGATTCTCTTTCACTGGGGGTTACAAGATCACAAGATAGTTATGGATGAGTTATGGATCCATGCAGAAACTTTAATGTCCCCCGCTCGCAGCATTCCATTGTCACTTCAATAATTTTACTGATTTTGCCTCCACTCCCCGATCTGGGTCTTCATCCCATGTGTTGTTCACTCTTATGTGAAGATCTTCGTACTACCAGTCCTAAGTTTCCCAATTACTAGTGGACTCTTGTCTTAATCTCACAATTTCAAGAGTGAAGTTAGGAAACACTTCTACACACAAACGGTGGTAAAAGTTTGGAACTCTCTTCCGCAAACGGCAATTGATGCTCGATCAATTGTTAATTTTAAATCAGAGATTATCTTTCTGTTAACCAAAGGTATAAAGGGAAATGGGGCAAAGTGGGTAGATGGTGCTGGGTCGCAGATCAGCCATGATCTCAGTGAATGGCGGAGCAGGCTCGAGGGGCTGAATGAAACATAGAAACATAGAAGATAGGAGCAGGAGTAGGCCATTCGGCCCCTCGAGCCTGCTCCACCATTCAATGAGATCATGGCTGATCATCCAAATTCAGTACCCTGTCCCTGCTTTCTCCCCATATCCCTTGATCCCTTTAGCCTTAAGAAATATATTTAACTCCTTCTTGAATATATTTAATGAATTGGCCTCAACTGCCTTCTGTGGTAGAGAATTCCAGAGATTCACCACTCTCTGGGTGAAGAAATTCCTCCTCATCTCTGTCCTAAATGGCTTACCCCTTATCCTTAGACTGTGACCCCTGGTTCTGGGCTCCCCGCCATCGGGAACATCCTTCCTGCATCTAGTCTGTCTAGTCCTGTTAGAATTTTATAAGTTTCAATGAGATCCCCTCTCATTCTTCTAAACTCCAGCGAGTATAAGCCCAATCAACCCAATCTCTCCTCATCCCAGGTATCAGTGGTGAATCTTCGCTGCACTCCCTCCATGGCAAGAACATCCTTCCTCAGATAAGGCGACCAAAACTGCACACAATACTAAAGGTGTGGTCTCACCAAGGCCCTGTACAACTGCAGCAAGACATCCTTGTTCCTGTACTCGACCCCTCTCGCTACGAAGGCCAACATACCATTTGCCTTCTTAACCGCCTGCTGCACCTGCATGGTTACCTTCAGTGACTGGTGCACAAGGACACCCAGGTCTCGTTGCACTTCCCCTTCTCCCAATCTATTGCCGTTCAGATAATAATCTGCCTTCCTGTTTTTGCCACCAAAGTGGATAACCTCGCATTTATCCACATTATACTGCATCTGCCGTGCATCTGCCCAATCACCCAACCTGTCCAAATCATCCTGTAGTTTCTCGGCATCCTCCTCACAGCACACACGCCCACCCAGCTTTGTCTGCAAACTTGGAGATATTACATCTAGTTCCCTCGTCTAGATCATTAATATATATTGTGAACAGCTGGGGTCCAAGGACCGATCCCTGCGGTACCCCACTAGTCACTGCCTGCCACTCGGAAAAAGAATCGTTTATTCCAACTCTTTGCTTTCTGTCTGCCAACCAGTTCTCTATCCAAGTCAATACCTTGCCCCCAATCCCATGTGCCTTAACTTTACACGCTAATCTCTTATGCGGGACCTTATCGAAAGCCTTCTGAAAGTCCAAATACACCACATCCACTGGCTCTCACTTATCTATTTTACCAGTGACATCCTCAAAAAATTCCAGTAGATTAGTCAAGCACGATTTAGCTTTTGTAAATCCATGTTGACTTTGTCCGATCCTGTCACTGTTTTCCAAGTGCTCTGCTATTACATCTTTTATAATGGACTCTAACATTTTCCCCACTACCGATGTCAGGCTTACCGGTCTATAATTCCCTGTTTTCTCTTTACCACATTTTTTTTATAGTGGCGTAACATTAGCTACCCTCCAATCCATGGGAACTTTTCCAGAGTCTATAGAATTTTGGAAGATGTCCAGCAATGCATCACAGTTGAGTCATCTTTCTTGTTTTATTTTTATGCCAAACTGGGATGAACAAAATCTGTAGTTCCTCCATGCGATCTTTAAATGTTTGTCATTGCCTATCCACCGTCAACCCTTTGAGTAACATTCCCCAATTAATCCTACCCAACTCGCGCCTCATACCATCATAGATTCCTTTATTTAAATTCAGGTACCTAGTCTCTGAGTCAATACTTCACTCTCCATCTTAATGAAGAATTCTATCATATTATGATCGCTACGCCCCAAGGGGCCTCGCACAACAAGATTGTTAATTATTCCTTTCTCATTACATAATACCCAGTCTAAGATGGCCTGATCTCTAGTTGGTTCCTCGACATATTGGCCCAGGAAACCATCCCATATACACTCCAGGAATTCCTCCTCCACAGTATTGTTACTAATTTGGTTAGCCCAATCTATATGTAGATTAAAATCACCCATGATAACGACTGTGCCCTTATTGCATTCAGCTCTAATCTCCTATGTAATGAGAAAGGATTAATTAGCAATCTTGTTGTACGAGGCCCCTTGGGTCGGAGCGATCATAATATGATAGAATTCTTCATTCAGTTGGAGAATGAAGTAGTTGACTCAGAGACTAGGGTCCTGAATTTAAATAAAGGAAACTACGATGGTCTGAGGTGCGAGTTGAGTAGGATTGATTGGGTAATGTCACTCAAAGGGTTGACGGTGGATAGGCAATGGCAAACATTCAAAGACTGCATGGATGAACTACAGAATTTGTTCATCCCAGTTTGGCATAAAAATAAAACAAGAAAGATGACTCAACCGTGGCTATCAAGGGAAATTGGGGATAGCATAAGATCCAAGGAGAGGACGTATCAGTTGGCCAGAAAAAGCAGTAAACCTGAGGATTGGGAGCAGTTTCGGATTCAACAAAGGAGGACAAAGTGATTAATTAAGAAGGGGAAAATAGAATATGTGAGTAAGCTTGCAGGGAACATAAAAACTGACTTAAAATCTTTTATAGATACGTGAAGAGAAAAAGATTGGTGAAGTCAAGCGTAGGTCCCTTGCAGTCAGAATCAGGGGGATTTATAATGGGGAACAAAGAAATGGCATCCCAATTAAATACATATTTTGGATCTGTCTTCACAAAGGAGGACACAAATAACCTCCCAGAGATGTCGGGGAACATAGGGTCTGATGAAAGGGAGGAACTGAAAGAAATCAGTATTTGTAGGGAAATGGCATTAGGGAAATTGACGGGATTGAAATCCGATAAATCCCCAGGGCCTGATAATCTACATCCTAGGGTACTTAAGGAAGTGCCCTAGAAATAGTAGATGCATTGCTGATCATCTTCCAACATTCGATGGAATCTGGAACAGTACCCATGGATTGGAGGGTAGCTAATGTTACCTCACTATTCAAAAAAGGTGGTAGAGAGAAAACGGGGAATTACAAACCGGTAAGCCTGACATCGGTAGTGGGGAAAATGCTAGAGTCCATTATTAAAGATGTAATAGCAGAGCACTTGGAAAACATTGACAGGATCGGACAAAGTCAACATGGATTTACAAAAGGTAAATCGTGCTTGACTAATCTACTGGAATTTTTTCAGGATGTAACTGGTGAAATAGATAAGGGAGAACCAGTGGATGTGGTATATTTGGACTTTCAGAAGGCTTTCGATAAGGTCCCGCATAAGAGATTAGTGTTGTGTATGTAACCTGTTCCACCTTAAGAGAGCTTAAGCCTGTTCCACCTTAAGAGATGTACTACTTTCTCAGGCTGCTGTAGACGTAATACCGGGGGTGAACACACCGGTATTTAAGCACTGTGCAGTAATCTTGTATTCAGTATAGTCCCTACCTCCAACCAGTAAAGACCTGTTTTTATTGTTACTCATTAGTCTGTGTCTTAATTAACTAAATAATTCACAGACTTAACACTGGCGACGAGTCAGATTCTTACCCTGCGGCAGTTATTCCACGGCGGCTTCGTCCACAGACAGGACGTTGAAGAAAGGTTTCAAACCGCACCACCCCACTGGAAGCGACAGGCATTAGGACCCTGAAGCCTCCATCAGCGACTGAAAACTGGAGGACAGAAGACATCCTGCAGCTTCTTTTTCAACCTCGGTGGTGGGTAAGCCGAGCAGCGTTGGCTGCAAAGACAGGGCTGGGGAAGTCGGAGGTACAAGGGCGATCGCGATCGGGAGATAAGGGCCATCAATCGCAATCCCTGATAAGGGCCGCACTTGGGCTGAAAGGCGCAGCGTCGGCAGACACTGAAGGCGCGAGAGCCGCGGTGAAAAGCGCGGGCCATCGATCGCGGCGGAGATAAGGGCCGCACTCGGGGCTGAAGGGAGACGGCGTTGGGTGACGGGTGAAGACCGCCAAGCGTGGGAAAACCGCCATTTTGTGGGCGGAGGATGACGGCAAGAGCGGGAAGCCGCCATCTTGGATAGCAGTAAAAAAAAAAAAAAATCTGAGAAATTGCAAATCTGATAAAGTACTACAATGCCTAAACATGGGAATATTAGCAACTTTGATAGTGACATCGAAGATTGGGCCATATATGTTGAACGAGTTAAAAATTATTGTAAGGCCAATAAAATTCGTGAGGCTGATAAAGCACTAACATTATTAAATTTAATGGGTGCGAAGACATACGGGCAATTGAAACACCTGTTATCTATCACCAGATGAACCGGCGGATAAGAAGTTCGATGAGATTGTTACTGTCCTGAAAGATCATCTAAACCCCACGCCGCTGATGCTAGCGGAACGATTTAAATTTTACGACAGAAGGCAGCTACAGAATGAAAGCAATGCTGAATATTTGATGGAATTACGTAAGTTAGCGAAATATTGTCAGTTTGGAACGGGACTGACAGAAGCACTACGAGACAAATTTGTGTGTGGTTTATTTAAACAAGATACACAAAAGCGACTGCTCGAGGAGAATGAGCTGACGCTTGAGAAGGCGGTCACTATGGCAGCAGCACACGAAGCCGCAGCGAGAGGCACGGCAGTAATGCAGCTACGGTCACCGGAGCTCAGTGCACACAAATTGGGTGTGAGTTCTGGCAAATGTTATCGTTGTGGAAAGACAACGCATGATCAGAACCAGCGTTGGTTTAAAAACCAAGAATGCAGAACATGTGGTAGGCTTGGACATATAGCTAGAGTATGCAGGTCAGGGAAGAAGACCAGCAACAAGAAGTCACCGCAAGGGAAATACGCAAAGGTACACAAGGTGGCCGAACAGGAGTCCGATTCAGACGCTAGCAGTAATGAACTGGCTAGCTTAAGGGTACTCAACGTTGGTAAGGGTGCAGACCTCCAGACAATTTGGGTTACTCTTCAGATAGAAGGAGTCCAAGTAAAAATGGAATTGGACACTGGATCGGCATTGTCGGTCATGAATAAGAAAGATTACAGAAGGTTATTCCAACATATTCCCCTACAGGATACGGAAATTATATTGACAACCTACACGGGGCAGAGAGTGTACCCCATCGGGACAATAAAGGTTGCAGTGGCCAACAAGGGCGAAGGAAGTCAAATAATGGACTTATATGTGCTACCGGAGGGAGGTCCACCACTACTAGGCCGGGAGTGGTTTAGAAACATAAATATGGACTGGCATTCGCTAAAAGCCATAAAGAGTGAGAACTCGGTGCAGATAATCAGCCCAGACTCTAGAATTGATGATGGTAAGACCAACCCATGTGCAAAAGACAAAGTTTCAGCACAGAATTCCACTGAGCAACAACAACATAGTTTAACAGAGAATTCTGAGTCTGTCAAGTCTACTGATATGCACATTTTTGAGGGACACTGGGCTCGAACTCAACTCCATTTCAAACTACAACAGCAATTAGAACAAATGATTCGCCGTTTTGAGCAAGAGATGAATAAAATAAAAAAGTTCTTTGTTACAGAGTGGGAGAATCTGGAAAGTCAACAGAAGCAACTGATGGAGAAAATGGAGCAGGAGCACACCAACCATCTGCGCGAGGAGGCCGAACGAATCAAAGCTGATTCAGGTTCTGAAGGTGCGTGCCATAATCTGGTGTCAGAAGAGTTAACGGTCAGCCAACTCCTTCATATGCTGAGGGACAAGACTCTGAAATGGGAAAAACTTGAACACGAGCTGCGATCTTCAAAGGAAAAGGGTTCGGAGCTCACAAAAGTCATTGAGATGGCTGATGTGACGACACAGACTGAAACGACTGCAACAGAGCAGCCATTGGATGCCAAAAGTATGCTGACTCACGTCAGTGTAGAACAACAGACCGCTGAAACAGCTGCTCCGGTAGAGGGATTGCATAGTCCGATCAATCAATCTCCAAAGGAAGTTGAAGTATTAAAATCACAAATGAGGTCACTAGTAAACGACTTGCTGAAAGCCCAGAAAAAGCTGGATGCAGAGGTACACATGAAGAAGTCTCTTCAGGAAAGATGTCTGGATTTGGAACAAGAGCTGGCTAACGTCCAGCTGGGTATGGAGGAAATAGACGACCCTCTCACTGGTCTAGCTCAGGACGACACCGAATATTACCATGACCTGGTGGACGACACCGAATATTACGATGTCCTGTCCTGCCCAGCTTGTAACTTCGACTCCCAAAGTGCAGAAATCATGGAGGAGCACCAAAAGTCTACGGAACATCGGGAGAAGCTGGCTCTACGACGGAAACAGGAGGAAGAGAAGGAGGAACTGCGCATGCAGCTGGCAGCTGTGGCAGCTGACAATGGAGCCCAGAGAGTCTCCAAGAAGCAGAAAAGGAAAAGTAAAAACAGAAGATGACCCATCTGAACCATTATCACCTCTACCAGATCACACACGTGGTCCCTCCGAACGGAGCCAAATCAGTTCGGAAGTTCAAGCTGTTAAATCCATGAAAGGACTATTGAATGAGTAACGTGAACCGACTACACCACAGAGATTGAATCTGTGAACTGTTTTCCGCAGAGACTGAATCTGTGATATGTTACGTTAAACATGAAGTTATATATGTATATATGTTATTACGTTATGTTAAATGGGGGGGATGACTATAAAGCTAAGAAGGGAGGAGTGTTGTGTATGTAACCTGTTCCACCTTAAGAGAGCTTAAGCCTGTTCCACCTGAAGAGATGTACGACTTTCTCAGGCTGCTGTAGACGTAATACCGGGGGTGAACACACCGGTATATAAGCACTGTGCAGTAATCTTGTATTCAGTGTAGTCCCTACCTCCAACCAGCAAAGACCTGTTTTATTGTTATTTTTAGTCTGTGTCTTAATTAACTAAATAATTCACAGACTTAACAATTAGCATGTAAAGTTAAGGCACATGGGCCTAGAAATTCAGTTGGTTGCGCCAGCAGTTAGCGCCTTAAGAGAAGTGAATTTCGGGCGCTATGCGTGTAGCGCCCAGGTGCAGCGCAGTTTGCGCCTCGCCCCAAATTAAGTTGACCCTTAGCGCCGGCGCAAAGTTTAGTGCCCGCCCGGCTGCGCGCGCAGAAAATGACGTCACATCCTTGTGCAACGCCCTTTGCGCGCCCCGATTCCAAACTTCAGTCGGACCGCCCCATTGTGCAGCTGGCGTCCGGAGCGTTTGAAAAAAGGAACGCAACACAGCCAGCGCGGGCCCCGGGGGGGCGCAAATTAAAGGGGACGTACCCTCCAGTATAAAGGCCAGCCATTTTGCAGCAAACACTCTTGTGCAACGCATTTCTGGACACACAACAAGGAGGATAGCTAACTGGTTTCAAGCAGCAACAGCTCAGGTATTTTTGGACTCAGGCCAGAGCGCTGCAAGTGGCCTTTTGGAAATTTGACTGCCAGGATTTGATGGGGGTTGCATGGGGTGCCAACGCGGAGCTGCAGCGCCATGTCCGTAGGGCTCGCAGACGCATTGTGAGAGGGGCAGCCTTGGCTAGAGGCAGAGGGGGCTACAGGCGTCGGCCACGTAGGCCTTACCCAGTCAGGCTATACCACCAGCAGCGCTCCTACCTCAACATGACTGACGCGCGATGTGTTAGAAGGCTCCGATTCCGAAAGGAGGTGGTTGCAGAGATCTGCCACCTGCTTCGCAGAGATCTGCGTCCAAAGCTCAGGTGCAGGACGTCTCTGTCGGTGGAAGTGAAGGTGACGGTGGCATTGAACTTCTATGCCACCGGCTCCTTCCAATCCGCTGCTGGGGACATAGCTAACATCTCCCAGTACGGCGCACATCGCTGCATCCGCCAGGTGACCGAAGCACTGTTCAGAAGGAGAAGCCAATTCATCTCCTTCCCCATGGCCCTGGAGAGCCAGCATCAGCGCGCCTTGGGATTTGCAAGACTCGGGGACTTCCCCTTGGTGCAGGGCGCCATTGACTGTACGCATGTGGCTTTGCGGGCCCCTCTGGAGCATGGCGAGCAGTTTCGCAACAGGAAGGGCTACCATTCTCTGAATGTGCAGCTGGTGTGTGACCACAAGCAGCGCATCATGGCTGTCAATGCCAGCTTTCCAGGCAGCAGCCACGATGCGTTTATCCTGCGGCAGAGTACTGTGCATGACATGTTCGAGGCACAGCCTCCCCCAAGAGGATGGCTACTCGGGGACAAAGGCTATCCTTTGTGTACCTGGCTCATGACCCCGCTCCGCGCGCCCAGGACCGCTGCTGAGGAGGCATACAACGAGAGCCATCAAACCACCCGCAACATCATCGAGCAAACTATTGGGGTCCTCAAGCAGCGGTTCCGCTGCCTTGATCGCTCCGGAGGAGCTCTGCAGTATTCGCCGGACCGGGTCTCCCAATTTGTGGTAGTTTGCTGCATGCTACACAACCTGGCTAGCCGCAGGACTCAGGCACTGCCACCTGACGTTGGGGCAGCACCTCAGGAGGAGCAGGAGGAGCATGAGGAGGAGGAGGAGGAGGAGCAGGAGTACGTTCCCAGGAGGGAGCGACCAGGGCCAAGGGCCGCGCGACGCCACCTTATTACACGGTACTTCTAAGCCCCCTGTCAGGGAATGCCTTGTGACCATGAGGGAAGATGAATGCAGCCGCTCCGCAAGCCCTCAGCCGGCGAAGCCAACAAACACTAACAAGAACAACCATGGAGACTGCATGAATAAAGATAATTATTTATTACACAAAAATGAAAACCCCTTCCCACATGAATCCCCAAAAACAATCAACGGGCCCCACAAAAAGCCCAACAAACGACACACTCCCACAAACTGGGCAGGAGTAACTCCACATTTGTACAAACCTGGCCTCAACCTCGGCCTTAACGCAAAAAATAAGCCCACGAACCAAACAACCATGGGCAAAAGAAAGATGGCCGCCGCCATATAAAACGAAAGCTGGCCACACCCTCTACTGAGTGGCCCGCGAGGGCGAGACCTTGTCCAGCCTTTTGCCTCCCCTGCCCGGCCTGCTGCTCCTTCGCAAGCTCTGCCCAGTGGCTGCTGCGAGGCTGGGGGAAGGCGCCTGAGGCTCAGATGTCCTTCCGCCAGATGCCCTTGGGGGGCGGACTACACGGCCTTTGGACCTCGAGGGGCCGGCTGCTGAGTGGCGCACCTGAGCCTGGCCAACATCAGCTCCAGCCGCTTGCCCTTGACGCCCCAGTGGGGGAGTGGCGGCGACGGATGGCGCAATGTGGGCAAGCTGGCGTCTGGGATGCGCTGGCTGGTGCTGTGGTGCGCTGGCACTCGGCCGGGCCCGCACTGCAGGATCCGCAACAATCAGCCGAGGGGCGGCTCGCTGGGATGCTGCAGCGCGGCGGGTGCCCTGGCGATGCCTGCCTGAGACAGCGCATGTGGCAGCAGTGAGTGCCCCTGTTGTCCTGGTGTGCGCCCGCATCACACCCGCCAGGGACTTGATGGCATCAGTGAGCATGCGGCCACTCGCGGCAGTTGATGCCCCAAACTCGCGCACACTGGTCGCCAGCGACTCGATGGCCTCAGGCATGCGCCCTACCACGCGCATGAGCTCCGTGTGGCACCGGTCCGAATCCTCGGTCATCTTGTCCAGCTTCCGCGCCTCCTCCGAGGTGAAGGTGTCCGGACTGGAGTCGGGACTCTCCCGCTGGGGAGCAGGGGACCGAACTAGGGGAACCTTGCCACGTTGGTGGCGGCGAGTGTCCCGATCAACTGCACTCCCCTCTGATCCTTCCCCCCTTTGGGGGGAAGGCCGCGGCCCACGCGCAGGGCTCCTGGGTGGCTGGACGCCACTGGTCCCAGAAGCTGCAATCCCCTGCGACAGTTGGTCCAGGCACTCGTCCAGTGAGGACGTGTCAATCATTTCGTCCTCTCCTGCGGGACCTGAGTGTTCCCCTGATGGTCCGGCTTGATCTTGCTCCTCCTCCTCCTCCTCCTCCTCCTCCTCCTGCTCGGAGGGGCTGTCACTGGCAGCTTCACGGACCTGGTCGTCACCAGCTGAAAGCAGGAATGCACAAGAGTAGCTTCAGAGTGAGGAGACGGCGTCAGCGAGGGAGTCAGGACTGGTGGCATTCAGCGCATTGGTGGGACAGTGGCAAAGGAAGTAGCTCGGATGCGCAATTGCGACGCGAGAGGGCCAAAAGGCGAGGTCCTTACCATTGCCGGGCAGTGGAGGGTCGGCTACTCCGCACGCTGTGGGCACGATCAGCCGGGCTCCCATGAGCCCACTCACGCGCTCCTCCAGGCGAGTGAGCTTCTGCAGTTTGGCGTGGCCTCCCCTGGTCCTGGCACGGGCCTGGCGATTATAGGCAACTTTAGCCTGCAAGAGAAAGGATGGGCTGTAAGTACGGAGTGTAGCCCTGATGTAGTGTGCACTGCCTCCCATGGTGGAATAGCTTGCCCAGAGTGTAGCCCTGATATACTGTGCACTGCCTCCCATGGTGGAATAGCTTGGCCAGAGTGTAGCCCTGATGTACTGTGCACTGCCTCCCATGGTAGAATAGCTTGGCCAGAGTTTAGCCCTGATGTACTGTGCACTGCCTGCCATGGTGGAATAGCTTGGCCAGAGTGCAGCCCTGATGTACTGTGCGCTGCCTCCCATGGTGGAATAGCTTGGCCAGAGTGTAGCCCTGATGTACTGTGCACTGCCTGCCATGGTGGAATAGCTTGGCCAGAGTGGAGCCCTGATGTACTGTGCACTGCCTGCCATGGTGGAATAGCTTGGCCAGAGTGTAGCCCTGATGTACTGTGCACTGCCTGCCATGGTGGAATAGCTTGGCCAGAGTGTAGCCCTGATGTACTGTGCACTGCCTCCCATGGTGGAATAGCTTGGCCAGAGTGCAGAGTGCAGAATGGGCACTTGATGCTCATGACTGTCCCAAAGCTGCTGGCTGAGGGCTGGCCATTAGGACTTTCAGCTCCCTTTGCCCATCATGTCAGGTGTACATGCAAGAATGAGGAGACTGGAAAGGGTACTCACCCTGACAATCCTGGTCAGGTCGTTGTATTTTTTCCGACATTGTTTGTGGGTCCTGGGGGCATCGCCGGTGAACGTCACCCTGTTGGCGATCTGCTTCCAGGCTCTGGTGTATTCTTGGTGGTTCGGATTCCTCCCAGTCTCTGGGAACAAGATCCTGCGCCTCTTCTCCAGAGCTGTCACCATTATTCCCAGATCACGCTCTGAGAAGTGCAGGGCACACTCACGGGCCTTCTCTGGCGTTGCCATGACTCCCTGGGGCTGAGCAGCAGTGTTGAGGCCTATTTGCAAAGCTGCAGTGTGCAGGGCGTGGCAGCAGACCAATTCGTCCCTTCCCCCTTTAAGAGCTGGTCGGCGCCACGGGGTCTGCTGTCAATCAAAAAATGACCGCACCCGCGCTGCGCCCCGCCTCGGCGCTAGCCCTCTGCACCGCCGGCTTAGCGCCTAAAGATAGTAGTGCAACGCTTCTTTTAGCGCTCCAGCAACCTCTTAGGGCGAAGCCACTGAATTTCCGGCAAGGGGGCGCAACTTTGGGGCGGGCGCTAACTTCGGGCGGGCGCTAACGTTAGCGCCCCAAAACTGGCTATACTGAAATTCTAGGCCATGGGATTGGGGGCAAGGTATTGACTTGGATAGCGAACTGGTTGGCAGACAGAAAGCAAAGAGTTGGAATAAACAGGTCCTTTTCTGAGTGGAAGGCAGTGACTAGTGGGGTACCGCAGGGATCGGTCCTTGGACCCCAGCTATTCACAATATATATTAATGATCTGGACAAGGGAACTAGATGTAATATCTCCAAGTTTGCTGATAACACAAAGCTGGGTGGGCGTGTGTGCTGTGAGGAGGATGCCAAGAAACTCCAGGATGATTTGGACAGGTTGGGTGATTGGGCAGAAGCATGGCAGATGCAATATAACGTGGATAAATGCGAGGTTATCCACTTTGGTGTCAAAAACAGGAAGGCAGACTATTATCTGAATGGCAATAGATTGGGAGAAGGGGAAGTGCAACGAGACCTGGGTGTCCTTGTGCACCAGTCGCTGAAGGTAAGCATGCAGGTGCAGCAGGCAGTTAAGAAGGCAAATGGTATGTTGGCATTCGTAGCGAGAGGGTTTAAGTACAGGAACAAGGATGTCTTGCTGCAGTTGTACAGGGCCTTGGTGAGACCACACCTTTAGTATTGTGTGCTGTTTTGGTCGCCTTATCTGAGGAAGGATGTTCTTGCCATGGAGGGAGTGCAGCGAAGATTCACCAGGCTGATACCTGGGATGGCATGAATGACGTATGAGGAGAGATTGGGTCGATTGGGCTTATACTCGCTGGAGTTTAGAAGAATGAGAGGGGATCTCATTGAAACTTATAAAATTCTAACAGGACCAGACAGACTAGATGCTGGAAGGATTTTCCCGATGGTCGGGGGAGTCCAGAACCAGGGGTCACAGTCTGAGGATAAGGGGTAAGCCATTTAGGACAGAAATGAGGAGGAATTTCTTCACCCAGAGAGTGGTGAACCTGTGGAATTCTCTACCACAGAAGGCAGTAGAGGTCAATTCACTAAATATATTCAAGAAGGAGTTGGATATATTTCTTAACGCTGAAGGGATCAAGGGGTATGGGGAGAAGGCAGGGACAGGGTACTGAATTTGGATGATCAGCCATGATCGCATTGAATGGCGGAGCAGCCTCGAGGGGCCGAATAGCCTACTCCTGCTCCTATCTTCTATGTTTCTATGATTCCTGTTTAATGCCATCCCCAACCTCCGCATTACTGTTTAGGGGTCAGTATACAACTCCCACTAACGTTTTCTGTCCGTTGGTATTTCTCAGCTCTACCCATACAGATTCTGCATCATCAGAGCTAATATCCTTCCTTACAATTGTGTTAATCTCCTCTTTATCCAGCAATGCCACCCCACCTCCTTTTCCTTTTTGCCTGTCTTTCCTGAATATTGAATACCCCTGGATGTTGATTTCCCAGCCCTGATCACACTGGAGCCATGTTTCCGTAATCCCAATCATATCATATCTGTTTACATCTATTTGCACAGCTAATTCATCCACCTTATTACGAATGCTCCTCGCATTAAGACAGGAACAAGGATGTCTTGCTGCAGTTGTACAGGGCCTTGGTGAGACCACACCTTGAGTATTGTGTGCAGTTTTGGTCACCTTATCTGAGGAAGGATGTTCTGGCCATGGATGGAGTGCAGCGAAGATTTATCAGACTGATACCTGGGATGGCAGGAGTGACGTATGAAGAGAGATTGGGTCGATTGGGCTTATACTCGCTGGAGTTTAGAAGAATGAGAGGGGATCTCATTGAAACTTATAAAATTCTAACAGGACCAGACAGACTAAATGCTGGAAGGATGTTCCGGATGGTCAGGGAGTCCAGAAACAGGGGTCACAGTCTAAGGATAAGGGGTAAGCCATTTAGGACTGAGATGAGGAGGAATTTCTTCACCCAGAGACTGGTGAACCTGTGGAATTCTCTACCACAGAAGGCAGTAGAGGCCAATTCATTAAATATATTCAAGAAGGAGTTAGATATATTTCTTAAGGCTAAAGGGATCAAGGGATACGGGGAGAAGGCAGGGACAGGGTACTGAATTTGGATGATCTGCCATGATTTCATTGAATGGCGGAGCAGGCTCGAGGGGCCAAATGGCCTCCTCCTGTTCCTAAGTTGATCAAGAGATATCAATCAAAGACAGGTAAATGGATTTGAGGTGCAGAGCAGCCATGGTCTAATTGAATGCTGGAGCAGGCTCGCGGGGCTGAATGGCCGACTCCTGTTGCTTTAAATGTATGCAATTACTTAACATAATTGGTAGAAGGCAAACAATCCCATCACTGCCCATCGCCCACGCACCCTGTGCTCTGGGTCGTGACCACATGGAAACCTGTTATTGCTTTCTAGCGAAACAAGTCACTTTAACCCAAAGGTTAAATGGTCGGGCTGAGCTGTCCCACAGTAAAGCCCAAAGGTTTTTCCCAAATATGGTTTCAAGGTGAGGTCAATCCATGACATCACAGAGTAAGCCCCACCCTCACACTGCGCTTCACACTGAGATGAGACATCACAACAGCTTTGTAAAGTAGATAAAAATGAGCCAGGACGAGATACAACAGTTTGTGTAGGCAAGGGAGCTGCACTGAGTCTGAACAACTGGCTGCTCTTTCTAGGACTGAATGCGGTCGGCTCGAACATCTGAACAGCTTTGCTCTGTGAAGACAACACGAACAATTGAAACATCATCAACCAGCGGCTTGGACAGAATTCGTGAACTTTAAAAGGTTTGTCTTTCTGGGATGGCAGGAATGACGTATGAGGAGAGATTGGGTCGATTGGGCTTATACTCGCTGGAGTTTAGAAGAATGAGAGGGGATCTCATTGAAACTTATAAAATTCTAACAGGACTAGACAGACTAGATGCAGGAAGGATGTTCCCAATGGCGGGGGAGTCCAGAACCAGGGGTCACAGTCTAAGGATAAGGGGTAACCAATTTAGGACAGAGATGAGGAGGAATTTCTTCACCCAGAGAGTAGTGAACCTGTGGAATTCTCTACCACAGAAGGCAGTTGAGGCCAATTCATTAAATATATTCAAGGAGTTGGATATATTTCTTGAGGCTAAAGGGATCAAGGGATATGGGGAGAAAGCAGGGACAGGGTACTGAATTTGGATGATCAGCCATGATCTCATTAAATGGCGGAGCAGGCTCGAGGGGCCGAATGGCCTACTCCTGCTCCTATCTTCTATGTTTTTATGTCTTAACCTGTTTATCTTGTATTATTAGTGAAAGTCATAATGAGCAATATGAACAGTTTATCAGATACAGTAATATTGATGCACAGTCAGGTGGAATAGTTCAGTTTGTTATTGGTAGTTCTTCCATAGCGTTGCTCATAGGTAGTCTGGGTCCCGGAGCCTGGTTACTGATGGTTACTGAGACCCACACCTCACTGACCGGCTCCTCCCAGTCCTGGAGTTTAATGCTCACTCCCTGATCTGTAAATGTAGACAACTATTTACTGACTGTGACTAACTGTGTTTGGAGCTGTACTTCCAGCTTGTATCATTCCCTGTGAAAGTCAGAGTCAGTTACAGCAAAATCCGTGCAGATATCAAGGCTCAAATCCTGGAAACTGAAAGCAGGTCAGTACATGCTGGTTGTTCTGATCAACTTGTCCTGGACACGAGGATAGTCTGTGGGACAGCTCAGCCCGACCATTAAAAAGTCAAGAGCGTCCCTCTTGAAACCGCTGATTGGTGTTGAATGAACGGGTCTAAATAAGAGGAGAGGCTGACAGGGAGAGTGAACAACTGAATAATCAGTTTCTCAAAGTGTTCACCAGTACTGAGAGCTCAGGGTTAAGACTCGAAGAATGTACTCCTGGGCAGTAATGCCACTGGAGCTGCCTTGACCGAGCCTGGTACCTGCCCACACAGCTCGACACTGGCCCAGGTGTTGACTTTTTAAAGGGAATTTGATAAATCCTTTTACAGGTTATATGGTTTACTATACGAGGGGAGCGATAAAATGCCTGTCGTTGTCCTTGTTGCAATCCAGTGATTTTTGTCATTTCTTCTTCTGCCACAGGTACAGGTTGGTGTCAGGACGAGTGAGAGGAAATGGACGGTTTCATCAAACTACCAACAGACTAAAGTTGTCAGTAACAAAACCACAAAGACAACTGGATCACACATCCTGACATCACATCAATGCCAGCAGAGATACCACAAAGGAGGAAACAGCAACACTGAAATACCCCTCAACCCATCCATTTCTTTAGTGTCAACTGTACATCTTTTAATTTCTTTATTTGACGGCCAATAACAGGTCCATTTAAACTCGCAGCCAATGATTGGAGATGGTGTTAAACCAACTCTTTCCCTTCTGGCATGTTTCTTCCCCATTTTTAAAAATTTCCCACGCCCCTCTCCCTCCTCCCTAGTTCTCCCCTGGGCTGGACCTTCACGTCCAGCCCTCAGGTCCTCGCATCGGCATCAAGCACCAACCCTGCTCCAACTCCAGGCTCAGTTCAGCATTGCTCGGGGTTAACTGCACTGGCACTGGATAGGGCCCAGTCCATACAGTCATCTCCGACCTATGTCGACCGGTGGTCCAAGTGTTGGGACTGAACAGGAAAGTCTCAAGTGTGGACGCTCCGGTTGTTGCCTCGATGGTGTGGAATGGGATGAGCTGGTTAAAGCCAATCCATCCCAGTCAACTACATCAGGTGAAACCCCGGTACCACTTGTACTGAGGCCTCCCAGGATAGAGGAAGAGTCCTCCTCTGGCACCAGCTGGTTCGGAGGTGTCCGTGCCTACTGGTGCCAGAATCAGGCTGGTTCCCCCAAACGCCACCAGCTACTGTTGGTGTGTCCTTCCCCAGAGGCATCCGTCCCCTCTGGTGACACCAACGCAGCCCCGGGACATTGGTCTCCAGTTGGCGCCAGCTCATTTGGGGGCACCACCCTCGGTGGACTCGACCCTACACAGGGTCACCTATGCTGCGGGTGATGTCCACTTTGGTGAGTGCAGCTGCAGATCTCTATTTATAGATCTGTGGCTCCCACCCACCACTGTTGACCCACCTTCAGCCGCTCCCTACGACACTCGAGAGGCACTCCCAGGGAGGGTGCGTGCGCTCCAGAAACCAAACTGGGAGCCTGAGTTGACCACGGCTTCCGTGCGTTGAGGTTTTTCCATGTATTCAAAACAAGGGTGACTTCGAGTCTGAAACTGTGAGTTCCGGAAGTCCCATCACTTGTGGGGGTTGAGTCTTTACCTGGGGTCTTGCAAAGGCCTCAGGCAGCGACCTTTGTTGGATTCCCCCTCCCAATTTCCAAGGCGGTTTGGGCGGACTTGATAGGCGCGCCCCAGTTATGGCCAAGGTAGACAGCCCCGCCACTCTGCCTCACAACTTAAGGTTCGCTGGTACAGCTGGTGAACTTCAGTCGTGAAAGCCTCAGGAAACTAGTCCTGTTCCACCCACCGGAATCCAAATGGTGGGACATGTGGGTCTGGCGGACCTTCCTGCAGGGTTTGGCGCATATCCCGAATTCCCTGCCATCAAATCCACTGGGGCTGGCTTCACTGACCAGTAGGTGAGTTGAGGGAGCAATCCCTGCCAGAGAGGACCACCTTCAGAGAGTATCTGCTGCAGCAGCAGACTGTGTGGGTGCTCTCAATGTAGGAGCAGGATCTATCGTCCAGTGGATCTTGCATCGCCACTTAGTTTGTCCTCACACCTTGGGGATCCTTCAGGTTCTGCAGATGCCCATTGGTGCTGAGGGCTTCTTTGGCGAGCAAGTGGAGGATCTGCTGTAGCAGAACGTTCAGGCATTCCCGAATTGACACACAAGGGTGGGAGGGCACTGCTCACTTTGTAGCTTAGCCCACCCCATCTATAGGCCCCTTCCACTCACCAACACCAGTCCACTCACCATCACCAATCCATTCACCACCACCATCCACTCACCACCACCAATCCATTCACCCCCACCAGCCTATTCAAGGCCTTATCCGGAGCACAATGTCCTTTGTATCTTGCTAGCCTGTCATTCCAGATTAGGACCTGGAATGCAGGTAGCTCACAAGTAACATTCGAGACCCTGTCCAGCTCCACCTCCCCCAGCAGTGATCATGCCTGGATAGCCCACCTCAGAGTTGTGTGGGTGGGCTATTTCCAGTACTTCCCTGTGCAAGTGGATCACTCTGGATGTTTGGTTTGTCCATCAGAGGAACCATCTACTAGTGGGCATACTGGCAGGTCTTCTACCATCCACACTGAGAGCGTGTGATCGTCATCCAGAAGGCTCAACTGTTGGGGGTATTTCTCCAGTTGAGCCTTCTGGATGACCATCACTCTGCCAGTAATGTATCCACAGGTCTCCTTTGTCGCAGCATCTGAACTAGAGCTGGTGGTCCTGGGAGCGCAGTGTTCTCCATACATTGGTGCTACAGCCATCAGGCTCTTCAGCTAATGCTTTGACATATGGGTGGGAGCCACATTCAGGATGAATGGTCTTCTTGGCCAGTGATTTCACTTGGCATTTCAACAGGCTCGGGGTGTGAACGGTATAATAGGACATCTCCACTTTCAGACTCGGTGCAGGGTAAGTCAGTGTGTCTGCAGACAGACAATATGACAAGGGTCCGGTAAGTCAACAAACAGGGTGGGACCCTCCTTCCTGGGTCCCTCTGTCAAGTTGACGCATTGCTTCCCATTGGTGCTTGAACGACGGGGTGACACTCTTGGTGCCACATTTGGCCCGGGGAGGACAACACAACAGTCAGCACACTCAGCTGCTCTGTAGTCCACCCTAACTAGTGGATGATCCACACTGAGGTAGTCCAGAACACCTTCAGGACTTGGGGGGTTTACCAGGTCGATCGACTTGCTCGCATCACCGGATAATCAACAATCTGCTGGAGGACCTCAGGCTGTCAGGGCGGAGGCCCGACAGTCTTTCGTGCTTTTGTTTCTGGATTCTGTTGCTCAGGGTTGCCTGATCTCCAGGATGCTCCAGGAAATTGCAGCAGGTGGTGGTTCTGGTTAACCCTTTGGTTACCTCACAAACCGTGCTTCAGGTACACCCGGGTTTTGAATATACACTTTGATTTCAGGAGCTCACGGGAGAAATCCAAGTCATTTTTAGAGTATAGAGGACCCTACCTTTTTTAGGGAATTTTTCATTCTGACATCCTCCACACACTGCTGGACACTGTCCAACTGGTACTCAGGGTGAGGAGGGCGGACCGTACCTGCAAGTGAACAGACTCTCCGGCTCCCAGGACAAATAGATCAAAGTGGGTGTTATTCACGGGCGCCAGCGCCAGATCCAAACAGTAAGCTGAACCGTCAGGATCTGGATTTGGATTCTGCCAGCTTCTGATTGATGGCCTGGCAGTTGAGATGGAATGCCCATTAGATTAGGGTATACCAGCAGTGCGGCACTCATGGGTAATGCTCACTTTATTGTGTCTGTCCTTGTCATTTAAGCCTCTGTTCCCATACAAGTACCTCCACCCTCTTCGTCCTCAGTACTACTTGGTTAGTCGCCAGCTGTGTGTGCAGAATGCCTGAATGAAGATCACAGCTCCCTTGTCAGCTGTTCCCATGTCAGCTGCTCCCTTGTAAGCTCCTCTTCATTCTTCAAGTGACGCGGCATTTGCCACCCACCTGGTTGTCTCTTGGGTCTAGTGGGGAGTGTTGGTATGTCTTTTCCTCGTTCTGGGTTGTCTTTGGGTGTCAACAAACTGGGTTCTGGGGTGTGCTAAAAGTTAACACTGCACGGGAGTCGGGGAGGGAGGGGAAAAACAAGCGGGTTTGTCCTTCAAAGTTAGGATGTCTTAACAAAATGTCTTAACAGGGAAGGTCACGCCTTAAGAGATTTTCCCCAGGCAAATTGTGCCGGTGCATCCCGGTAATTAGATCCATGTTCCACCCCCAATTCGGCCTGTCAATGTTTAGGAACGGATGTTCCCAGCAAATTAAATGGTGTCACAGTTAACACTTTAAAGAAAAGATTGGGGACAGTTTTCGTTCAACCTGGAACGACAGAAATGGAAACACTAGACAACCTGCCAACCAGTCTCTCGTCATCGCTGAATATTGTGTTTGTGACTGCTGCTACAGAACTAGACAGGAGATTGTTGAAGACCAGGCTCCCGGGGATTGTGTTCAATTGATGTTAGCAGAGTTGAAGTGAGAAAGTAATTGTCTTAGAATATTTGGGCCATAATGATCTCCTGGACTAGTTTCGATCGCCTAAGGGGGTCGGAGAGGAATTTCCCAGATTTTTTTCCCAAATTGGCCTGGGTTTTTATGTCTGGTTTTTCGCCTCTCCCAGGAGATCACATGGTGGGGGGTCTATATATTGCGATGGACAAGGCTGGATGGACCAGAGAGTCTTTTCGTGTACAAGTCATCTTTCAATAACTGAAATGTGAGAAGTTTAACATCTGAAAATAAACATGGATTGAAAATGAACAAACTTACTGTGTGTCTCCTGATTTGTGCACGGATCATTGAAGGGAACAAAAAGGGGAAGAGATGAGTTCTGATTGTCCCTGGGCTCAGTTACTGGCTGGGTGAACTCTTTGAGCCGCACACTAGGCTGGACCCAGATTGATTCCCCATTCTGCACATACAAACATACAAAAAGACATACAAAAGTAGATGAAGACTATCAGGCCCATTAAGCTCACCCCATCCAGTAGACAGTATGACCTCACATGTTGCCGTCCCACCTACCAGTTACGCTATCTCTGGAAACAGACAAAGAAACATGGCCAATTCAGGAAAAACCTCTGGCCAATTGCTCTCCAACTCCCAACACATGACAATCTAAACTAACCACTAACTCTCGCTGTAACTGGTAATGTCCTCTCAGGGACTGGTCAAGATCATACAGCACAGAAGGAGGCCATTCAGCCCATCGTGCCTCTGCCAGCTCTTTGAATGCACTATCCAATTAGCCCCACTCTCCCGCTCTTTCCCCGTAGCCCAGCAAATGTTTCCTTTTCAAGCATTTACCCAATTCCCTTCTGAAAGTTGCAGTGGATGGAATTATAAGTTGGTGGAATTCTGTCATGTGATCCCCAAAGTTCCAGTAACTAAATTGCCAAATCCCCCAGTCAGTAAAACCTGGATTGGGCTTATTCAGTCACTAAAGCACCAGTGGCACTTTCAAAGTCACAGGCCACGTCAAGGAACTCCTCCAAACACAATTAACCAACAAAGTAGTGAATTGGTACAAAAACAAATACTAGTGGGGAGGGGCTGGGGGTGAAGAATTGAGTGGGGGAAACAAGACACCACTTGGCATGTACTGAGAGGCAGAGTCGTGTGTTGGGTTTCCAACTCTGCTGGATGTCCAGGAGTCTCCAGGAATTTAATCTCCTGGATTTTTTTTTATTCGTTCATGGGATGTGGGCTTCGCTGGCAAGGCCAGCATTTATTGCCCATCCCTAATTGCCCTTGCGAAGGTGGTGGTGAGCTGCCTTCTTGAACCGCTGCAGTCCGTGAGGTGAAGGTGCTCCCACAGGGAGCACATATAGGCCAGCAGGGTCTGGAGTCACATATAGGCCAGCAGATGTCCTTCCCTAAAGGACATTAGTGAACAAGGTGGGATTTTAGCGCAATCCTATAGTTTCATGCTCATCATTACTGATGGTAGCTTTTTATTCCAGATTTATTGACGTGACTGAATTTAAATTCCCCAGCTGCCATGTGGTGGGATTTAAACTCATGTCTCTCAGATTGTTTAATCTAAGTCTGTCTCTGGATTGCTAGTCTGGTAACATAACCACTATGCTATCATTCCCAATTGAAGCTTTGAGCAAACCTGGGATAAAAGTCACCAGGGCATTAAAGAAAATGATTTTTTATTTCCATTTTCTTTGACCACTTTCATTCATTTATAAAAATATTGGAGACGGGGGAAAAAGGTGGTTGGATCCAGCAGGTCACGTGATGAAAGCGCCGGGAATACGTCCAATCAGAGATGGCGACTCGTGTTGTGTGACTCACGCCATTTATATACCACGACAAAATAAAATAATAGCAGGCGTTGATAATTGTGGGTGGCACCAAGACACACACGTGCAGAATGTGAAGCCTGTTGAATAATCACTGACTACTGAGGCACAAGTGGGTCTAAATAACACTTTAACAAACAGAATGGCTGCACATTAATGGCACAGTAACTAACTTGGGATATAATGGACTTTATTTTGGAAGTACTTAACTCCCAAACTCTCATTACCACACGGCTTGCCAAGAAACAACTGGATCGCCTTTCAATCACAGGTGTTAGAACTCACAACCAATCAGCACAGTGTTAACCCTTCGCTCCCCAGAAGTTTAAAGAACTTTCATTTTCAATTGACATTGAGAATGACTATTTTGGGAACTGCCTCCACGGTTTAGCGCCAGGATTCTCCCCAGATAAACTGGGTTTATAACACACTATTCATGTGGTTAGTGCCCCGAGGCACTTTAGAGAGTAGAATGAGATGCCAAATAGTAATACTGTACTAAGAAAGAAGCAATGGACACAAGTAACACTGCCCCTTCACTGGACAGCTGCTGACGATAACCTTCAATCCGCCCTCACAATAGATGTCAAGCCAGCTCGTTCTTCAAGGTGAGAAATGACCCTGGATGATAATCCTGAGATTTATTCTCCTTTTTGTTTCTTATCCGGCTCCCGACATTAAATTACTTGGTTTTATTACCCCATTGTGTTCTATTTGCAAACGTGAGCTATTGGAGCTTGATAGACAAACATGCTCACATGTGTCGCCTAGAAACACAAACAAATTGATTTTTTGTTAAACAGTGAGGATATTGCACCTTGAGATCCAATCCATGTGCTGCCGTCAAAAATGGGTGAATAGTTTAGGGTCTGGTCATTACAAGGACAATGTTGAAGGATAAAGGACCGGCTGAAAGGTTGGTGCTGAATTTAGCAAAGACCAACTTTCCAATGTTGATACCAGATAAACAATAGCACAAGGCAATTTTGATTTACGCCCTCCAATTTCTCAGTAGTGCATCAAGAACTTGCATTGATAGACCTTTCACAACATCAGGACATCCCAAAGCACTTTACAGCCAATCAAACACTTCCTTAAAGTGTAATCGCTGCTGCAATGTAGGAAACGCAACAGCCAATTTGCGCACAGCAAGCTCCCACAAATAACGATGAAATAATGACCAGATAATCTGTCTTTTTAGTGATGTTGGTTGAGGGATAAATGTTGGCCCAGGGGAACCGACCCTTCTTCAAAATACTGGCCATGGGATCTTTTAAGTCCACCTGAGAGGACAGATGGAGCCTTGGTTTAACGTCTCATCCGAAAGACGGCACCTCCGACAGTGCCGCACTCCCTCAGTATGGCACTGAAGTGTCAGCTTAGAGTACGTGCTACCACTGGGCCACGCAGGCACCTAAATCAAACAGCTAGATGATTTTAAAAGCACGGGATAATGGAACAAGAAACCTGAATGGGTTTCAAGAAGGAACTAGACAGGTTCTTATCAACAAATGGGATTCAGGGTTATTAGAAACGCACCAAGGGAATACAATGGATAGGTGGGCTCATCAGAACATAGGAACATAAGAAATAGGAGCAGGAGTCGGCCTTTCGGCCCCTCGGGCCTGCTCCGCTGTTCAATAAGATCATAACTGATCTGATCTTGGCCTCAACTCCACTTCCCTGCCCGCTCCCCATAACGCTCGACTCCCTTATCGTTCAAAAATCTGTCTATCTCCACCTTAAATATATTCAATGACCCAACCTCCACAGCTCTCTGTGGAAGAGAATTCCAAAGATTCACGACCCTCTGAGAAGAAATTCCTCCTCATTTCCGATTTAAAAGGGTGCTCCCTTATTCTGAAATTATGCCCCCTAGCAGGCAGGTAGTGCAGGGGTCCCCTGTGACCATCCCCGTCTCAAACAGATATACCGCTTTGGATATTGGTGAGGGAGATGCTTATCAGAGGAAGGCAGCATCAGCCAACTTCCTGGCACCGTGGGTGGTTCTGCTGCACAGGACGGGAGGGAAAAGAGCGAGAGAGCTATAGTGACAGGGGATTCTATTGTAAGGGGAATAGATAGGCGTTTCTGCGGCCGCAAACGAGACTCCAGGATGGTATGTTGCCTCCCTGGTGCAAGGGTCAAGGATGTCTCGGAGCGGCTACAGAGCATTTTGGAAGGGGAGGGTGAACAGCCATTTGTCGTTGTGCATATAGGTACCAACGATATAGGTAAAAACCGGGATGAGGTCCTAAAAGCTGAATATAGGGAGTTAGGAGGTAAATTTTAAAAAGGGCCAGGTCTCTCCAGACGTTGCCGATAACCCAGATCCTTGAATCTGGGAATTCGATTCGTGCCTCTTCTCAGCATCATCGGCAGCACTTGAATATCTTCCTTGTGTCTCGGTAACCAGAACTGGACACAGTGCTCAAGGTGGGACTGACCGGAACTGGACACAGTGCTCAAGGTGGGACTGACCAGAACTGGACACAGTGCTCAAGGTGGGACTGACCGGAACTGGACACAGTGCTCAAGGTGGGACTGACCAGAACTGGACACAGTGCTCAAGGTGGGACTGACCGGAACTGGACACAGTGCTCAAGGTGGGAGTGACCTGAACTGGACACAGTGCTCAAGGTGGGACTGACCGGAACTGGACACAGTGCTCAAGGTGGGTCTGACCGGAACTGGACACAGTGCTCAAGGTGGGTCTGACCAGAACTGGACACCGTGCTCAAGGTGGGTCTGACCAGAGCTGGACACAGTGCTCAAGGTGGGTCTGACCGGAACTGGACACAGTGCTCAAGGTGGGTCTGACCGGAACTGGACACAGTGCTCAAGGTGGGTCTGACCAGAACTGGACACAGTGCTCAAGGTCGGTCTGACCAGAGCTGGACACAGTGCTCAAGGTGGGAGTGACCTGAACTGGACACAGTGCTCAAGGTGGGACTGACCGGAACTGGACACAGTGCTCAAGGTGGGTCTGACCAGAACTGGACACAGTGCTCAAGGTGGGACTGACCAGAACTGGACACAGTGCTCAAGGTGGGTCTGACCAGAACTGGACACAGTGCTCAAGGTGGGACTGACCGGAACTGGACACAGTGCTCAAGGTGGGACTGACCAGAACTGGACACAGTGCTCAAGGTGGGACTTACCGGAACTGGACACAGTGCTCAAGGTGGGTCTGACCAGAACTGGACACAGTGCTCAAGGTGGGTCTGACCAGAACTGGACACAGTGCTCAAGGTTGGTCTGACCAGAACTGGACACAGTGCTCAAGGTGGGACTGACCAGAACTGGACACAGTGCTCAAGGTGGGAGTGACCTGAACTGGACACAGTGCTCAAGGTGGGACTGACCGGAACTGGACACAGTGCTCAAGGTGGGTCTGACCGGAACTGGACACAGTGCTCAAGGTGGGAGTGACCTGAACTGGACACAGTGCTCAAGGTGGGACTGACCGGAACTGGACACAGTGCTCAAGGTGGGTCTGACCAGAACTGGACACAGTGCTCAAGGTGGGATGGACCAGAACTGGACACAGTGCTCAAGGAGCTGTCTGACCAGAACTGGACACAGTGTTCAAGGTGGGTCTGACCAGAACTGGACACAGTGCTCAAGGTGGGTCTGACCAGAACTGGACACAGTGCTCAAGGTGGGACTGACCGGAACTGGACACAGTGCTCAAGGTGGGACTGACCAGAACTGGACACAGTGCTCAAGGTGGGTCTGACCAGAACTGGACACAGTGCTGAAGGTGGGACTGACCAGAACTGGACACAGTGCTCAAGGTGGGTCTGACCTGAACTGGACACAGTGCTCAAGGTGGGACTGACCGGAACTGTACACAGTGCTCAAGGTGGGTCTGACCAGAACTGGACACAGTGCTCAAGGTGGGTCTGACCAGAACTGGACACAGTGCTCAAGGTGGGTCTGACCAGAACTGGACACAGTGTTCAAGGTGGGACTGAACAGAACTGGACACAGTGCTCAAGGTGGGTCTGACCAGAACTGGACACAGTGCTCAAGGTGGGTCTGACCAGAACTGGACACAGTGCTCAAGGTGGGTCTGACCAGAACTGGACACAGTGCTCAAGGTGGGACTGACCGGAACTGGACACAGTGCTCAAGGTGGGTCTGACCGGAACTGGACACAGTGCTCAAGGTGGGAGTGACCTGAACTGGACACAGTGCTCAAGGTGGGACTGACCGGAACTGGACACAGTGCTCAAGGTGGGTCTGACCAGAACTGGACACAGTGCTCAAGGTGGGACTGACCAGAACTGGACACAGTGCTCAAGGTGGGACTGACCGGAACTGGACACAGTGCTCAAGGTGGGACTGACCAGAACTGGACACAGTGCTCAAGGTGGGTCTGACCAGAACTGGACACAGTGCTGAAGGTGGGACTGACCAGAACTGGACACAGTGCTCAAGGTGGGTCTGACCTGAACTGGACAGAGTGCTCAAGGTGGGACTGACCGGAACTGGACACAGTGCTCAAGGTGGCTCTGACCAGAACTGGACACAGTGCTCAAGGTGGGTCTGACCAGAACTGGACACAGTGCTCAAGGTGGGTCTGACCAGAACTGGACACAGTGCTCAAGGTTGGACTGACCAGAACTGGACACAGTGCTCAAGGTGGGTCTGACCAGAACTGGACACAGTGCTCAAGGTGGGTCTGACCAGAACTGGACACAGTGCTCAAGGTGGGTCTGACCAGAATTGGACACAGTGCTCAAGGTGGGTCTGACCTGAAGTGGACACAGTGCTCAAGGTGGGTTTGACCAGAACTGGACACAGTGCTCAAGGTGGGTCTGACCAGAACTGGACACAGTGCTCAAGGTGGGTCAGACCAGAACTGGACACAGTGCTCAAGGTGGGTCTGACCTGAACTGGACACAGTGCTCAAGGTGGGTCTGACCAGAACTGGACACAGTGCTCAAGGTGGGACTGACCAGAACTGGACACAGTGCTCAAGGTGGGTCTGACCGGAACTGGACACAGTGCTCAAGGTGGGTCTGACCAGAACTGGACACAGTGCTCAAGGTGGGTCTGACCAGAACTGGACACAGTTCTCAAGGTGGGTCTGACCAGAACTGGACTCAGTGCTCAAGGTGGGTCTGACCAGAACTGGACACAGTGCTCAAGGTTGGACTGACCAGAACTGGACACAGTGCTCAAGGTGGGTCTGACCAGAACTGGACACAGTGCTCAAGGTGGGTCTGACCAGAACTGGACACAGTGCTCAAGGTGGGTCTGACCAGAATTGGACACAGTGCTCAAGGTGGGTCTGACCTGAAGTGGACACAGTGCTCAAGGTGGGTTTGACCAGAACTGGACACAGTGCTCAAGGTGGGTCTGACCAGAACTGGACACAGTGCTCAAGGTGGGTCAGACCAGAACTGGACACAGTGCTCAAGGTGGGTCTGACCTGAACTGGACACAGTGCTCAAGGTGGGTCTGACCAGAACTGGACACAGTGCTCAAGGTGGGACTGACCAGAACTGGACACAGTGCTCAAGGTGGGTCTGACCGGAACTGGACACAGTGCTCAAGGTGGGTCTGACCAGAACTGGACACAGTGCTCAAGGTGGGTCTGACCAGAACTGGACACAGTTCTCAAGGTGGGTCTGACCAGAACTGGACTCAGTGCTCAAGGTGGGTCTGACCAGAACTGGACACAGTGCTCAAGGTGGATCTGACCAGAACTGGACTCAGTGCTCAAGGTGGGTCTGACCAGAACTGGACACAGTGCTCAAGGTGGGTCTGACCAGAACTGGACACAGTGCTCAAGGTGGGACTGACCGGAACTGGACACAGTGCTCAAGGTGGGTCTGACCAGAACTGGACACAGTGCTCAAGGTGGGACTGACCAGAACTGGACACAGTGCTCAAGGTGGGTCTGACCAGAACTGGACACAGTGCTCAAGGAGCTGTCTGACCAGAACTGGACACAGTGCTCAAGGTGGGACTGACCAGAACTGAACACAGTGCTCAAGGTGGGACTGACCAGAACTGGACACAGTGCTCAAGATGGGTCTGACCAGAACTGGACACAGTGCTCAAGGTGGGACTGACCAGAACTGGACACAGTGCTCAAGGTGGGTCTGACCAGAACTGGACTCAGTGCTCAAGGTGGGACTGACCAGAACTGGACACAATGCTCAAGGTGGGACTGACCAGAACTGGACACAGTGCTCAAGGTGGGTCTGACCAGAACTGGACACAGTGCTCAAGGTGGGACTGACCAGAACTGGACACAGTGCTCAAGGTGGGTCTGACCAGAACTGGACACAGTGCTCAAGGTGGGACTGACCAGCACTGGACACAGTGCTCAAGGTGGGTCTGACCAGAACTGGACACAGTGCTCAAGGTGGGTCTGACCAGAACCGGACACAGTGCTCACGGTGGGTCTGACCAGAACTGGACACAGTGCTCAAGGTGGGACTGACCAGAACTGGACACAGTGCTCAAGGTGGGTCTGACCAGAACTGGACACAGTGCTCAAGGTCGGTCTGACCAGAACTGGACACAGTGCTCAAGGTGGGACTGACCGGAACTGGACACAGTGCTCAAGGTGGGTCTGACCAGAACTGGACACAGTGCTCAAGGAGCTGTCTGACCAGAACTGGACACAGTGCTCAAGGTGGGACTGACTAGAACTGGACACAGTGCTCAAGGTGGGTCTGACCAGAACTGGACACAGTGCTCAAGGTGGGTCTGACCAGAACTGGACACAGTGCTCAAGGTGGGTCTGACCAGAACTGGACACAGTGCTCAAGGTGGGTCTGACCAGAAATGGACACAGTGCTCAAGGTGGGTCTGACCAGAACTGGACACAGTGCTCAAGGTGGGACTGACCAGAACTGGACACAGTGCTCAAGGTGGGTCTGACCAGAACTGGACACAGTGCTCAAGGTGGGTCTGACCGGAACTGGACACAGTGCTCAAGGTGGGACTGACCAGAACTGGACACAGTGCTCAAGGTGGGTCTGACCAGAACTGGACTCAGTGCTCAAGGTGGGTCTGACCAGAACTGGACACAGTGCTCAAGGTGGGACTGACCAGAACTGGACACAGTGCTGAAGGTGGGACTGACCAGAACTGCACACAATGCTCAAGGTGGGTCTGACTAGAACTGGACACAGTGCTCAAGGTGGGACTGACCAGAACTGGACCCAGTGCTCAAGGTGGGTCTGACCAGAACTGGACACAGTGCTCAAGGTGGGACTGACCAGAACTGGACTCAGTGCTCAAGGTGGGTCTGACCAGAACTGGACACAGTGCTCAAGGTGGGACTGACCAGAACTGGACACAGTGCTCAAGGTGGGACTGACCAGAACTGGACACAGTGCTCAAGGTGGGTCTGACCAGAACTGGACACAGTGCTCAAGGTGGGTCTGACCAGAACTGGACACAGTGCTCAAGGTGGGTCTGACCAGAACTGGACACAGTGCTCAAGGTGGGTCTGACCAGAACTGGACACAGTGCTCAAGGTGGGACTGACCAGAACTGGACTCAGTGCTCAAGGTGTGTCTGACCAGAACTGGACACAGTGCTCAAGGTGGGACTGACCAGAACTGGACTCAGTGCTCAAGGTGGGTTCGACCAGAACTGGACACAGTGCTCAAGGTGGATCTGACCAGAACTGGACACAGTGCTCAAGGTGGGACTGACTAGAACTGGACACAGTGCTCAAGGAGCGGTCTGACCAGAGACCCTGTACAGTGTGACCGTTATCCCCTGACTTTTATTCTACTGTTCTAACGATGCTGTTCAACATATTACGGGCTTTGTTCACTGTTCCTCTGCATTGGTTGGACATGTTGGCTGTCCATTCGACGGAGACTCCTAGGTCTCGTTCAGCATCATCCTCATCTGTTTTAATACCATTCATGAAGTATGTGTTTTATCTACTTTTCCTTCCTGTTTACTGTACCTTACACTGTAAATTCCACCTTCCGTTGTTCTGCACACTTGCAAATTATGTCCACCTCATTCTATCATTTCGGAGCTGCCCCCTCCAACTCCCGAGCTCCTCCTAGTTTGATATCATCATCAAATTCAACCAGTTTACATTGAGTTTCTGCATCCAAGCCATTGACGCAAGTTCGAGACAGTAATAATCCCAGCACTGAGCCCGAGGGCACCCCACTCAGTACTTCCGTCCACCTCTAAGAAGTACCACCTGACAGCCAAGGGAAACCTCACAGATCTGTAAAATGGCATGCTGTCTCGAGTTATGTTGGTCTCCTACCCTAGAACAGGTGCCCAGCTCTTTGCTGTAAAGTGCTGATAAAGGGCCTGTGAAGGAAGTAAGTATTCAGAGGGGAATCATGGAACCTCATGTAATGGGAGTGGTCTGTATTAAGCCAGGTGCATTGTAACACAGCGCTGATACCTCCCACGTGTTATACTCCAGCTAGTAATAATGCTAAGGGCCGCTCCACGGCCCAAAGTTCCTGGGGTGGGTCTTTCCTCTTCCACCCCTCTGCCCCAATCAAAATTTACATGTCCTGGCCTGCTCGCATGAAGAGGCCATGTTTGAATGTGACCTGATTGGACCGAACCAGATCTGATCAATTAGGACAAAGTGTTCCTCGTGAATCTGTGCTTTTGGTGCCTGTACCCAACGCGAGGCACAGCCTGTACCCAGCGCAAGGTGGTGCCTGTACCCAGCATGGGGCAGTGCCTGTACCCAGCGCGGGGCGGTGCCTGTACCCAGCGTGGGGCGGTGCCTGTACCCAGCGCGAGGCGGTGCCTGTACCCAGCGCTGGGCGGTGCCTGTACCCAATGTGGGCCAATGCCTGTACCCAGCACAGGGCAGTGCCTGTACCCAGCGTGGGGCGGTGCTTGTACCCAGCGTGGGGCGGTGCCTGTACCCAGCACGAGGCGGTGCCTGTACCCAGCACGAGGCGGTGCCTGTACCCAGCGCAGGGCGGTGCCTGTACCCAGCGCAGGGCGGTGCCTGTACCCAGCGCGAGGCAGTGCCTGTACCCAGTGCGGGGCGGTGCCTGTACCCAGCACGAGGCGGTGCCTGTACCCAGCGCGAGGCGGTGCCTGTACCCAGCGCGAGGCGGTGCCTGTACACAGCGCGGGGCGGTGCCTGTACCCAGCGCGGGGCGGTGCCTGTACCCAGCGCGGGGCGGTGCCTGTACCCAGCGTGGGGCGGTGCCTGTACCCAGCGCGAGGCGGTGCCTGTATCCAGCGCAGGGCGGTGCGTGTACGCAGCACGAGGCGGTGCCTGCACCCAGCGCAGGGTGGTGCCTGCACACACAGCGAGGCGGTGGCTGTACCCAGCGCGGGGCGGTGCCTGTGCCCAGCGTGGGGCGGTGCCTGTACCCAGCGCGGGGCGGTGCCTGTACCCAGCGTGAGGCGGTGCCTGTACCCAGCGCGGGGCGGTGCCTGTACCCAGCGTGGGGCGGTGTCTTTAGCCTTCACTTCCCCTCTCCTGAATCTGCTGGCTCTGGTGGGGATTCGGTATTGTTCCACGATGACTGGGCCCTCTCCGACCCTTCACTCATGCGGCCATTCTTAATGCGAGAGTCTAAACAGTGAGGATCACAGGTTATTGAACCATTGGAATTTTCATAGCGAAGCCCAAGCCTATGCTATCACACACATGCACCTTTCCGATGGGGGCACTGGATAGTAATCAGAGCAGCGACCCTGGCTGAGCTATCCTCTCCCTAACCCGGGGGTTTGGACAGTGATCCAAGAGCAGGATCACGGTGTGCACAAAGCTCTGCCAGTTGCTCGAGCTCACGCTGTGAGATTCGGAGCTTGAGGAGCGACTGGAGTCACTGCAGTGCATCAGGGAGTTCGAGAGTTTCCTGGAAGTGGGTCACCCTACTGCCACAGAAGGTGCAGGAGGTGAGGGAGTGGGTGATCACCAGACAGGGTAGGAGGAAGACTCAGGTAGCGCAGGAATCCCCCAAGCCAGTGGCACTCGCTAACCGGTTTTCAGTTTTGAATACCAGGGAGGTACCAGCTCTTGGTCCGTAGCCCTGCAGGTTACGGCACTTCAAGTGCATATCTAAGAACGTTTTAAATGAGGTGAGGGTTTCTGCCTCTACCACCCTTTCAGGCAGTGAGTTCCAGACCCCCACCACCCTCTGGGTGAAAAAAGTTCTCCTCACCTCCCCTCTAATTCTTCTACCAATTACTTTAAATCTATGCCCCCCTGGTTATTGACCTCTCTGCTAAGGGAAATAGGTCCTTCCTATCCACTCTATCTGGGCCCCTCATAATTTTATACACCTCAATAAGGTCTCCCCTCGGCCTCCTCTGTTCCAAAGAAAACAACCCCAGCCTATCCAATCTTTCCTTGTAACTAAAATAGGTTGGCTCCCATTCCATATGCTCCCTTTTTTAACGATGATGGAGATGACCATGGAAGGATCATTCACATCGATCAGCCTGCGAAACTTTTGCCACTTCACACTGTTCTCCAAGTGAAGAGTGCGAAGATATGAAAACAAGCTTTTTACAAAGGTTTAAATGTATTAAAGGGTTCTGATGATTTTATTTGTTTTGATGTAGGAAGAGCAGGGTTACTTCACCAATGAGTCCTACACACTGTGGCTAGAGAAGAAGAACCTGCCCAATATAGTGAGGACATCTTCCAGCTTCTACAAGCCGCGCAAGACCGCCGCGGAACAGGTGCTCGAGCAGCTGAGGGAGTCGGTGAAGACTGGCGAGACCAGCAGCGGCAAAAAGACGCTCAAAGTCGTGCAGCTCACAAAGCCCAAGGGTCCCTGCCGATCGGAGGGGGGTCCGGGATGGGTAAAGGCTGGGCTGCTGTGGGTGCGAAGTGGGAAGGAGAGGGGGGGGTGTCCCCGAGATCCCGGGCTCGCAAACCGTGACCTGCACCACACCTCGCGAGGGCAAGGCCCCCGTCTGCGTGATCAAGCCAATCTGGAACGTCAGTACCAATCCGGCTATGCCCCCGGTGACGGATATCTCCAGACAGGTGGAGGCCAATCCGGATATCAGCCCGGAAATCCTGGTCCAACAGCACGACTTTGGGCCCTTTCACGAGCTGGCGCTGGACAGCGCGGGCCACCCTGAGCTGAGGGCCAAGGTTGGGATGAGATCGGAGCCCCTGCCAACCCTGCCTTTTGATGTCATCAAGAGGGAGTTGTTCCCGGGTTCCAGTTACCATAGGATAAGGATACCCGAGGAATTCAAGCCGGTGCACGTCATCGACCTTCCCAAGAAACGGCACCTGGTCAAGGCAAAGTCCGAGATAGACATGCACCTGCGCGAGTGGGTGGAGCCGAGCACACCCTGCCTCCCCGCTTCCAGCTCACGCTCCATATGCAAAGTGGAGTCTACTATCCCCACTGCAAGTACCAAAAGGACACCTGGGTCTTTGGACAATCAGTATTTATTTGAAGGTAGAACAAGGAGTCAAAGTCTCAACCATGGCTCAGTAAGTAGCATTCTCGCGACTGAATCATTAGGTTGTGGGTTCAAACCCTACTCCAGAGACCTAAGCCCCGTACTCCAGGCTGACACTCCCAATGCAGCACTGAGGGAATGCTGCACTGTCGGAGGTACCGTCTTTTGGATGAGACGTTAAACTGAGGCCCCGCTGCCCTCTCAGGTGGATGAATAAGATCCCATGGCACTATTCGAAGAGGAGCAGGGGAGTTCCCAACGGTGTCCTGGGCAATATTTACCCATCAACCAGCATCACTATAGCAGATTATCTCATTGTCGGTATACACTCTATCCTATCATGGACTCTACCCACCCACAGCCCATGTACACTCTCCCCTATCACAGACTCTACCCACCCATTTAATCTCCTCCCACAGCCCATGTACACTCTATCCTATCATGGACTCTACCCTCCCATTTAATCTCCTCCCACAGCCCATGTACACTCTCCCCCATCATGGACTCTACCCTCCCATTTAATCTCCTCCCACAGCCCATGTACACTCTCCCCCATCATGGACTCTACCCTCCCATTTAATCTCCTCCCACAGCCCATGTACACTCTCCCCTATCATGGACTCTACCCACCCAATCTCCTCCCACAGCTCATGTACACTCTCCCCCATCATGGACTCTACCCTACCATTAAATCTCCTCCCACAGCCCGTGTACACTCTCCCCTATCATGGACTCTACCCACCCATTTAATCTCCTACCACAGCCCATGTACACTCTATCCTATCATGGACTCTACCCACCCATTTAATCTCCTCCCACAGCACATGTACACTCTCCCCCATCATGGACTCTACCCTACCATTAAATCTCCTCCCACAGCCCGTGTACACTCTCCCCTATCATGGACTCTACCCACCCATTTAATCTCCTCCCACAGCCCATGTACACTCTCCCCTATCATGGACTCTACCCATCCATTTAATCTCCCCCCACAGCCCATGTACACTCTATCCTATCATGGACTCTACCCTCCCATTTAATCCCCACCCACAGCCCATGTACACTCTCCCGTATCATGGATGCTACCCACCCATTTAATCCCCTCCCACAGCCCATGAACACTCTCCCCTATCATGGACTCTACCCACCCAATCTCCTCCCACAGCCCATGTACACTCTATCCTATCATGGACTCTACCCTCCCATTTAATCCCCTCCCACAGCCCATGTACACTCTCCCCTATCACGGACTCTACCCACCCATTTAATCTCCCCCCACAGCCGATGTACACTCTATCCTATCATGGACTCTACCCACCCATTTAATCTCCTCCCACAGCCCATGTACACTCTCCCCTATCATGGACTCTACCCACCCATTTAATCTTCTCCCACAGCCCATGTACACTCTCCCCTAACATGGACTCTATCCACCCATTTCATCTCCTCCCACAGCCCATGTACACTCTCACCTATCCTGGACTCTAGCCCGATAAGGCCCATTATTCTTCAGCCGGAGTCCAGGCTGGCTTTGAACCGACGCCTCTGCAATAAAATAGAGCCTCACCAATCTCCAGCAGAGAGAACTGATCCCCATCAAACGCGACGAGACTTGAGTCCACGTTGCAGTGGTGACTCCAGTATCAGCCAGATCCGTGTCATGGAGTCCGGCCTGTATTTGAACCGAGCCTGACAGGTTAAAGGTTATACGCTGTCTTAACGGACCGACTGTGCAAAGCAGCAGATTATTCTCATCTTACAAATAAAACCTGTGCAGCTCCTGTTTATTCTGTCCTTCAAAGAAACAGGAGGTGAATTAAAATACACACCACACAGAACACATCCTTAAAGAGGGTGTCTTTCCATCCTGCATTCTTTTGGATCAAAAAATATTGTTGCCTAGTTAGCTGATCTAAGTAGAAAGGAGACAAGATCAGCCAGGGTTCTTGTTCCTGATCACTGCCCAGTAAACCCTCGTGTGATACTCAGAATGCCACCTGGTGATGCTTCCCAGAGTGCAACAGTCTGCCAACACGCGGTCTGATCTCTCAAATGAAGAATAGCCCCCACCCCTCTCACTCCACCTTTCGGCCGGCCCGGGAAACACAAGGGAGAGTCGGACACTGTTGGGAGAGAGTTATCGAGGGAGATGACAGCCCTCGAAACCAGCTAGCGAAACTGAGCCTGCCTCATCAGAAAAAGCATTTAATCCAGGACTTGAGTAATGGTGTTTGTGTGAGCCTCAATCTAACTGAGAGTTTAACAGTCGAGATACAGTCAGTTTCAGTAACTACCCCCCGGCACCCTGTTACTGGCTGTATCTCTACTGATGTTAATCCAGCTCCCTCACACTGTCACTCAGTAACCCCTCTCCCCCAGTGCCCTGTGTTACTGACTGTATCTCTCCTGATGTTAATCCAGCTCCCTCACACTGTCACTCAGTAACCCCTCCCCCAGTGCCCTGTGTTACTGACTGTATCTCTACTGATGTTAATCCAGCTCCCTCACACTGTCACTCAGTAACCCTTCCCCCAGCGCCCTGTGTTACTGACTGTATCTCTACTGATGTTAATCCAGCTCCCTCACAGTCACTCAGCAACCCTCCCCCGGCGCCCTGTGTCACTGACTGTATCTCTACTGATGTTAATCCAGCTCCCTCACACTGTCACTCAATAACCCCTCTCCCCCAGTGCCCTGTGTTACTGACTGTATCTCTACTGATGTTAATCCAGCTCCCTCACACTGTCACTCAGTAACCCCTCCCCCAGCACCCTGTGTTACTGACTGTATCTCTACTGATGTTAATCCAGCTCCCTCACACTGTCACTCAGTAACCCCTCTCCCCCCGGCACCCTGTTACTGGCTGTATCTCTACTGATGTTAATCCAGCTCCCTCACACTGTCACTCAGTAACCCCTCTCCCCCCGGCACCCTGTTACTGGCTGTATCTCCACTGATGTTAATCCAGCACCCTCACACTGTCACTCAGCAACCCCTCCCCCAGCACCCTGTGTTACTGACTGTATCTCTACTGATGTTAATCCAGCTCCCTCACACTGTCACTCAGTAACCCCTCCCCCAGCACCCTGTGTTACTGACTGTATCTCTACTGATGTTAATCCAGCTCCCTCACACTGTCACTCAGTAACCCCTCTCCCCCCGGCACCCTGTTACTGGCTGTATCTCTACTGATGTTAATCCAGCACCCTCACACTGTCACTCAGCAACCCTCCCCCAGCGCCCTGTGTCACTGACTGTATCTCTACTGATGTTAATCCAGCTCCCTCACACTGTCACTCAGTAACCCCTCCCCCGGCGCCCTGTGTTACTAACTGTATCTCTACTGATGTTAATCCAGCTCCCTCACACTGTCACTCAGCAACCCCTCCCCCAGCACCCTGTGTTACTGACTGTATCTCTACTGATGTTAATCCAGCTCCCTCACACTGTCACTCAGTAACCCCTCCCCCAGCACCCTGTGTTACTGACTGTATCTCTACTGATGTTAATCCAGCTCCCTCACACTGTCACTCAGTAACCCCTCTCCCCCCGGCACCCTGTTACTGGCTGTATCTCTACTGATGTTAATCCAGCACCCTCACACTGTCACTCAGCAACCCTCCCCCAGCGCCCTGTGTCACTGACTGTATCTCTACTGATGTTAATCCAGCTCCCTCACACTGTCACTCAGTAACCCCTCCCCCGGCGCCCTGTGTTACTAACTGTATCTCTACTGATGTTAATCCAGCTCCCTCACACTGTCACTCAGTAACCCCTCCCCCAGCACCCTGTGTTACTGACTGTATCTCTACTGATGTTAATCCAGCTCCCTCACACTGTCACTCAGTAACCCTTCCCCCAGTGCCCTGTGTTACTGACTGTATCTCTACTGATGTTAATCCAGCTCCCTCACACTGTCACTCAGTAACCCCTCCCCCAGTGCCGTTACTAACTATATCTCTACTGATGTTAATCCAGCTCCCTCACACTGTCACTCAGTAACCCCTCCCCCGGCGCCCTGTGTCACTGACTGTATCTCTACTGATGTTAATCCAGCTCCCTCACACTGTCACTCAGTAACCCCTCCCCCAGCACCCTGTGTCACTGACTGTATCTCTACTGATGTTAATCCAGCTCCCTCACACGGTCACTCAGTAACCCCCCCCCAGCACCCTGAGTTACTGACTGGATCTCTACTGATGTTAATCCAGCTCCCTCACATCAGTAACCCCTCCCCCCAGCACCCTGTGTTACTGACTGTATCTCTACTGATGTTAATCCAGCTCCCTCACACGGTCACTCAGTAACCCCCCCCCAGCACCCTGAGTTACTGACTGGATCTCTACTGATGTTAATCCAGCTCCCTCACATCAGTAACCCCTCCCCCCAGCACCCTGTGTTACTGACTGTATCTCTACTGATGTTAATCCAGCTCCCTCACACTGTCACTCAGTGACCCCCCCCCCCCAGCGCCCTGTGTTACTGACTGTATCTCTACTGTGTTAATCCAACTCCCTCACACTGTCACTCAGTAACCCCTCCCCCCAGTGCCCTGTGTTACTGACTGTATCTCTACTGATGTTAATCCAGCTCCCTCACACTGTCACTCAGTAACCCCCCCCCCACCAGTGCCCTGTGTTACTGACTGTATCTCTACTGATGTTAATCCAGCTCCCTCAGTCACTCAGTAACCCCTCCCCCCAGTGCCGTGTTACTGACTGTATCTCTACTGATGTTAATCCAGCTCCCTCACACTGTCACTCAGTAACCCCTCTCCCCCAGTGCCGTGTTACTGACTGTACCTCTACTGATGTTAATCTAGCTCCCTCACACTGTCACTCAGTAACCCCTCCCCCAGTGCCCTGTGTTACTGACTGTATCTCTACTGATGTTAATCCAGCTCCCTCACACGGTCACTCAGTAACCCCTCCCCCAGTGCCCTGTGTTACTGACTGTATCTCTACTGATGTTAATCCAGCTCCCTCACAGTCACTCAGTAACCCCTCTCCCCCAGCGCCGTGTTACTGACTGTATCTCTACTGATGTTAATCCAGCTCCCTCACACTGTCACTCAGTAACCCCTCCCCCCAGTGCCGTGTTACTGACTGTATCTCTACTGATGCTAATCCAGCTCCCTCACACTGTCACTCAGTAACCCCTCTCCCCCAGCACCCTGTGTTACTGACTGTATCTCTACTGATGTTAATCCAGCTCCCTCACACTGTCACTCAGTAACCCCTCCCCCCAGTGCCGTGTTACTGACTGTATCTCTACTGATGTTAATCCAGCACCCTCACACTGTCACTCAGTAACCCCTCTCCCCCAGCGCCCTGTGTTACTGACTGTATCTCCTCTGATGTTAATCCAGCTCCCTCACACTGTCACTCAGTAACCCCTCCCCCCAGTGCCCTGTGTTACTGACTGTATCTCTACTGATGTTAATCCAGCTCCCTCACACTGTCACTCAGTAACCCCTCTCCCCCCAGCGCCCTGTGTTACTGACTGTATCTCTACTGATGTTAATCCAGCTCCCTCACACTGTCACTCAGTAACCTCTCTCCCCAGCACCCTGTGTTACTGACTGTATCTCTACTGATGTTGATCCAGCTCCCTCACACTGTCACTCAGTAACCCCTCCCCCCAGTGCCGTGTTACTGACTGTACCTCTACTGATGTTAATCCAGCTCCCTCACACTGTCACTCAGTAACCCCTCCCCCCAGTGCCCTGTGTTACTGACTGTATCTCTACTGATGTTAATCCAGCTCCCTCACACTGTCACTCAGTAACCCCTCCCCCCAGTGCCCTGTGTTACTGACTGTATCTCTACTGATGTTAATCCAGCTCCCTCACACTGTCACTCAGTAACCCCTCTCCCCCAGCACCCTGTGTTACTGACTGTATCTCTACTGATGTTAATCCAGCTCCCTCACACTGTCACTCAGTAACCCCTCCCCCCAGTGCCCTGTGTTACTGACTGTATCTCTACTGATGTTAATCCAGCTCCCTCACACTGTCACTCAGTAACCCCTCCCCCCAGTGCCCTGTGTTACTGACTGTATCTCTACTGATGTTAATCCAGCTCCCTCACACTGTCACTCAGTAACCCCTCCCCCCAGTGCCCTGTGTTACTGACTGTATCTCTACTGATGTTAATATTACTCCCTTCTAGTGTTAGCCTCAGCACAACACAATGCAAGTTCTGCCGATTGGAAAGCAAAAATTCAACAGAAAGTAAGTGCGGAGGTTTTTTTGGAAGGAGCGGAGGTGGAGAGACACCACATTTTAAGTGGAATTGAAGTGAAATTTGCATTAAACTGAGCAAGGTTTACTGGAAGCATCAATGACCATGTACAGCAATCATCCACTCCATTATAAAATGGCAACGTTTACATTTAATACATCGCGTGGGGAGCTCCGATGGAGACCCCTCCAAATGGAACAAGATTTGTTTTTTGTTGTGTGTTTGAAGTCCTTCTAAATTTCAAAATCTGTGCAAAAATAATGCGTTTAAAATCACCTTCCAACAGAAATTCCTTCAGGGAGGAGGGACCATTTAAAGAAAAAAAAATCAAACATTAATTCCAAATTAAAGTCCAAGGCAGGAGCTCATCATCCTCCGTGTTATTACGTTTCTTGGTCTCTCTGCTCCCTCCCCTCCTCCATCCTCTCCATCAGTTCTGCTACTGCTCGTGAACGTATACACTCGGTGGCTGTCAGTACATCTTCTGTCGACTGGGCAGGATTGCCTCTTTGATGAAGGTGAAGATCACTAGGATACCCGATCGCTTACTCCTCTTACCCTTTGTGAAGTAGTTCGACACGACGTCATCTGTGGAAAATCAAGGAAACTATAAGCCAACCAATTAACCCACCAAACTATAAACTAACTATTCAACTCACAAACCAATCCACAAACCAACCATTCAACCCATGGACCAATCGATCAATCCACCAACCATTCAACCCATGAACCAATCGATCAATCCACCAACCATTCAACCCATGAACCAATCGACCAATCCACCAACCAACCAACCATTCAACCCATGAACCAATCGATCAATCCACCAACCATTCAACCCATGAACCAATCCACCAACCAACCATTCAACCCATGAACCAATCGACCAATCCACCAACCAACCCTTCAACCCATGAACCAATTGACCAGTCCACCAACCAACCAGTCAACCCATGAACCAATCGACCAAACCATAAACTAACCATTCAACCAGTAAATTAACCATTCAGCCCATAAACTGATCAACCAAACTACCATTCAACCCATTAACCGATCCACCAAACCAAAAACCTGCCGACAGTATTAAGGACGGGCGTCTCGACACTCACCTCCGTGCTGAATTGTGGACGGAAGGACGTTCTCTCCAGCGGACAGTGACACAAAGAAGGAGAAAGGGGTTATCCACAGGCACAGTGTGAAGTAAGCTAGTACCTGGACAGAACACAGGAGAACGAGGCGTTTGAGTAACCAAAATATTAACCGAGTAACCAAACGAATGACCGAATAACCAACAATAGGTTTCCAATCCAATGTATAAACCCTTCGCTGTAGCTTTTCCAATGCCAAGGTAACTAGAATCAAACAGGAGCAGGAAAAAGCCACCGGTCCATTCATTCCACACAATCCGGCAGCAATTCCTCCTCCTGGACTTCACTCAATCGTCCAACCTCCCGACAGAGCCAAACAACCACAGATGGACTTCCAAGATCTCCAGAAACTGCCCCAACACCAACTGGCACTGAGCAAAACATATCTTCATCGTCACTGGATCAAAATCCTGAGATTCCCTACCTAACAGCACTATGGGAGCACCTTCACCACATGAACTGCAGCAGTTCAAGAAGAAGGCGGCTCACCACCCCAAGGGCAACTTGGGATGGGCAATAAATGCCAGCCTTGCCAGCAACGCCTAAAAACCAACAAAATATAACAAACCCTCTCGCTTGCCCTCAGCATACGGAAGAACACATTGGGAATTCAGACTCTGAGGACACCACACCTGGAACGACTGTCTGCCCATTAGTTTCAAACGGCCGGTAGGTGGTCGGGGCCGTGAGACTGCTCGCCCAACCCACGTGCCGGGACTCCTGTCGCACGAAGCTCTGGGACAAGCCACACCCACTCTCTCCACAGAGACAGAGCCTAGCGGCTCAGGCCCCACTGTGCTTTTACCATCCTTCCCTGGTTAACTTATTGGTGGTTATGTTACTGGACTGGTAATCCAGAGCGCGCGAGTTCAAATCCCACCACGGCCCTTTGAGAATCTGAATTCACTTAATAAAAAGCTGGTCTCAGTAAAAGTGACCACGAAGCTGTCAGATTGTCGTAAGAAAATTAACTGGTTCACTAAAGGCCCTTTAGGGAAGGAAACCTGCCGTCCTTACTCGGTCTGGGCTGATCTGTGACTCCAGTCCCACAACAACATGGTTGATTCTTAGCTGCCCCCTGAAGAGGCCTAACAAGTCACTCAGTTGTTTCAAACTCTGGGCAACTAAAGATGGCCAATAAATGCTGGTCTTCCAAAGATGCTCACATGCCAAAAATGATTTTTTTAAAAATCCACAGCTTAGTTACTTGTTGGGTGATATATTTCCCCTCGACTGACCCCCAACTTCCTCATTTTTAACTTGTGGGATTCGAACCTTATTTGCTTGGGTCTCTTCACAAGCGAGAAGCTTCAATTGGGACTTGTCATTCTGACACAGTTAAAGGAAGCCACTACGCTCAGTGCGTTGGGGTATCTGCGACATCCCACCTTCGCCACTGCCCGAGTGACTCGATGGTCTCCAATCCATCGGAGTGGGTCAAAAGAGCATAAGAAATAGGAGCAGGAGGAGGCCATTCGGCCTCTCGATCCTGCTTCGCCATTTAATGAGATCATGGCTGATCTGATCTTGGGCTCAGCTCCGTTTCCCTGCCCGCTCCCCATAACCCTTCACTCCCTTATTGTTCAAAAATCTGTCTCTCTCCACCTTAAATATATTCGGTGACCCAGCCTCCACAGCCCTCTGGGGCAGAGAATTCCAGATTTACGACCCTCAGAGAAGAAATTCCTCGTCTCAGTTTTAAATGGGCGACCCCTTATTCTGAAACTGCCCCCGAGTTCTAGATTCCCCCAGGGGAAACAATGGCCACTTATTTCAGTCTCTTCACACAGAGTGGCTCAACACAACTCGGACAGACACTGCCGCCCACAGTACACTGGCTTACCTCAGTGAAGGGGTAGTACTCTTCGGCAAAGTGTTGAAATGCCAGGTAATGGTTATAGACCACCAGCACTGTGGGAACGAGTAAAACCGCCATCAACCTCCACACACACGGCACACTAGTTATATTAAATAATATACATGTCCACAGAGACGTCAGTTCACTGTATAACACTGGGTACAGTACTGGTGGGTACAGGTCTGTCACTGTATAACACTGGGGTACAGTACTGGTGGGTACAGGTCTGTCACAGTATAACACTGGGGTACAGTACTGGTGGGTACAGGTCTGTCACTATATAACACTGAGGTACAGTACTGGTGGGTACAGCTCTGTCACAGTATAACACTGGGGTACAGTACTGGTGGGTACAGGTCTGTCACTGTATAACACTGAGGTACAGTACTGGTGGGTACAGGTCTGTCACAGTATAACACTGGGGTACAGTACTGGTGGGTACAGGTCTATACTGCCGTGTTATACAGTGACAGGCCTGTACCCACCAGTACTGTACCCCAGTGTTATACAGTGACAGACCTGTACCCACCAGTGCTGTACCCCAGTGTTACAGTGACAGACCTGTACCCACCAGTACTGTACCCGTGTTATACAGTAACAGACATGTACAAACCAGTACTGCACCCCAGTGTTATACAGTGACCTGTCCCCACCAGTGCTGTACCCCAGTGTTATAGTGAAAGAACTGTACCCACCACTACTGTACCCCAGTGTTATACAGTGATAGACCTGTACCCACCAGTACTGTACCCGTGTTATACAGTGACAGACCTGCACCCACCAGTACTGTACCCCAGTGTTATAGTGGCAGACCTGTACCCACCAGTACTGTACCCGTTATACAGTAACAGACCTGTACAAACCAGTACTGCACCCCAGTGTTATAGTGACAGACCTGTCCCCACCAGTGCTGTACCCCAGTGTTATACAGTGACAGACCTGTCCCCACCAGTGCTGTACCCGTGTTATAGTGAAATAACTGTACCCACCAGTACTGTACCCCAGTGTTATACAGTGATAGACCTGTACCCACCAGTACTATACCCGTGTTATACAGTGACAGACCTGTACCCACCAGTACTGTACCCCAGTGTTATACAGTGACAGACCTGTCCCCACCAGTACTGTACCCCAGTGTTAGTGGCAGACCTGTACCCACCAGTACTGTACCCCAGTGGTTAGTGACAGACCTGTACCCACCAGTACTGTAACCCAGTGTTATACAGTGACAGACCTGTACCCACCAGTACTGTAACACAGTGTTATACAGTGACAGACCTGTCCCCACCAGTACTGTACCCCAGTGTTATACAGTGACAGACCTGAACCCACCAGTACTGTAACCCAGTGTTATACAGTGACAGACCTGTCCCCACCAGTACTGTACCCCAGTGTTATACAGTGACAGACCTGTACCCGCCAGTACTGTTCCCCAGTGTTATACAGTGACAGACCTGTACCCACCAGTACTGTAACCCAGTGTTATACAGTGACAGACCTGTCCCCACCAGTACTGTACCCCAGTGTTATACAGTGACAGACCTGTCCCCACCAGTACTGTCCCCCAGTGTTATACTGTGACAGACCTGTATCCACCAGTGCTGTACCCCAGTGTTATACAGTGACAGACCTGTCCCCACCAGTACTGTCCCCCAGTGTTATACTGTGACAGACCTGTATCCACCAGTACTGTACCCCAGTGTTATACAGTGACAGACCTGTCCCCACCAGTACTGTCCCCCAGTGTTATACAGTGACAGACCTGTCCCCACCAGTACTGTACCCCAGTGTTATAGTGAAAGAACTGTACCCACCAGTACTGTACCCCAGTGTTATACAGTGACAGACCTGTACCCACCAGTACTGTACCCCAGTGTTATACAGTGACAGACCTGTACCCACCAGTACTGTACCCCAGTGTTATACAGTGACAGACCTGTCCCCACCAGTACTGTACCCCAGTGTTATACTGTGACAGACCTGTATTCACCAGTACTGTACCCCAGTGGGGAGTGAAGGGTAGCGGCATTGAGCGGGTGCCCGTACCCCAGCCACAGTCACGCACTGATGAGCCAATTGGCAAAGAAGAAGACAGGGTCATACACCAAGCACTGAGATGGGTACTTACCGCAGGACAATATAAAATTGGGTGATGTGAGCAGGATGTATGGAAACGTCTGTAAAAGACCAAAGTAGACGAGGTTTGTGAAGAGTCCGACTCCAATCATTAACATGGGGAAATTCTCGAAGAGGTAGAGACCAACCAGCACTCCCGTGGAGAACTGAGGAGTCAAGAAAGAGATTTGAAGACAAACAACAACTTGCATTTATAGATCACCATTAATGTAGAAACACATAGAATTACATCGAGTTACAGCAAGTCTACAGCACAGAAACAAGTCATCCACCGAACTGGTCCATGCCAGTGTTTATGTTCCACACGAGCCTCCTCCCTCCCCTCTTCATCTCACCCCATCAACATATCCTCCTATTCCTTTCTCCCTCATGTGCTTATCAAGCCCTGGACCTTGTCCAAAAGGTACAAGGTACTTGCTGCCTGTATGGATGAGGAAAAGGACTACAGGGAGGATGGGCAAACTGACCACAGCACCGTGGTACAGGGGGCCATCCAAGTGGGGGGAGAAGGAAGGAATGTGGTAGTAGCAGGGGACGGTATAGTCAGGGGGATAGATACTGTTCTCTGCAGCCGTGAAAGAGAGTCCTGTTGCCTGCCAGGGTTAAGGATATCTCCTTGCGGCTGGAGAAGAACTTGGAGTGGAAGGGGGAGGATCCAGTTGATGTGGTCCATGTAGGACCCACCGACATAGGTAGAACTAAGAATGAGGTTCTGCTGAGGGAGTTTGAGGAGCTAGGGTCTAAATTAATTAATAAGCAGAAGCATAAGGGTAATAATCTCTGGATTACTACCTGAGCCACATGCAAATAATAGGGTCAAGCAGATCAGAGAGTTAAATGCGTGGCTCAAAGAGTGGTGTGGGAAAAAGGGGTTTCAATTCATGGGGCACTGGCACCAGTACTGGGGAAAGAGGGAACTGTTCCGCCAGGACAGGCTCCACTTAAACCGGGCTGGGACCAGCGTCCTGGCGAATTGAATAACTAGGGCTGTAGATAGGGCTTTAAACTAAAAAAAAGGGGGGGGGGAGGGGTCAGGTGAGGGGAAATTTAGAAATCTAAAGAGAAAGGTCAAGACAATAGAGCAGGGTCGCGATTTGGGTAAAAATAAGCAGAGTGTGACAGGAAGGGACAGAGAGTTTAACGGTAGCAGTGCAGCAGAGAATAAGGTCAAAGCAGGGAATAATGGTAAAAAATGTTTTTAATTAAAGGCTCTTTATCTGAATGCACGAAGCATTCGTAACAAGATAGACGAACTAGAGGCACAAATAGAGATAAATGGGTTTGATCTAATAGCCATTACAGAGACGTGGTTGCAAGGTGACCAAGGTTGGGAACTAAATGTTCCAGGGTACTTGACATTTCGAAAAGACAGGCAGAATGGAAAAGGAGGGGGAGTAGCCTGATAATAAAGGATGACATAAGGAGAGAAGCGAGAAAAGATCTCGGCTCGGAAGATCAGGAAGTAGAATCAGTATGGGTGGAGATAAGGAATAACAAGGGGCAGAAAACACTGGGAGAGGTAGTATATAGGCCTCCTAACAGTAGCTATACCGTTGGACAGAATATTAATCAAGAAATAGTAGGAGCTTGCAACAAAGGTAATGCAATAAACGTGGGGGACTTTAATCTTCATATAGACTGGACAGATCAAATTGGCAAAGGTAGTCTGGAGGACAAGTTCATGGAATGCATTTGGGACAGTTTCCTAGAACAATGTGTCATGGAACCAACCAGGGAAAAGGCTATTATAGATCTTGTATTGTGTAATGAGACAGGGTTAATTAGCAATCTCATAGTAAAGGATCCTCTGGGGCAGAGTGATCATAATATGATAGAATTTCACGTTAATTTTGAGAGTGACTTGCCTAAGTCTGAAACTAGAGTCTTAAACTTAAATAAAGCCAATTACATAGGTATGAGGGGTGAGTTGGCTAAGGCAGATTGGAAAAATAGATTAAAAGGTATAGCGGTAGGTAAGCAGAGGCTAGCATTTAAAGAAACATTTCATAATTCTCAACAAAAATACATTCCATTGAGAAACAAAAACTCCACAGGAAAAGTGATCCAACCGTGGCTAACTAAAAAAAGTTAAGGATAGCGTTAGTTTAAAAGAAGCAGCTTATAATGTTGCAAAGAATAATAGTAGGCCTGAGGATTGGGAGAGTTTCAGAAACCAGCAAAGGTTGACCAAAAAATTGATAAAAAGGTTAAAAATAGAATGAGAGAAAACTAGCAAGAAATATAAAAGCAGATTGTAAGAGTTTCTACAAGTATGTAAAAAGGAAAAGAGTAGCAAAGGTAAACGTTGGTCCCTTAGAGGCTGAGACAGGGGAAATTATTATGGGGAATAAGGAAATGGCAGAAACATTAAACAAATATTTTGTATCTGTCTTCACAGTAGAAGACACAAAAAGCATAGCAAAAATGGTGGGGAACCAAGGGTCTAATGAGAGTGAGGAACTGAACGTAATTAATGTAAGTAGAGAAAAAGTACTAGAGAAACTAATGGGACTAAAAGCCGATAAATCCCCTGGACCTGACGGCCTACATCCTAGGGTTCGAAAAGAAGTGGCTGAAGAGATAGTGGATGCATTGGTTTTGATCTTCCAAAATTCCCCAGATTCTGGAATGGTCCCAGCAGATTGGAAGGTCACAAATGTAGCACCGTTATTCAAGAAAGGAGGGAGAGAAAAAACAGGGAACTACAGGCCAGTTAGCCTGACATCAGTCACCGGGAAAATGCTGGAATGCATTGTTAAGGAAGTGGAATCAAGTCACTTAGAAAATCATAACATGATTAGGTAGAGTCAACATGGTTTTAGGAAAGGGAAATCGTGTTTGACAAATTTATTAGAGCTTTTTGAGGATGTAACTAACAGGGTAGATAAAGGGGAACCAGTGGATGTAGTATATTTGGATTTCCGAAAGGCATTCGAGAAGGTGCCACATAAAAGATTATTACACAAGATTAGGACTCATGGGGTTGGGGGTAATATAGTAGCATGGATAGAGGATTGGAAAACAGAGAGTAGGGATAAACGGGTATTTTTCAGGTTGGCAGGCTGTAACTAGTGGGGTGCCGCAAGGATCAGTGTTGTGGCCTCAGCTATTTACAATCTATATTAATGACCTAGATGAAGGGACCGAGTGTAATGTATCCAAGTTTGCTGACGATACAAAGCTAGGTGGGACAGTAAGCTGTGAGGAGAACACAAAGAGTCTTAAAGACCTCTATCAGGTCACCCCTTAGTCTTCTCTTTTCTAGAGAAAAGAGCCCCGGCCTGTTCAGTCTTTCCTGTTAGTTATAACCTCCCAGTTCTGGCATCATTCTAGTGAATCTTATTTGCACCTGCTTCAGTGCCTCTACATCCTTTTTGCAATATGGAGACCAGAACAGTTCACTATATGCCAAGTGTGGTCTAACGGCCCAACGCACTTCACAGCGGGAGAAATGGGCACAAAGCGGCATTGAGAGAGCGAGGCCGAGGCAGCTCAAGGCTCTGCCCGCAACTGTATGGTGATAGGACAGGGAGGGGATGTAAGGGAGAGCAACCGAGGGCATGGGGTGGCGTGTAAGGGCCAGGAGACTGCAGCGGTAGGATGGGACAAGGCCTTGGAGGGGTTTGAATTTGACGTGTTTGGAGCAAGTGGGAGGGAATAGGCTTATAGGCGCGGGGGACGGAGTGCAGACAGGTCACGAGTTCTGGACGGTCGGGTTTTGCGTAGGGCGGGGCTCGGGGGCCATCGAGGTGGGCGCAAAGGAAGTGAAGTGTCAGCTGAGGATCGTGCGAGGACTGAGGGTTGGTGTGGTGGTGGATAGTATGTGTTTGGAAGCTCTGTTGTGGATTGAACCAGACACCCAGGTTAGGCAGCACCTGGTTCAGCCTCAGCGGGCAGCTTTGCCGGTGTTGGTAGCAACGAATTTCATGGGTGCCGAAGAGGTCAAGTGAAAGAAACATAGAAGACAGGAGCAGGAGTAGGCCATTCGGCCCCTCGAGCCTGCTCCACCATTCAATGCGATCATGGCTGATCATCCAAATTCAGTATCCGGTCCCTGCCTTCTCCCCATATCCCTTGATCCCTTTAGCCTTAAGAAATATATCTAACTCCTTCTTGAATATATTTAATGAATTGGCCTCCATTGCCTTCTGTGGTAGAGAATTCCACAGGTTCACCACTCTCTGGGTGAAGAAATTCCTCCTCATCTCTGTCCTAAATGGCCTACCCCTTATCCTTAGACTGTGACCCCTGGTTCTGGACTCCCCGACCATCGGGAACATCCTTCCTGCATCTAGTCTGTCCAGTCCTGTTAGAATTTTATAAGTTTCAATGAGATCCCCTCTCATTCTTCTAAACTCCAGCGAGTATAAGCCCAATCGACCCAATCTCTCCTCATACGTCATTCCTGCCATCCCAGGTATCAGCCTGGTGAATCTTCGCTGCACTCCCTCCATGGCAAGAACATCCTTCCTCAGATAAGGCGACCAAAACTGCACACAATACTCAAGGTGCGGTCTCACCAAGGCCCTGTACAACTGCAGCAAGACATCCTTGCTCCTGTACTCGAACCCTCTCGCTACAAAGGCCAACATACCATCTGCCTTCTTAACTGCCTGCTGCACCTGCATGCTTACCTTCAGCGACTGGTGCACAAGGACACCCAGGTCTCGTTGCACTTCCCCTTCTCCCAATCTATTGCCGTTCAGATCTGCATTCCTGTTTTTGCCACCAAAGTGGATAACCTTGCATTTATCCACGTTATACTGCATCTGCCACGCTTCTGCCCAATCACCCAACCTGTCCAAACCTGAAAGGAGGGTCAGAGGCCACGACCAGGGATGGGTCATAAAAATCAGCCTTGCCAGCGACATAGACAGATTGGTGAAATGGGCAGACACATGGCAGATGCAATTTAATGCGGGTAAGTGTGAAGTGATGCACGAGAGGCAGTATAATCTAAATGGTACTGTTTTGAGGGGTGTGCAAGAACAGAGGGACCTGTTCACAAATCTTTGAAGGTGGCAGGGTAAGTTGATGAGGCAGTTAAGAAAGCGAATGTGATACTTGGTTTTGTAAATAGGGGCATTGAATACAAAAACAAGGAAGTCATCAAAACCTTCACAAATCACTGGTTGGGCCCCAGCTGGAGTATTGTGGACAATTCCGGGCACCGCACTTTAGGAAGGATGTCAAGGCCTTGGAGAGGGTGCAGGGGAGATTTACCAGAATGGTACCGGGGATGAAGGATTTCAGTTATGTGGAGAGGCTGGAATTATTCTCCTTAGAGCAGAGAAGATTAAGGGGAGATTTAATAGAGGTATTGAAAATTATGAGCAGTTTGGATAGAGCAAGTTGGGAGAAACTGTTTCCTCTGGCACGGGGTCAGTAACCAGAGGTCATCGACTTAAAATAATTGGCAGAAGAACTAGAGGAGAAATGAGGACATTTGTTTTCCACACAGAGGGTTGATATGATCTGGAATGCACTCCCTGAAAGGGTGGTGCAATTGGATTTCATAGGAACAGAAGCCGGCCATTCAGCCCCTCGAGCCTGTTCCACCATTCAGTGACTGATCTGTGACCTAACTCCATAGACCCGCCTTTGCCCCATATCCTTCAATACCTTTGGTTCACAAAAGCTAGCAATCTCCGATTTAAAATTAACAATTGATCTAGCATTGATTGCCGTTTGCGGAAGAGAGTTCCACACTTCTACCACCCTTTGTGTGTAGAAGTGTTTCCTAATTTCACTCCTGAAAGGTCTGGCTCTCATTTTTAGACTCTGCCCCCTCGTCCTAGAATCCCCAACCAGCGGAAATAGTTTCTCTCTATCTACCCTATCTGTTCCCCTTAATATCCTGAAAACTTCGATCAGATCACCCGTAACCTTCTAAACTCCAGGGAATACAACCCTAGTTTGTGTAAGCTCACCTCGTAACTTAACCCTTGGAGTCTGGGTATCATTTCAAAAGGCAATTGGACATGCACTGTGCCCAGCTACGAGGGAATTCCTGCCCAGTGATCAGGAGAGGGAACCCCAGTTACCCTGTCTGCTGTGTCCCACAATCCCAGTGTAAACAAGGATCCCGCCCACCCACCCCCAGTGCTCACAGCCCCAGCCCTCCCCCCCAGTCACGTGCGAGACACTCACCCATATCATATACTTGATGATACGACTGGTGATGACCGTGTATTCTTCTATTAATTCTGCCAGATAGTACAAGCCTGCAGCTGTTGACAGAGAGAGACACACACGTTACATACCGGCAACCCGATCCAATGCAAAGGGCGGGGGGGGGGGGAACGAGAGAGAAGGGGGGGGAGCGAGCGAGAAGGGGGGGGAGCGAGCGAGAAGGGGGGAGAGCGAGCGAGAAGGGGGAGAGAGCGAGAAGGGGGGAGAGAGCGAGAAGGGGGGAGAGAGCGAGAAGGGGGGAGAGCGCGAGAAGGGGGGGAGAGCGCGAGAAGGGGGGAGAGCGCGAGAAGGGGGGAGAGCGCGAGAAGGGGGGAGAGAGCGAGAAGGGGGGAGAAAGCGAGAAGGGGGGAGAGAGCGAGAAGGGGGGAGAGAGCGAGAAGGGGGGAGAGTGCGAGAAGGGGGGAGAGAGCGAGAAGGGGGGAGAGAGCGAGAAGGGGGAGAGAGCGAGAAGGGGGGAGAGAGCGAGAAGGGGGGAGAGAGCAAGAAGGGGGGGAGAGAGCGAGAAGGGGGAGAGCGCGAGAAGGGGGAGAGAGCGAGAAGGGGGGGAGAGCGAGAAGGGGGGAGAGAGCGAGAAGGGGAGAGAGCGAGAAGGGGGAGAGAGCGAGAAGGGGGGAGAGCGAGAAGGGGGGGAGAGAGCGAGAAGGGGAGAGAGCGAGACGGGGGAGAGAGCGAGAAGGGGGGAGAGAGCGAGAAGGGGGGAGAGAGCGAGAAGGGGGAGAGAGCGAGAAGGGGGGAGAGAGCGAGAAGGGGGGAGAGAGCGAGAAGGGGGGAGAGAGCGAGAAGGGGGGAGAGAGCGAGAAGGGGGGAGAGAGCGAGAAGGGGGGGTTCAGAAAAAGGGAGAGACGTTCAAATAAATGGGGCTGGCATCTATCTCAGATCCTGCCACGTGCTTGTATGAGACTGGAGGCCGCACTCCTAATAAAAGAGAGAGACTTCAATTGATGCTCATTACATAGAACGTACAACACAGAAACAGGTCATTCGGCCCAACAGATCCTTGCTGGCGTTTCTGCTCCACACGAGCCTCCTCCCACCCCTCTTCATCTCACTCCATCAACATATCCTTCTATTCCTTTCTCCCTCATGTGTTTATCCAGCTTCCCCTTAAATGCATCTGTACTATTCACCTCAACCACTCCCTGTGGGAGCGAGTTCCACATTCTCACCACTCCCTGGGTAAAGAAGTTTCTCCTGAATTCCCGATTGGATTTATTAGTGACTATCTTATATTGATGGCCTCTAGTTCTGGTCTTGTCTGCAAGTGGAAACATTCTCTCTGTCTACCCCATCGAACCCTTTATCTTAAAGACCTCTATCAGGTCTCCCCTCAGTATGAGCCCCAGCCTGTTCAACCTTTCCTGATAGTTACAACCTCTCAGCTCTGGTATGGTCCCTGTAGATCTTTCTTGCACCTATTTAAAGACTCCGTGGTTCTGGTCCCGCCCGCATGTGAAAACCATGCCTCGAGTCACAGAAACGTCTTGAGGTGCTTTACACACAATGAATGAAATTGGACTTTAAAAAAATCTTCTCGGCATGTTGGTGAGGCCGCCATTTACTGCCCGGCCAGGATCTCAGCCCGAGACTGTGGCGAAGCGACGGGCCCCGAGGCTGTGGGGAGGGGCCCGGGCCCCGAGGCTGTGGGGAGGGGACGGGCCTGGGCCCCGAGGCTGTGGGGAGGGGACGGGCCTGGGCTCCGAGGCTGTGGGGAGGGGACAGGCCTGGGCCCTGAGGCCGTGGGGAGGGGACGGGCCCGAGGCTGTGGGGAGGGGACGGGCCTGGGCCCCGAGGCCGTGGGGAGGGGACGGGCCCGAGGCTGTGGGGAGGGGACGGGCCTGGGCCCCGATGCCGTGGGGAGGGGACGGGCCCCGGGTCCGTGGGGAGGGGCCTGGGCCCCGAGGCTGTGGGGAGGTGACGGGCCCCGAGGCTGTGGGGAGGGGACGGGCCCCGAGGCTGTGGGGAGGGGACGGGCCCCGAGGCTGTGGGGAGGGGACGGGCCCCGAGGCTGTGGGGAGGGGACGGGCCCCGAGGCTGTGGGGAGGGGACGGGCCTGGGCCCGAGGCTGTGGGGAGGGGATGGGCCCCGAGGCTGTGGGGAGGGGACGGGCCCCGAGGCTGTGGGGAGGGGCTGGGCCCCGAGGCTGTGGGGAGGGGCCTGGGCCCCGAGGCTGTGTGGAGGGGACGGGCCCGAGGCTGTGGGGAGGGGACGGGCGCGAGGCTTAGGGGAGGGGACGGGCCCGAGGCTGTGGGGAGGGGCCTGGGGCCCGAGGCTGTGGGGAGGGGCTGGGCCCCGAGGCTGTGGGGAGGGGCCTGGGGCCCGAGGCTGTGGGGAGGGGCCTGGGGCCCGAGGCTGTGGGGAGGGGCCGGGGGCCCGAGGCTGTGGGGAGGGGACGGGCCCCGAGGCTGTGGGGAGGGGCCTGGGGCCCGAGGCTGTGGGGAGGGGCCTGGGGCCCGAGGCTGTGGGGAGGGGCCTGCGGCCCGAGGCTCTGGGGAGGGGCCTGGGGCCCGAGGCTGTGTGGACGGGCCTGGGGCCCGAGGCTGTGGGGAGGGGCCTGGGGCCCGAGGCTGTGGGGAGGGGCCTGGGGCCCGAGGCTGTGGGGAGGGGACGGGCCCGAGGCTGTGGGGAGGGGCCTGGGGCCCGAGGCTCTGGGGAGGGGCCTGGGGCCCGAGGCTGTGGGGAGCGGACGGGCCCGAGGCTGTGGGGAGGGGCCTGGGGCCTGAGGCTGTGGGGAGGGGCCTGGGGCCCGAGGCTGTGGGGAGGGGCCTGGGGCACGAGGCTGTGGGGAGGTGCCTAGGGCCTGAGGCTGTGGGGAGGGGCCTGGGGCCCGAGGCTGTGGGGAGGGGCCTGGGGCCCGAGGCTGTGGGGAGGGGCCAGGGGCCCGAGGCTGTGGGGAGGGGCTTGGGGCCCGAGGCTTTGGGGAGGGGCCTGGGGCCCGAGGCTGTGGGGAGGGGCCTGGGGCCCGAGGCTGTGGGGAGGGGACAGGCCCGAGGCTGTGGGGAGGGGCCTGGGGCCCGAGGCTGTGGGTAGGGGCCTGGGGCCCGAGGCTGTGGGGGGGGGCCTGGGGCCCGAGGCTGTGGGGAGGGGACGGGCCCCGAGGCTGTGGGGAGGGGCCTGGGGCCCGAGGCTGTGGGGAGGGGCCTGGGGCCCGAGGCTGTGGGGAGGGGCCTGGGGCCCCGGGGCTGTGGGGAGGGGCCTGGGGCCCGAGGCTGTGGGGAGGTCACACACCATCCTGTCTTAGAAATACATCGGCCGTTCCTTCACCGTCGCTGGGTCAAAATCCTGGAACTTCCTCCCTAACGGCACTGTGGGAGCACCTTCACCTCAGATAAGGCGACCAAAGCTGCACACAATACTCAAGGTGTGGTCTCACCAAGGCCCTGTGCAACTGCAGCATAGTTTGTCTATTATGTAGGATTCAGCAACCGCAAGACAGGTGGCTGTCATGAGTTCCCTAATATATACTAGAGTATATATATTTTTTTTTGGTGAGTTAACATTAACTAATAATCATTAAATCTTTATGTACCTGGTCCATTGCGGGTGAATATCGTGAGCGGTGACTTTGTTTTAAACTGGGCTGTGCTGTACGTGAGGACTCACCACACAGACCAGATGGGGGGATTTGGATGAGGGAAAGTTCCTGAAACGGGATTTTGAAAAGAGTGATTCTCTTTCACTGGGGGTTACAAGATCACAAGATAGTTATGGATGAGTTATGGATCCATGCAGAAACTTTAATGTCCCCCGCTCGCAGCATTCCATTGTCACTTCAATAATTTCACTGATTTTGCCTCCACTCCCCGATCTGGGTCTTCATCCCATGTGTTGTTCACTCTTATGTGAAGATCTTCGTACTACCAGTCCTAAGTTTCCCAATTACTAGTGTACTCTTGTCTTAATCTCACAATTTCAAGAGTGAAGTTAAGAAACACTTCTACACACAAACGGTGGTAAAAGTTTGGAACTCTCTTCCGCAAACGGCAATTGATGCTCGATCAATTGTTAATTTTAAATCAGAGATTATCTTTCTGTTAACCAAAGGTATAAAGGGAAATGGGGCAAAGTGGGTAGATGGTGTTAGGTCACAGATCAGCCATGATCTCAGTGAATGGCGGAGCAGGCTCGAGGGGCTGAATGAAACATAGAAACATAGAAGATAGGAGCAGGAGTAGGCCATTCGGCCCCTCGAGCCTGCTCCACCATTCAATGAGATCATGGCTGATCATCCAAATTCAGTACCCTGTCCCTGCCTTCTCCCCATATCCCTTGATCCCTTTAGCCTTAAGAAATATATTTAACTCCTTCTTGAATATATTCAATGAATTGGCCTCAACTGCCTTCTGTGGTAGAGAATTCCACAGGTTCACCACTCTCTGGGTGAAGAAATTCCTCCTCATCTCTGTCCTAAATGGCCTACCCCTTATCCTTAGACTGTGACCCCTGGTTCTGGACTCCCCCGCCATCGGGAACATCCTTCCTGCATCTAGTCTGTCTAGTCCTGTTAGAATTTTATAAGTTTCAATGAGATCCCCTCTCATTCTTCTAAACTCCAGCGAGTATAAGCCCAATCAACCCAATCTCTCCTCATACGTTATATCTGCGATCCCAGGTATCAGTGGTGAATCTTCGCTGCACTCCCTCCATGGCAAGAACATCCTTCCTCAGATAAGGCGACCAAAACTGCACACAATACTAAAGGTGTGGTCTCACCAAGGCCCTGTACAACTGCAGCAAGACATCCTTGTTCCTGTACTCGACCCCTCTCGCTACGAAGGCCAACATACCATTTGCCTTCTTAACCGCCTGCTGCACCTGCATGGTTACCTTCAGCGACTGGTGCACAAGGACACCCAGGTCTCATTGCACTTCCCCTTCACAGAATCACAGAATCACAGAAACCCCACAGTGCAGATAGAGGCCATTTCGGCCCATCGAGCCTGCACCGACACATATCCCACCCGATCCCCGTAACCCCTTACACCAACACATATCCCACCCGATCCCCGTAACCCCACGTATTTAATCCCTCTAACACTAAGGGTCAATTTATCATAGCCAATCAACCTAACCCGCACATCTTTGGACTGTGGGAGGAAACCGGAGCACCCGGAGAAAACCCACGCAAACACGGGGAGAATGTGCAAACTCCACACAGTCACCCGAGGCCGGATTCGAACCCGGGTCCCTGGCGCTGTGAGGCAACAGTGCTAACCACTATGCCACCGCCCCTTCTCCCAATCTATTGCCGTTCAGATAATAATCTGCCTTCCTGTTTTTGCCACCAAAGTGGATAACCTCGCATTTATCCACATTATACTGCATCTGCCGTGCATCTGCCCAATCACCCAACCTGTCCAAATCATCCTGTAGTTTCTCGGCATCCTCCTCACAGCACACACGCCCACCCAGCTTTGTCTGCAAACTTGGAGATATTACATCTAGTTCCCTCGTCTAGATCATTAATATATATTGTGAACAGCTGGGGTCCAAGGACCGATCCCTGCGGTACCCCACTAGTCACTGCCTGCCACTCGGAAAAAGAATCGTTTATTCCAACTCTTTGCTTTCTGTCTGCCAACCAGTTCTCTATCCAAGTCAATACCTTGCCCCCAATCCCATGTGCCTTAACTTTACACGCTAATCTCTTATGCGGGACCTTATCGAAAGCCTTCTGAAAGTCCAAATACACCACATCCACTGGCTCTCACTTATCTATTTTACCAGTGACATCCTCAAAAAATTCCAGTAGATTAGTCAAGCACGATTTAGCTTTTGTAAATCCATGTTGACTTTGTCCGATCCTGTCACTGTTTTCCAAGTGCTCTGCTATTACATCTTTTATAATGGACTCTAACATTTTCCCCACTACCGATGTCAGGCTTACCGGTCTTTAATTCCCCGTTTTCTCTTTACCACATTTTTTTTATAGTGGCGTAACATTAGCTACCCTCCAATCCATGGGAACTGTTCCAGAGTCTATAGAATTTTGGAAGATGTCCAGCAATGCATCACGGTTGAGTCATCTTTCTTGTTTTATTTTTATGCCAAACTGGGATGAACAAAATCTGTAGTTCCTCCATGCGATCTTTAAATGTTTGTCATTGCCTATCCATCGTCAACCCTTTGAGTAACATTCCCCAATTAATCCTACCCAACTCGCGCCTCATACCATCATAGATTCCTTTATTTAAATTCAGGTACCTAGTCTCTGAGTCAATACTTCACTCTCCATCTTAATGAAGAATTCTATCATATTATGATCGCTACGCCCCAAGGGGCCTCGCACAACAAGATTGTTAATTATTCCTTTCTCATTACATAATACCCAGTCTAAGATGGCCTGATCTCTAGTGGGTTCCTCGACATATTGGCCCAGGAAACCATCCCATATACACTCCAGGAATTCCTCCTCCACAGTATTGTTACTAATTTGGTTAGCCCAATCTATATGTAGATCAAAATCACCCATGATAACGACTGTGCCCTTATTGCATTCAGCTCTAATCTCCTATGTAATGAGAAAGGATTAATTAGCAATCTTGTTGTACGAGGCCCCTTGGGTCGGAGCGATCATAATATGATAGAATTCTTCATTCAGTTGGAGAATGAAGTAGTTGACTCAGAGACTAGGGTCCTGAATTTAAATAAAGGAAACTACGATGGTCTGAGGTGCGAGTTGAGTAGGATTGATTGGGTAATGTCACTCAAAGGGTTGACGGTGGATAGGCAATGGCAAACATTCAAAGACTGCATGGATGAACTACAGAATTTGTTCATCCCAGTTTGTCATAAAAATAAAACAAGAAAGATGACTCAACCGTGGCTAACAAGGGAAATTAGGGATAGCATAAGATCCAAGGAGAGGACATATCAGTTGGCCAGAAAAAGCAGTAAACCTGAGGATTGGGAGCAGTTTCGGATTCAACAAAGGAGGACAAAGTGATTAATTAAGAAGGGGAAAATAGAATATGTGAGTAAGCTTGCAGGGAACATAAAAACTGACTTAAAATCTTTTATAGATACGTGAAGAGAAAAAGATTGGTGAAGTCAAGCGTAGGTCCCTTGCAGTCAGAATCAGGGGGATTTATAATGGGGAACAAAGAAATGGCATCCCAATTAAATACATATTTTGGATCTGTCTTCACAAAGGAGGACACAAATAACCTCCCAGAGATGTCGGGGAACATAGGGTCTGATGAAAGGGAGGAACTGAAAGAAATCAGTATTTGTAGGGAAATGGCATTAGGGAAATTGACGGGATTGAAATCCGATAAATCCCCAGGGCCTGATAATCTACATCCTAGGGTACTTAAGGAAGTGCCCTAGAAATAGTAGATGAATTGCTGATCATCTTCCAACATTCGATGGAATCTGGAACAGTACCCATGGATTGGAGGGTAGCTAATGTTACCTCACTATTCAAAAAAGGTGGTAGAGAGAAAACGGGGAATTACAGACCGGTAAGCCTGACATCGGTAGTGGGGAAAATGCTAGAGTCCATTATAAAAGATGTAATAGCAGAGCACTTGGAAAACATTGACAGGATCGGACAAAGTCAACATGGATTTACAAAAGGTAAATCGTGCTTGACTAATCTACTGGAATTTTTTCAGGATGTAACTGGTAAAATAGATAAGGGAGAACCAGTGGATGTGGTATATTTGGACTTTCAGAAGGCTTTCGATAAGGTCCCGCATAAGAGATTAGCGTGTAAAGTTAAGGCACATGGGCCTAGAAATTCAGTTGGTTGCGCCAGCAGTTAGCGCCTTAAGAGAAGTGAATTTCGGGCGCTATGCGTGTAGCGCCCGGGCGCAGCGCAGTTTGCGCCTCGCCCCAAATTAAGTTGACCCTTAGCGCCGGTGCAAAGTTTAGCGCCCACCCGGCTGCGCGCGCCGAAAATGACGTCACATCCTCGTGCAACGCCCTTTGCGCGCCCCGATTCCAAACTTCAGTTGGACCGCCCCATTGTGCGGCTGGCGTCCGGAGCGTTTGAAAAAAGGAACGCAACACAGCCAGCGCGGGCCCCGGGGGGGGCGCAAATTAAAGGGGACGTACCCTCCAGTATAAAGGCCAGCCATTTTGCAGCAAACACTCTTGTGCAACGCATTTCTGGACACACAACAAGGAGGATAGCTAACTGGTTTCAAGCAGCAACAGCTCAGGTATTTTTGGACTCAGGCCAGAGCGCTGCAAGTGGCCTTTTGGAAATTTGAGTGTTTGCCAGGATTTGATGGGGGTTGCATGGGGTGCCAACGCGGAGCTGCAGCGCCATGTCCGTAGGGCTCGCAGACGCATTGAAACATAGAAACATAGAGATAGGAACAGGAGTAGGCCATTCGGCCCTTCGAGCCTGCTCCGCCATTCAATGAGATCATGGCTGATCTTCGTCTGAGATCATAGCTGATCTTACCAGTTCAGTACCCCGTCCCCGCCTTTTCTCCGTAACCCTTAATCCCCTTAGCCTTCAGAAATATATCCAATTCTCTCTTGAAAATATTTATTGAATTAGCCTTCACAGCCCTCTGTGGCAGGGAATTCCACAGGCTCACCACTCTTTGAGTGAAGAAATTCTTCCTCATCTCTGTTTTAAATGATTTGCCCGCTATTTTTAGACTGTGGCCCCTGGTTCTGTGCTCCCCTGCCATTGGAAACATTCTCTCTGAATTCAGCCTGTCCAGGCCTGCCATAATTTTATATGTTTCGATGAGATCCCCTCTCAATCTTCTAAACTCCAGTGAGTACAAGCCCAAACTTTTCAATCTCTCCTCGTAGGTCATTCCCGCCATTCCAGGTATCAGCCTGGTGAATCGCCGCTGCACTCTTTCCATGGCAAGAACATCCTTCCGCAGATGGGGCGACCAAAACTGTACACAATACTCCAGATGCGGTCTCACCAGCACCTTGTACAGCTGTAGTAAGGTATCCCTATTCCTATACTCGAACCCCCTTGATATGAAGGCCAACATACCATTTGCCTTCTTAATCGCCTGTTGCACCTGCATGCTCTCCTTCAGTGACTGGTGCACAAGAACACCCAGGTCCCTCTGCACTTCCCCATCTCCCAATCTATTGCCATTTAGATAATAATCCACCCTCCTGTTTTTACCCCCAAAGTGGATAACCTCGCATTTATCCACATTATAGTGCATCTGCCACGTATCCGCCCATTCCCCCAACCTGTCCAAATCGCACTGTAGCCTCCTGACATCCTCATCAGAGCCCACCCCTCCTCCTAGTTTAGTGTCGTCAGCGAATTTGGAAATATTGCATCCAATTCCCTGATCCAGATCATTTATATATATTGTGAACGGCTGGGGTCCCAGGACAGATCCTTGCGGCACCCCGCTGGTCACAGCCTGCCACTCCGAAAACGTGAGAGGGGCAGCCTTGGCTAGAGGCAGAGGGGGCTACAGGCGTCGGCCACGTAGGCCTTACCCAGTCAGGCTATACCGCCAGCAGCGCTCCTACCTCAACATGACTGACGCGCGATGTGTTAGAAGGCTCCGATTCCGAAAGGAGGTGGTTGCAGAGATCTGCCACCTGCTTCGCAGAGATCTGCGTCCAAAGCTCAGGTGCAGGACGTCTCTGTCGGTGGAAGTGAAGGTGACGGTGGCATTGAACTTCTATGCCACCGGCTCCTTCCAATCCGCTGCTGGGGACATAGCTAACATCTCCCAGTACGGCGCACATCGCTGCATCCGCCAGGTGACCGAAGCACTGTTCAGAAGGAGAAGCCAATTCATCTCCTTCCCCATGGCCCTGGAGGGCCAGCATCAGCGCGCCTTGGGATTTGCAAGACTCGGGGACTTCCCCTTGGTGCAGGGCGCCATTGACTGTACGCATGTGGCTTTGCGGGCCCCTCTGGAGCATGGCGAGCAGTTTCGCAACAGGAAGGGCTACCATTCTCTGAATGTGCAGCTGGTGTGTGACCACAAGCAGCGCATCATGGCTGTCAATGCCAGCTTTCCAGGCAGCAGCCACGATGCGTTTATCCTGCGGCAGAGTACTGTGCATGACATGTTCGAGGCACAGGCTCCCCCAAGAGGATGGCTACTCGGGGACAAAGGCTATCCTTTGTGTACCTGGCTCATGACCCCGCTCCGCGCGCCCAGGACCGCTGCTGAGGAGGCATACAACGAGAGCCATCAAACCACCCGCAACATCATCGAGCAAACTATTGGGGTCCTCAAGCAGCGGTTCCGCTGCCTTGATCGCTCCGGAGGAGCTCTGCAGTATTCGCCGGACCGGGTCTCCCAATTTGTGGTAGTTTGCTGCATGCTACACAACCTGGCTATCCGCAGGACTCAGGCACTGCCACCTGACGTTGGGGCAGCACCTCAGGAGGAGGAGCAGGAGGAGCAGGAGGAGCAGGAGGAGGAGCACGAGTACGTTCCCAGGAGGGAGCGACCAGGGCCAAGGGCCGCGCGACGCCACCTTATTACACGGTACTTCTAAGCCCCCTGTCAGGGAATGCCTTGTGGCCAGGAGGGAAGATGAATGCAGCCGCTCCGCATGCCCTCAGCCGGCGAAGCCAACAAACACCAACAAGAACAACTGATGTGCCTCAATAATTCCGAGACTCGAAGGTAGCAGAACAAAACAAGGCTTTTATTAACTTAGAACGAAACACGTAAGCGAGAGAGATGTCGTCCTTCTGGAGATTGGGGCTAGACTGAAGCTAGCTTACAAACGGGGCCAGGTATGGGCGGAGCCCTACACACAGCACATTCCAGCACATTCCAGTATACAATACAGCACATTCCAGTACACAATACAATGAGGTCTGGGGGAAGGGAAATGACACTGAAACCGATCTCAGTCACAGGCAGTGATGAATGGAAATATTTCATCACATTCACCCCTTCTATAGATTTAGTCTGTTCGGGGATTTGATAGTCCTCTGCGACCGACGTGGCTGTTGCGGTGCCGCGGGTGTCGGCTGGGTGTCCCCGGTAGCCTCCTGGGTCTCTGCCGGGGGTGCCGCCAGGGTTGTTGAAGGGGTAGTTGGTGGGGGTGCCGTTGGTCGGTGTTCTTCCGGGGGTGATGAAAGAGTAGTGGGTGGGTAAGAGTTGCTGTGATCGTCGTTGCCGCTATTGCCGTGGTTGTTGTCGATGCCGGCTGGGGCGACGTCTTTTATGGACATGGTGTCCTCCCTTCCGTCGGCGTGCCGGACATATGCGTATTGGGGGTTGGCGTGGAGTAGGTGTACTGGCTCCACGAGAGGGTCCGTCTTGTGGCCCCTCACATGCCTTCGCACGAGTACCGGACCTGGGGTGGAGAGCCATGACGGCATGGATACGCCTGAGGTGGATTTCCGGGGAAAGACAAACATTCGTTCATGAGGTGTGGTATTAGTGGCCGTACACAATAGCGACCGTATCGAATGGAGCACATCCGAGAGGACTTCCTGCCAGCGGGAGATAGGGAGGCTCTTGGTCCTTAGAGCTAGAGTGACTGCTTTCCATACTGTCCCGTTCTCTCGCTCCACTTGGCCGTTACCCCGGGGGTTGTAGCTGGTGGTACGGCTCGTGGCGATCCCCCTGGACAGCATGTACTGGCGTAGCTCTTCACTCATGAAGGACGCCCCCCTATCCGTATGGATGTAGCTCGGCATACCGAACAGGCAGAACAGGCTGTTGAGGCATTTAATGACCGTGGCGCTGGTCATGTCTGGGCAGGGGAAGGCGAATGGGAACCGGGAGTATTCGTCCACAATGTTCAGGAAGTAAACATTGCGGTCGACGGACGGGAGGGGGCCCTTGAAATCTAAGCTGAGCCGCTCAAAGGGCCGTGTAGCTTTGATTAAGTGGGCTCTATCTGGGCGGTAGAACCGAGGCTTGCACTCAGCGCAAGTGCGGCAGTTCCTGGTCAGGGACCGAACTTCCTCAATCGAGTAGGGTAAGTTACGGGACTTTATGAAGTGGAACAGCCGCGTGACCCCTGGGTGGCAGAGGTCGTTGTGGAGGGTCTGTAGCCGATCCCCGGTGGCGCTGGCACACATCCCTCGTGAGAGGGCGTCAGGGGATTCGTTAAGGGCCCCTGGCCGGTAAATGATGTCGCACTCGAAGGTGGAGAGCTCGATCCGCCACCTAAGAATCTTATCATTTTTAATCTTCCCCCTCTGTTTATTATTGAACATAAACGCTACCGACCGCTGGTCGGTAAGTAGGGTGAAGCGTTTGCCGGCTAGGTCGTGGCGCCAGTGGTGCACTGCCTCCACGATGGCTTGGGCCTCCTTTTCCACGGAGGAGTGTCTGATCTCGGGCCCTTGGAGGGTCCTCGAGAAGAAAGCTACGGGCCGCCCCGCCTGGTTGAGGGTGGCCGCCAAGGCGAAGTCAGACGCATCACTTTCCACTTGAAATGGAGTGTTCTCGTCCACTGCCTGTAGCGTGGCCCGCTCAATATCCTGCTTAATGCTTTTGAAGGCGGCGTGGGCCTCAGCAGAGAGCGGGAAAGAGGATGCTTTCAAGAGGGGGCGGGCTTTGTCGGAGTAGTTGGGGACCCATTGGGAATAATAAGAAAATAACCCCAGGCATCTTTTCAGGGCTTTGGGAGTGTTGGGCAGGGGCAGCTCCCATAGGGGGCGCAATCGGTCGGGGTCTGGTCCGATTTCCCCATTCTCCACCACGCTGCCTAGTATGCAGAGGCGCGTGGTGTTGTAAACGCACTTGTCCTCGTTGTAGGTGAGGTTGAGTTTTTGTGCGGTTTTCAGGAACCTCTCGAGGTTCGAGTCGTGATCCTGCTGGTTGTGACCGCAGATGGTGACGTTGTCGAGGTAGGGGAAGGTTGCCTGCAAGTGGTGGTCATCGACCATGCGGTCCATCTCCCTCTGGAAGACCGAGACCCCATTCGTCACCCCAAAGGGGACTCTGAGGAATTGGTAGAGGCGTCCGTTCGCCTCGAAGGCGGTGTACGGGCGGTCCTCTGGTCTGATAGGGAGCTGGTGGTACGCTGACTTGAGGTCGATGGTGGAGAACACCCGGTATTGGGCGATTTGGTTCACCATTTCTGATATGCGGGGTAGCGGGTAGGCGTCTAGTAGGGTGTACCTGTTGATCGTTTGACTATAGTCGATCACCATCCGTTTCTTCTCGCTACCCCTTACCACTACCACTTGGGCGCGCCACGGGCTGTTGCTGCGTTCAATAATGCACTCTTTCAGGAGCCTGTCTACCTCGGTCGCGATAAACCGCCTGTCCTCCCAGCTGTACCTCCTGCTTTTGGTCGCTATTGGCCGGCAGTTAGGGGTAAGGTTCGCGAATAGCGAAGGCGGCTTTACCTTCAGGGTAGCCAGACCGCACACTGTGAGGGGCGGCTGGGACCCACCGTACTTGAGCGTGATGCTTTGGTGGTTGCACTGGAAATCCAGGCCCAAGATCACGCTCGCACATAGGTTCTTCATGATTAATACTTTAAAATTATCATATACAGTTCCGTTAACGCACAATTGTACCGTGCAGTAACCCAGAATGGTCGATGTCTGGGTTTTGTCAGCCATAGAGATGGTACCCTGAGTAGGGACCACCTTTAGGGAGAGTTGTTGTGCCAGTTCTGGGTGGATAAAGCTCTCCGTGCTTCCACTGTCAATTAAGCATTTAACCCAGCACCCGTTTACCTCGATGTCCACCATTGATCTGGATAGCGGGTGCGGCCTGGTCTGGTCCACTGTGACCGATGCCACTGTAGGGCCCTGATCAATACAAGATGGCGTCCACGCTGTCTGCTCACAAGATGGCGGACCCCATGAGGTCGGGCAAGATGGCGTCCAAGATGGCCGCTCCCACGGCGCACACGCGGCGGTGGCGGGTTTTCCGGCGGGGTTCCCTCTGCACACCTTCCCGAAGTGCCCCTTCTTACCGCACTTAAAGCAGGTGGTGCCTTTCGCCGGGCACAGGTTTCTGGTGTGCTTTGGCTGCCCGCAGAAGTAGCAGTTGGGTCCCTGACGCGTCGCGGCTGTCGTAGGGCTTCTGGGGGGAGAGCGGGGCCCAGCCGGTGTCGGGCTGTCGGGCGGGGAAGATGCCTTCCAAGATGGCGGCGCCCTCGGTGCACACGTGGCGGCGTGGACGGCGCGGGCTGAAGAGTAGGCGTCCGAGTTTCTCTGGGCCACATCCAGGGATCGCGCGGTGTCCGCAGCCTGTTTCAGGTCCAACCCCGTTTTTTCCAGCAGTCTTTGCCGGATGTAAGTGGAGCTGAGGCCTGTGATGAAGGCATCGTGAACAAGCTCGTCAGTGTACACCGCGGCTTTTACATCTCGGCACTTGCAGTCTTTGCCAAGCATTTTCAGGGTGCTTAGGAACTCCTCCACCGATTCCCCAGGTCGCTGTGCGCAGGTGGCGAGCAGGTGCCTAGCATACACCTCATTCGTAGGCTGCTGGTAATGCGCCTTTAAGATGTCGCAGGCGGCCAGGTATGTCTCGGCGTCTTGGATGAGGGGGTAAACCCGGTGGCTTACCCAATTCCGCAGAATTCCGAGCCTCATCCTTGCAGCGTCCGTAGCGTCTTTGACGGCTGCGGAATTGTCCAGGAAGAATTCCATACACTCAAACCAGTGTCCGAAGCATGCTGATGCGTCCGGAGCATGTTGATCCAAATCCAAACGTTCGGGTTTCAGGAGTTGATCCATAGTGTTGAAAAAATAAGTTAATAAAATTGATGTGCCTCAATAATTCCGAGACTCGAAGGTAGCAGAACAAAACAAGGCTTTTATTAACTTAGAACGAAACACGTAAGCGAGAGAGATGTCGTCCTTCTGGAGATTGGGGCTAGACTGAAGCTAGCTTACAAACGGGGCCAGGTATGGGCGGAGCCCTACACACAGCACATTCCAGTATACAATACAGCACATTCCAGTACACAATACAATGAGGTCTGGGGGAAGGGAAATGACACTGAAACCGATCTCAGTCACAGGCAGTGATGAATGGAAATATTTCATCACAACAACCATGGAGACTCTATGAATAAAGATAATTATTTATTACACAAAAATGAAAACCCTTTCCCACATGAATCCCCAAAAACAATCAACGGGCCCCACAAAAAGCCCAACAAACGACTCACTCCCACAAACTGGGCAGGAGTAACTCCACATTTGTACAAACCTGGCCTCAACCTCGGCCTTAACGCAAAAAATAAGCCCACGAACCAAACAACCATGGGCAAAAGAAAGATGGCCACCGCCATATAAAACGAAAGCTGGCCACACCCTCTACTGAGTGGCCCGCGAGGGCGAGACCTTGTCCAGCCTTTTGCCTCCCCTGCCCGGCCTGCTGCTCCTTCGCAAGCTCTGCCCAGTGGCTGCTGCGAGGCTGGGGGAAGGCGCCTGAGGCTCAGATGTCCTTCCGCCAGATGCCCTTGGGGGGCGGCCTACACGGCCTTTGGACCTCGAGGGGCCGGCTGCTGAGTGGCGCACCTGAGCCTGGCCAACATCAGCTCCAGCCGCTTGCCCTTGACGCCCCAGTGGGGGAGTGGCGGCGACGGATGGCGCAATGTGGGCAAGCTGGCGTCTGGGATGCGCTGGCTGGTGCTGTGGCGCGCTGGCACTCGGCCGGGCCCGCACTGCAGGATCCGCAACAATCAGCCGAGGGGCGGCTCGCTGGGATGCTGCAGCGCGGCGGGTGCCCTGGCGATGCCTGCCTGAGACAGCGCGTGTGGCAGCAGTGAGTGCCCCTGTTGTCCTGGTGTGCGCCCGCATCACACCCGCCAGGGACTTGATGGCATCAGTGAGCATGCGGCCACTCGCGGCAGTTGATGCCCCGAACTCGCGCACACTGGTCGCCAGCGACTCGATGGCCTCAGGCATGCGCCCCACCACACGCATGAGCTCCGTGTGGCGCCGGTCCGAATCCTCGGCCATCTTGTCCAGCTTCCGCACCTCCTCCGAGGTGAAGGTGTCCGGACTGGAGTCGGGACTCTCCCGCTGGGGAGCAGGGGACCGAACTAGGGGAACCTTGCCACGTTGGTGGCGGCGAGTGTCCCGATCAACTGCACACCCCTCTGATCCTTCCCCCCTTTGGGGGGAAGGCCGCGGCCCATGCGCAGGGCTCCTGGGTGGCTGGACGCCACTGGTCCCAGAAGCTGCAATCCCCTGCGACAGTTGGTCCAGGCACTCATCCAGTGAGGACGTGTCAATCATTTCGTCCTCTCCTGCGGGACCTGAGTGTTCCCCTGATGGTCCGGCTTGCTCTTGCTCCTCCTCCTCCTCCTCCTCCTCCTCCTCCTCCTGCTCGGAGGGGCTGTCACTGGCAGCTTCACGGACCTGGTCGTCACCAGCTGAAAGCAGGAATGCACAAGAGTAGCTTCAGAGTGAGGAGACGGCGTCAGCGAGGGAGTCAGGACTGGTGGCATTCAGCGCATTGGTGGGACAGTGGCAAAGGAAGTAGCTCGGATGCGCAAGTGCGACGCGAGAGGGCCAAAATGCGAGGTCCTTACCATTGCCGGGCAGTGGAGGGTCGGCTACTCCGCACGCTGTGGGCACGATCAGCCGGGCTCGCATGAGCCCACTCACGTGCTCCTCCAGGCGAGTGAGCTTCTGCAGCTTGGCGCGGCCTCCCCTGGTCCTGGCACGGGCCTGGCGATTATAGGCAACTTCAGCCTGCAAGAGAAAGGACGGGCTGTAAGTACGGAGTGTAGCCCTGATGTAGTGTGCACTGCCTCCCATGGTGGAATAGCTTGCCCAGAGTGTAGCCCTGATATACTGTGCACTGCCTCCCATGGTGGAATAGCTTGGCCAGAGTGTAGCCCTGATGTACTGTGCACTGCCTCCCATGGTAGAATAGCTTGGCCAGAGTGTAGCCCTGATGTACTGTGCACTGCCTGCCATGGTGGAATAGCTTGGCCAGAGTGTAGCCCTGATGTACTGTGCGCTGCCTCCCATGGTGGAATAGCTTGGCCAGAGTGTAGCCCTGATGTACTGTGCACTGCCTCCCATGGTGGAATAGCTTGGCCAGAGTGTAGCCCTGATGTACTGTGCACTGCCTCCCATGGTGGAATAGCTTGGCCAGAGTGTAGCCCTGATGTACTGTCCACTGCCTCCCATGGTGGAATAGCTTGGCCAGAGTGTAGCCCTGATGTACTGTGCACTGCCTGCCATGGTGCAATAGCTTGGCCAGAGTGTAGCCCTGATGTACTGTGCACTGCCTGCCATGGTGGAATAGCTTGGCCAGAGTGTAGCCCTGATGTACTGTGCACTGCCTCCCATGGTGGAATAGCTTGGCCAGAGTGTAGAGTGCAGAATGGGCAATTGATGCTCATGACTGTCCCAAAGCTGCTGGCTGAGGGCTGGCCATTAGGACTTTCAGCTCCCTTTGCCCATCATGTCAGGTGTACATGCAAGAATGAGGAGGAGACTGGAAAGGGTACTCACCCTGACAATCCTGGTCAGGTCGTTGTATTTTTTCCGACATTGTTTGTGGGTCCTGGGGGCATCGCCGGTGAACGTCACCCTGTTGGCGATCTGCTTCCAGGCTCTGGTGTATTCTTGGTGGTTCGGATTCCTCCCAGTCTCTGGGAAAAAGATCCTGCGCCTCTTCTCCAGAGCTGTCACCATTATTTCCAGATCACGCTCTGAGAAGTGCAGGGCACGCTCACGGGCCTTCTCTGGCGTTGCCATGACTCCCTGGGGCTGAGCAGCAGTGTTGAGGCCTATTTGCAAAGCTGCAGTGTGCAGGGCGTGGCAGCAGACCAATTCGTCCCTTCCCCCTTTAAGAGCTGGTCGGCGCCACGGGGTCTGCTGTCAATCAAAAAATGACCGCACCCGCGCTGCGCCCCGCCTCGGCGCTATCCCTCTGCACCGCCGGCTTAGCGCCTAAAGATAGTAGTGCAACGCTTCTTTTAGCGCTCCAGCAACCTCTTAGGGCGAAGCCACTGAATTTCCGGCAAGGGGGCGCAACTTTGGGGCGGGCGCTAACTTCAGGCGGGCGCTAACGTTAGCGCCCCAAAACTGGCTATACTGAAATTCTAGGCCATGGGATTGGGGGCAAGGTATTGACTTGGATAGCGAACTGGTTGGCAGACAGAAAGCAAAGAGTTGGAATAAACAGGTCTTTTTCTGAGTGGAAGGCAGTGACTAGTCGGGTACCGCAGGGATCGGTCCTTGGACCCCAGCTATTCACAATATATATTAATGATCTGGACAAGGGAACTAGATGTAATATCTCCAAGTTTGCTGATAACACAAAGCTGGGTGGGCGTGTGTGCTGTGAGGAGGATGCCAAGAAACTCCAGGATGATTTGGACAGGTTGGGTGATTGGGTAGAAGCATGGCAGATGCAATATAACGTGGATAAATGCGAGGTTATCCACTTTGGTGTCAAAAACAGGAAGGCAGATTATTATCTGAATGGCAATAGATTGGGAGAAGGGGAAGTGCAACGAGACCTGGGTGTCCTTGTGCACCAGTCGCTGAAGGTAAGCATGCAGGTGCAGCAGGCAGTTAAGAAGGCAAATGGTATGTTGGCATTCGTAGCGAGAGGGTTTGAGTACAGGAACAAGGATGTCTTGCTGCAGTTGTACAGGGCCTTGGTGAGACCACACCTTGAGTATTGTGTGCAGTTTTGGTCGCCTTATCTGAGGAAGGATGTTCTTGCCATGGAAGGAGTTCAGCGAAGATTCACCAGGCTGATACCTGGGATGGCATGAATGACGTATGAGGAGAGATTGGGTCGATTGGGCTTATACTCGCTGGAGTTTAGAAGAATGAGAGGGGATCTCATTGAAACTTATAAAATTCTAACAGGACCAGACAGACTAGATGCTGGAAGGATTTTCCCGATGGTCGGGGAGTCCAGAACCAGGGGTCACAGTCTGAGGATAAGGGGTAAGCCATTTAGGACAGAAATGAGGAGGAATTTCTTCACCCAGAGAGTGGTGAACCTGTGGAATTCTCTACCACAGATGGCAGTAGAGGTCAATTCACTAAATATATTCAAGAAGGAGTTGGATATATTTCTTATCGCTAAAGGGATCAAGGGGTATGGGGAGAAGGCAGGGACAGGGTACTGAATTTGGATGATCAGCCATGATCGCATTGAATGGCGGAGCAGCTTCGAGGGGCCGAATAGCCTACTCCTGCTCCTATCTTCTATGTTTCTATGATTCCTGTTTAATGCCATCCCCAACCTCCGCATTACTGTTTAGGGGTCAGTATACAACTCCCACTAACGTTTTCTGTCCGTTGGTATTTCTCAGCTCTACCCATACAGATTCTGCATCATCAGAGCTAATATCCTTCCTTACAATTGTGTTAATCTCCTCTTTATCCAGCAATGCTACCCCACCTCCTTTTCCTTTTTGCCTGTCTTTCCTGAATATTGAATACCCCTGGATGTTGATTTCCTAGCCCTGATCACCCTGGAGCCATGTTTCCGTAATCCCAATCATATCATATCTGTTTACATCTATTTGCACAGCTAATTCATCCACCTTATTACGAATGCTCCTCGCATTAAGACAGGAACAAGGATGTCTTGCTGCAGTTGTACAGGGCCTTGGTGAGACCACACCTTGAGTATTGTGTGCAGTTTTGGTCACCTTATCTGAGGAAGGATGTTCTGGCCATGGATGGAGTGCAGCGAAGATTTATCAGACTGATACCTGGGATGGCAGGAGTGACGTATGAGGAGAGATTGGGTCGATTGGACTTATACTCGCTGGAGTTTAGAAGAATGAGAGGGGATCTCATTGAAACTTATAAAATTCTAACAGGACCAGACAAACTAAATGCTGGAAGGATGTTCCGGATGGTCAGGGAGTCCAGAACCAGGGGTCACAGTCTAAGGATAAGGGGTAAGCCATTTAGGACTGAGATGAGGAGGAATTTCTTCACCCAGAGAGTGGTGAACCTGTGGAATTCTCTACCACAGAAGGCAGTAGAGGCCAATTCATTAAATATATTCAAGAAGGAGTTAGATATATTTCTTAAGGCTAAAGGGATCAAGGGATACGGGGAGAAGGCAGGGACAGGGTACTGAATTTGGATGATCTGCCATGATTTCATTGAATGGCGGAGCAGGCTCGAGGGGCCAAATGGCCTCCTCCTGTTCCTAAGTTGATCAAGAGATATCAATCAAAGACAGGTAAATGGATTTGAGGTGCAGAGCAGCCATGGTCTAATTGAATGCTGGAGCAGGCTCGCGGGGCTGAATGGCCGACTCCTGTTGCTTTAAATGTATGCAATTACTTAACATAATTGGTAGAAGGCAAACAATCCCATCACTGCCCATCGCCCACGCACCCTGTGCTCTGGGTCGTGACCACATGGAAACCTGTTATTGCTTTCTAGCGAAACAAGTCAGTTTAACCCAAAGGTTAAATGGTCGGGCTGAGCTGTCCCACAGTAAAGCCCAAAGGTTTTTCCCAAATATGGTTTCAAGGTGAGGTCAATCCATGACATCACAGAGTAAGCCCCACCCTCACACTGCGCATCACACTGAGATGAGGCATCACAACAGCTTTGTAAAGTAGATAAAAATGAGCCAGGACGAGATACAACAGTTTGTGTAGGCAAGGGAGCTGCATTGAGTCTGAACAACTGGCTGCTCTTTCCAGGACTGAATGCGGTCGGCTCGAACATCTGAACAGCTTTGCTCTGTGAAGACAACACGAACAATTGAAACATCATCAACCAGCGGCTTGGACAGAATTCGTGAACTTTGAAAGGTTTGTCTTTCTGGGATGGCAGGAATGACGTATGAGGAGAGATTGGGTCGATTGGGCTTATACTCGCTGGAGTTTAGAAGAATGAGAGGGGATCTCATTGAAACTTATAAAATTCTAACAGGACTAGACAGACTAGATGCAGGAAGGATGTTCCCGATGGTGGGGGAGTCCAGAACCAGGGGTCACAGTCTAAGGATAAGGGGTAACCTATTTAGGACAGAGATGAGGAGGAATTTCTTCACCCAGAGAGTAGTGAACCTGTGGAATTCTCTACCACAGAAGGCAGTTGAGGCCAATTCATTAAATATATTCAAGGAGTTGGATATATTTCTTGAGGCTAAAGGGATCAAGGGATATGGGGAGAAAGCAGGGACAGGGGACTGAATTTGGATGATCAGCCATGATCTCATTAAATGGCGGAGCAGGCTCGAGGGGCCGAATGGCCTACTCCTGCTCCTATCTTCTATGTTTCTATGTCTTAACCTGTTTATCTTGTATTATTAGTGAAAGTCATAATGAGTAATAGGAACAGTTTATCAGATACAGTAATATTGATGCACAGTCAGGTGGAATAGTTCAGTTTGTTATTGGTAGTTCTTCCATAGCGTTGCTCATAGGTAGTCTGGGTCCCGGAGCCTGGTTACTGATGGTTACTGAGACCCACACCTCACTGACCGGCTCCTCCCAGTCCTGGGGTTTAATGCTCACTCCCTGATCTGTAAATGTAGACAACTATTTACTGACTGTGACTAACTGTGTTTGGAGCTGTACTTCCAGCTTGTATCATTCCCTGTGAAAGTCAGAGTCAGTTACAGCAAAATCCGTGCAGATATAAAGGCTCAAATCCTGGAAACTGAAAGCAGGTCAGTACATGCTGGTTGTTCTGATCAACTTGTCCTGGACACGAGGATAGTCTGTGGGACAGCTCAGCCCGACCATTAAAAAGTCAAGAGCGTCCCTCTTGAAACCGCTGATTGGTGTTGAATGAACGGGTCTAAATAAGAGGAGAGGCTGACAGGGAGAGTGAACAACTGAATAATCAGTTTCTCAAAGTGTTCACCAGTACTGAGAACTCAGGGTTAAGACTCGAAGAATGTACTCCTGGGCAGTAATGCCACTGGAGCTGCCTTGACCGAGCTTGGTACCTGCCCACACAGCTCGACGCTGGTACAGGTGTTGACTTTTTAAAGGGAATTTGATAAATCCTTTTACAGGTTATATGGTTTACTATACGAGGGGAGCGATAAAATGCCTGTCGTTGTCCTTGTTGCAATCCAGTGATTTTTGTCATTTCTTCTTCTGCCACAGGTACAGGTTGGTGTCAGGACGAGTGAGAGGAAATGGACGGTTTCATCAAACTACCAACAGACTAAAGTTGTCAGTAACAAAACCACAAAGACAACTGGATCACACATCCTGACATCACATCAATGCCAGCAGAGATACCACAAAGGAGGAAACAGCAACACTGAAATACCCCTCAACCCATCCATTTCTTTAGTGTCAACTGTACATCTTTTAATTTCTTTATTTGACGGCCAATAACAGGTCCATTTAAACTCGCAGCCAATGATTGGAGATGGTGTTAAACCAACTCTTTCCCTTCTGGCACGTTTCTTTCCCATTTTAAAAAATTTCCCACGCCCCTCTCCCTCCTCCCTAGTTCTCCCCTGGGCTGGACCTTCACGTCCAGCCCTCAGGTCCCCGCATCGGCATCAAGCACCAACCCTGCTCCAACTCCAGGCTCAGTTCGGCATTGCTCAGGGGTAACTGCACTGGCACTGGATAGGGCCCAGTCCATACAGTCATCTCCGACCGATGTCGACCGGTGGTCCAAGTGTTGGGACTGAACAGGAAAGTCTCAAGTGTGGACGCTCCGGTTGTTGCCTCGATGGTGTGGAATGGGACGAGCTGGTTAAAGCCAATCCATCCCAGTCAACTACATCGGGTGAAACCCCGGTACCACTTGTACTGAGGCCTCCCAGGATAGAGGAAGAGTCCTCCTCTGGCACCAGCTGGTTCGGAGGTGTCCGTGCCTACTGGTGCCAGAATCAGGCTGGTTCCCCCAAGCGCCACCAGCTACTGTTGGTGTGTCCTTCCCCAGAGGCATCCGTCCCCTCTGGTGACACCAACGCAGCCCCGGGACATTGTCTCCAGTTGGCGCCAGCTCATTTGGGGGCACCACCCTCGGTGGACTCGACCCTACACAGGGTCACCTATGCTGCGGGTGATGTCCACTTTGGTGAGTGCAGCTGCAGATCTCTATTTATAGATCTGTGGCTCCCACCCACCACTGTGGACCCACCTTCAGCCGCTCCCTACGACACTCGAGAGGCACTCCCAGGGAGGGTGCGTGCGCTCCAGAAACCAAACTGGGAGCCTGAGTTGACCACGGCTTCCGTGCGTTGAGGTTTTTCCATGTATTCAAAACAAGGGTGACTTCGAGTCTGAAACTGTGAGTTCCGGAAGTCCCATCACTTGTGGGGGTTGAGTCTTTACCTGGGGTCTTGCAAAGGCCTCAGGCAGCGACCTTTGTTGGATTCCCCCTCCCAATTTCCAAGGCGGTTTGGGCAGACTTGATAGGCGCGCCCCAGTTATGGCCAAGGTAGACAGCCCCGCCACTCTGCCTCACAACTTAAGGTTCGCTGGTACAGCTGGTGAACTTCAGTCGTGAAAGCCTCAGGAAACTAGTCCTGTTCCACCCACCGGAATCCAAATGGTGGGACATGTGGGTCTGGCGGACCTTCCTGCAGGGTTTGGTGCATATCCCGAATTCCCTGCCATCAAATCCACTGGGGCTGGCTTCACTGACCAGTAGGTGAGTTGAGGGAGCAATCCCTGCCAGAGAGGACCACCTTCAGAGAGCATCTGCTGCAGCAGCAGACTGTGTGGGTGCTCTCAATGTAGGAGCAGGATCTATCGTCCAGTGGATCTTGCATCGCCACTTAGTTTGTCCTCACACCTTGGGGATCCTTCAGGTTCTGCAGATGCCCATTGGTGCCGAGGGCTTCTTTGGCGAGCAAGTGGAGGATCTGCTGTAGCAGAACCTTCAGGCATTTCCGAATTGACACACAAGGGTGGGAGGGCACTGCTCACTTTGTAGCTTAGCCCACCCCATCTATAGGCCCCTTCCACTCACCAACACCAGTCCACTCACCATCACCAATCCATTCACCACCACCATCCACTCACCACCACCAATCCATTCACCCCCACCAGCCTATTCAAGGCCTTATCCGGAGCACAATGTCCTTTGTATCTTGCTAGCCCGTCATTCCAGATTAGGACCTGGAATGCAGGTAGCTCACAAGTAACATTCGAGACCCTGTCCAGCTCCACCTCCCCCAGCAGTGATCATGCCTGGATAGCCCACCTCAGAGTTGTGTGGGTGGGCTATTTCCAGTACTTCCCTGTGGAAGTGGATCACTCTGGATGTTTGGTTTGTCCATCAGAGGAACCATCTACTAGTGGGCATACTGGCAGGTCTTCTACCATCCACACTGAGAGCGTGTGATCGTCATCCAGAAGGCTCAACTGTTGGGGGTATTTCTCCAGTTGAGCCTTCTGGATGACCATCACTCTGCCAGTAATGTATCCACAGGTCTCCTTTGTCACAGCATCTGAACTAGAGCTGGTGGTCCTGGGAGCGCAGTGTTCTCCATACATTGGTGCTACAGCCATCAGGCTCTTCAGCTAATGCTTTGACATATGGGTGGGAGCCACATTCAGGATGAATGGTCTTCTTGGCCAGTGATTTCACTTGGCATTTCAACAGGCTCGGGTGTGAACGGTATAATAGGACATCTCCACTTTCAGACTCGGTGCAGGGTAAGCCAGTGTGTCTGCAGACAGACAATATGACAAGGGTCCGGTAAGTCAACAAACAGGGTGGGACCCTCCTTCCTGGGTCCCTCTGTCAAGTTGACGCATTGCTTCCCATTGGTGCTTGAACGACGGGGTGACACTCTTGGTGCCACATTTGGCCCGGGGAGGACAACACAACAGTCGGCACACTCAGCTGCTCTGTAGTCCACCCTAACTAGTGGATGATCCACACTGAGGTAGTCCAGAACATCTTCAGGACTTGGGGGGTTTACCAGGTCGATCGACTTGCTCGCATCACCGGATAATCACCAATCTGCTGGAGGACCTCAGGCTGTCAGGGCGGAGGCCCGACAGTCTTTCGTGCTTTTGTTTCTGGATTCTGTTGCTCAGGGTTGCCTGATCTCCAGGATGCTCCAGGAAATTGCAGCAGGTGGTGGTTCTGGTTAACCCTTTGGTTACCTCACAAACCGTGATTCAGGGACACCCGGGTTTTGAATGTACACTTTGATTTCAGGAGCTCACGGGAGAAATCCAAGTCATTTTTAGAGTATAGAGGACCCTACCTTTTTTAGGGAATTTTTCATTCTGACATCCTCCACACACTGCTGGACACTGTCCAACTGGTACTCAGGGTGAGGAGGGCGGACCGTACCTGCAAGTGAACAGACTCTCCGGCTCCCAGGACAAATAGATCAAAGTGGGTGTTATTCACGGGCGCCAGCGCCAGATCCAAACAGTAAGCTGAACCGTCAGGATCTGGATTTGGATCCTGCCAGCTTTTGATTGATGGCCTGGCAGTTGAGATGGAATGCCCGTCAGATTAGGGTCTACCAGCAGTGCGGCACTCATGGGTAATGCTCACTTTATTGTGTCTGTCCTGGTCATTTAAGCCTCTGTTCCCATACAAGTACCTCCACCCTCTTCGTCCTCAGTACTACTTGGTTAGTCGCCAGCTGTGTGTGCAGAATGCCTGAATGAAGATCACAGCTCCCTTGTCAGCTGTTCCCATGTCAGCTGCTCCCTTGTAAGCTCCTCTTCATTCTTCAAGTGACGCGGCATTTGCCACCCACCTGGTTGTCTCTTGGGTCTAGTGGGGAGTGTTGGTATGTCTTTTCCTCGTTCTGGGTTGTCTTTGGGTGTCAACAAATTGGGTTCTGGGGTGTGCTAAAAGTTAACACTGCACGGGAGTCGGGGAGGGAGCGGAAAAACAAGTGGGTTTGTCCTTCAAAGTTAGGATGTCTTAACAAAATGTCTTAACAGGGAAGGTCACACCTTAAGAGATTTTCCCCAGGCAAATTGTGCCGGTGCATCCCGGTAATTAGATCCACATTCCACCCCCAATTCGGCCTGTCAATGTTTAGGAACGGATGTTCCCAGCAAATTAAATGGTGTCACAGTTAACACTTTAAAGAAAAGATTGGGGACAGTTTTCGTTCAACCTGGAACGACAGAAATGGAAACACTAGACAACCTGCCAACCAGTCTCTCGTCATCGCTGAATATTGTGTTTGTGACTGCTGCTACAGAACTAGACAGGAGATTGTTGAAGACCAGGCTCCCGGGGATTGTGTTCAATTGATGTTAGCAGAGCTGAAGTGAGAAAGTAATTGTCTTAGAATATTTGGGCCATAATGATCTCCTGGACTAGTTTCGATCGCCTAAGGGGGTCGGAGAGGAATTTCCCAGATTTTTTTCCCAAATTGGCCTGGGTTTTTATGTCTGGTTTTTCGCCTCTCCCAGGAGATCACATGGTGGGGGGGTGTATATATTGCGATGGACAAGGCTGGATGGACCAGAGAGTCTTTTCGTGTACAAGTCATCTTTCAATAACTGAAATGTGAGAAGTTTAACATCTGAAAATAAACGTGGATTGAAAATGAACAAACTTACTGTGTGTCTCCTGATTTGTGCACGGATCATTGAAGGGAACAGAAAGGGGAAGAGATGAGTTCTGATTGTCCCTGGGCTCAGTTACTGACTGGGTGAACTCTTTGAGCCACACACTAGGCTGGACCCAGATTGATTCCCCAGTCTGCACATACAAACATACAAAAAGACATACAAAAGTAGATGAAGACTATCAGGCCCATTAAGCTCACCCCATCCAGTAGACAGTATGACCTCACATGTTGCCGTCCCATCTACCAGTTACGCTATCTCTGGAAACAGACAAAGAAACATGGCCAATTCAGGAAAAACCTCTGGCCAATTGCTCTCCAACTCCCAACACATGACAATCTAAACTAACCACTAACTCTCGCTGTAGCTGGTAATGTCCTCTCAGGGACTGGTCAAGATCATACAGCACAGAAGGAGGCCATTCAGCCCATCGTGCCTCTGCCAGCTCTTTGAATGCACTATCCAATTAGCCCCACTCTCCCGCTCTTTCCCCGTAGCCCAGCAAATGTTTCCTTTTCAAGCATTTACGCAATTCCCTTCTGAAAGTTGCAGTGGATGGAATTATAAGTTGGTGGAATTCTGTCATGTGATCCCCAAAGTTCCAGTAACCAAATTGCCAAATCCCCCAGTCAGTAAAACCTGGATTGGGCTTATTCAGTCACTAAAGCGCCAGTGGCACTTTCAAAGTCCCAGGCCACGTCAATTAACTCCTCCAAACACAATTAACCAACAAAGTAGTGAATTGGTACAAAAACAAATACTAGTGGGGAGGGGCTGGGGGTGAAGAATTGAGTGGGGGAAACAAGACACCACTTGGCATGTACTGAGAGGCAGAGTCGTGTGTTGGGTTTCCAACTCTGCAGGATGTCCCGGAGTCTCCAGGAATTTAATCTCCTGGATTTTTTTTTATTCGTTCATGGGATGTGGGCTTCGCTGGCAAGGCCAGCATTTATTGCCCATCCCTAATTGCCCTTGCGAAGGTGGTGGTGAGCTGCCTTCTTGAACCGCTGCAGTCCGTGAGGTGAAGGTGCTCCCACAGGGAGCACATATAGGCCAGCAGGGTCTGGAGTCACATATAGGCCAGCAGGGTCTGGAGTCACATATAGGCCAGCAGATTTCCTTCCCTAAAGGACATTAGTGAACAAGGTGGGATTTTAGCGCAATCCTATAGTTTCATGGTCATCATTACTGATGGTAGCTTTTTATTCCAGATTTATTGACGTGACTGAATTTAAATTCCCCAGCTGCCATGTGGTGGGATTTAAACTCAAGTCTCTCAGATTGTTTAATCTAAGTCTGTCTCTGGATTGCTAGTCTGGTAACATAACCACTATGCTATCATTCCCAATTGCAGCTTTGAGCAAACCTGGGATAAAAGTCACCAGGGCATTAAAGAAAATGATTTTATATTTCCATTTTCTTTGACCACTTTCATTCATTTATAAAAATATTGGAGACGGGGGAAAAAGGTGGTTGGATCCAGCAGGTCACGTGATGAAAGCGCCGGGAATACGTCCAATCAGAGATGGCGACTCGTGTTGTGTGACTCACGCCATTTATATACCACGACAAAATAAAATAATAGCAGGCGTTGATAATTGTGGGTGGCACCAAGACACACACGTGCAGAATGTGAAGCCTGTTGAATAATCACTGACTACTGAGGCACAAGTGGGTCTAAATAACACTTTAACAAACAGAATGGCTGCACATTAATGGCACAGTAACTAACTTGGGTTATAATGGGCTTTATTTTGGAAGTACTTAACTCCCAAACTCTCATTACCACACGGCTTGCCAAGAAACAACTGGATCGCCTTTCAATCACAGGTGTTAGAACTCACAACCAATCAGCACAGTGTTAACCCTTCGCTCCCCAGAAGTTTAAAGAACTTTCATTTTCAATTGACATTGAGAATGACTATTTTGGGAACTGCCTCCCCGGTTTAGCGCCAGGATTCTCCCCAGATAAACTGGGTTTATAACACACTATTCACATGGTTAGTGCCCCGAGGCACTTTAGAGAGTACAATGAGATGCCAAATAGTAATACTAAGAAAGAAGCAATGGACACAAGTAACACTGCCCCTTCACTGGACAGCTGCTGACGATAACCTTCAATCCGCCCTCACAACAGATGTCAAGCCAGCTCGTTCTTCAAGGTGAGAAATGACCCTGGATGATAATCCTGAGATTTATTCTCCTTTTTGTTTCTTATCGGGCTCCCGACATTAAATTACTTGGTTTTATTACCCCATTGTCTTCTATTTGCAAACGTGAGCTATTGGAGCTTGATAGACAAACATGCTCACACGTGTCGCCTAGAAACACAAACAAATTGAGTTTTTGTTAAACAGTGAGGATATTGCACCTTGAGATCCAATCCATGTGCTGCCGTCAAAAATGGGTGAATAGTTTAGGGTCTGGTCATTACAAGGACAATGTTGAAGGATAAAGGACCGGCTGAAAGGTTGCTGCTGAATTTAGCAAAGACCAACTTTCCAATGTTGATACCAGGTAAACAATAGCACAAGGCAAGTTTGATTTACGCCCTCCAATTTCTCAGTAGTGCATCAAGAACTTGCATTGATAGACCTTTCACAACATCAGGACATCCCAAAGCACTTTACAGCCAATGAAGCACTTCCTTAAAGTGTAATCGCTGCTGCAATGTCGGAAACGCAGCAGCCAATTTGTGCACAGCAAGCTCCCACAAATAGCGATGAAATAATGACCAGATAATGCTTTTTTTTAGTGATGTTGGTTGAGGGATAAATGTTGGCCCAGGGGAACTCCCCGACCCTTCTTCAAAATACTGGCCATGGGATCTTTTAAGTCCACCTGAGAGGACAGATGGAGCCTTGGTTTAACGTCTCATCCGAAAGACGGCACCTCCGACAGTGCCGCACTCCCTCAGTATGGCACTGAAGTGTCAGCTTAGAGTACGTGCTACCACTGGGCCACGCAGGCACCTAAATCAAACAGCTAGATGATTTTAAAAGCACGGGATAATGGAACAAGAAACCTGAATGGGTTTCAAGAAGGAACTAGACAGGTTCTTATCAACAAATGGGATTCAGGGTTATTAGAAATGCACCAAGGGAATACAGTGGATAGGTGGGCTCATCAGAACATAGGTGTGGTAAACCACTGTTATAGTTATCACTGTATATTGTTCTCACTGTTCTCACTGTCACATCACTACACGAGGTCGCCTCTTGTCGCACTGTTATACCTGGGCTGACCACCTCCGACTCCGCCCATTACCTGCCCAGGTATAAAGGTAGCTGACTGGCTAGTATTCCTCCCTGTTGGATCGGATCACCCACGAGGGTGGGCTCTGTTATTTAGCCAATAAAAACCTTCAGTTACGTTCTTAACTCGTCGCCTTTTATTGGACTAATTGATAGGCATATCAATTTTATTGACTAAATTTTAAAGATGTCTGATAATGAACAGCAACAGCAAGGAGCTCGCCCAGCAGCACAGCAACAGCAGCCTCCAGACAACGGGCCACACCAGCCGGCTTGGCTGCAAGCCTTGAAACCACCATACCTGGATCTAAACCCACAGGCACCAAACTCAGCCAACGACTTCAAACACTGGCTGGACTGCTTCGAATCGTACCTGGAGGAAGCCGTCGTCCCTCAGAGATCCAAACTAAGAGTCCTGAAAGCCCAAGCGAGCCCGAGAGTATATACACTCATCCAGGACATGACTACGTACGACGACGCCATCAACCTACTGAAACAGCAGTACCGGAGCCCGGTAAACTACATGTACACTAGGCATCTCTTAAGATCTCGCCAGCAACAGCCAGGAGAATCGATAGCTGAATTTTCACGAGCGCTGAGACAACTCGGCAGGAACTGTGACTTTAAAGCGGTGACGGCTACTGCGAACATGGAAGACAATGTCCGCGACGCCTTGGTGAGAGGCCTACGTTCCGACTACACACGGCAAAGACTGCTTGAAGCTAAGGACATAGACCTGGACAAGGCCGAAGCCCTCGCCCTCACCCTAGAGGCCACCCAGCAAGACCAGGAAGCGTTTGCCAGGTACTATTCGCGACCCTGGGACTCGGGCCCGACCCCCACCCCACCACCCTTCACAGCGCTGCCCCCGGGACCTACCTCAGCGTCTGCATCACGGATCCGACCGGGCCCGCTAGCCCCGGTACCGGCCCCGACATCAGGCAACCCCGATCGGGCCGCTGGCTGCTTCTTTTGCGGCCAGGAGAAGCATCCGAGGTCGCGCTGCCCAGCCAAAAACTCGACCTGCAAAACCTGCCTCAAGAAAGGCCACTTCTCCAAGGCCTGCAGAAGCAAATCCTCAGAAGCCAGCAGTGCCTCATGCGAACCCTGGGGGCGGCCATCTTTGTGCGGGGCAGCCGAAGCCTGCAGAGCCTCATGGGAAAACCAGGGGCGGCCATCTTTGTGCGGGGCAGCCGAAGCCTGCAGAGCCTCATGGGAAAACCAGGGGCGGCCATCTTTGTGCGGGGCAGCCGAAGCCTGCAGAGCCTCATGGGAACAGCAGGGGCGGCCATCTTTGTGCGGGGCAAACGATTTAAACAGAGCCTCATGTGAACTACGGGGGCCGCCATCTTCGCCGCCATCTTGTCATGACAACGACGCGCTCATCTACACCCTAGCTTCCGTGACCCTGGATCAAGCCCGCCCGCACCACCTGGCCAGCTCAATGATGGACATCAAAGTCAACGGCCACGCCACGACCTGCCTGTTCGACAGCGGAAGCACGGAGAGCTTCATCCACCCAGACACGGTGAGCCACTACTCCCTCCCCGTCCTGCCAACGCGCAGCCGCATCTCGATGGCATCGAGGTCGCACGCCACAGACATCAGCGGCTACTGTGTCGTGACATTGTCGGTTAAAGGGACAGAGTATAAAAATTTTAAACTCCTCGTACTCCCCCAGCTGTGCGCTGCCGTCATACTAGGGCTGGACTTCCAATCCCACCTCCAAAGTGTAACCCTAGCATACGGTGGACCCCTCCCCCCACTCACAGTCGACAACCAGCGAAAGTTAAACCGCCCACCGCGTAACACCTGCAGCCTATCCACCCTCAAGGTACCGCCACCTTCCCTGTTCGCTAACCTCACCCCCGACTGCAAACCTGTCGCTACTAAGAGCAGGCGGTACAGCGCTGGGGACAGAGCCTTCATTAGCTCTGAGGTGCAGCGACTCCTGAAAGAGGGCATTATTGAGGGGAGCAGCAGCCCCTGGCGTGCCCAGGTGGTGGTAGTCAAGACCGGCGACAAAAATCGCCTGGTTATCGACTACAGCCAGACCATAAACAGATACACCCAGCTGGACGCATACCCCCTCCCCCGCATATCGGACATGGTCAATGAGATTGCACAATACCGCGTATTCTCGACCATCGACCTCAAGTCGGCCTACCACCAACTCCCCATCAGCCCGGAGGACAGCCAGTACACCGCCTTCGAGGCGAATGGCCGCCTCTACCAATTCCTTAGGGTCCCCTTTGGTGTCACCAACGGGGTCTCGGTTTTCCAACGGGAGATGGACCGGATGGTTGACCAGAACGGACTACAGGCCACTTTCCCCTATCTCGATAACGTCACCATCTGCGGCCGCAACCGGCAGGACCATGACGTGAATCTGGAGAAATTCCTCCGTACGGCCCAACGGCTGAACCTCACCTACAATAAGGAGAAATGCGTGTTTAACACAGCGCGCCTTGCCATCCTTGGCTGTGTAGTAGAGAACGGAGTCATCGGCCCCGACCCCGAAAGAATGCGCCCCCTCATGGAGCTACCCCTCCCCCACTGTCCAAAAGCACTTAGGAGAACCCTGGGGCTTTTCGCCTACTATGCCCAATGGGTACCCAATTATGCGGACAAAGCCAGACCCCTCCTGAAAACCACATCCTTCCCCCTCACGGAAGAGGCGTGCGCGGCCTTCTCCCTCATTAAGGGAGACATAGCCAAGGCCACAATGCACGCAGTGGATGAGTCAATCCCCTTCCAAGTGGAGAGCGATGCATCCGACTTCGCCCTAGCCGCTACCCTTAACCAGGAGGGTAGGCCGGTAGCCTTCTTCTCAAGGACCCTACAGGGCCCCGAGACCCGACACTCGTCGGTCGAGAAGGAAGCCCAGGCAATTGTGGAGGCAGTACGGCGCTGGAGGCACTACTTGGCAGGCAAACGATTTACCCTCCTCACCGACCAACGCTCGGTTGCCTTCATGTTTAATAACAAGCTGAGGGGCAAGATCAAGAACGACAAAATCTTGAGGTGGAGAATCGAGCTTTCCACCTATGATTATGAGATCTTGTACCGGCCCGGTAAACTGAACGACCCCCCTGATGCTCTTTCACGCATTACATGCGCCAGCGCGCAAAGTGATAGACTTCAGACCCTCCACAATGACCTCTGCCACCCCGGAGTCACCAGACTCTACCATTTCATTAAGGCCCGCAACCTGCCATACTCCATCGAGGAGGTCAGGACCATGACCAGGAACTGCCAGATCTGTGCTGAGTGCAAACCGCACTTCTATAAGCCGGACAGAGCAAGCCTGATCAAGGCCACCCGCCCCTTCGAGCGTCTGAGCATCGACTTCAAGGGGCCCCTACCGTCATCCGACCGTAATGTGTACTTCCTCAACATCGTTGATGAGTACTCCCGTTTCCCCTTTGCCTTCCCCTGCCCAGACATGACCAGTAACACGGTCATTAAATGCCTGAACAAACTCTTCGCCTTGTTCGGGTTCCCGAACTATATACATAGTGACCGGGGCGCCTCCTTCATGAGCGAGGAACTCCGTCAGTTCCTATTGGAGAGGGGTATTGCAGCAAGCAGGACCACCAGCTACAACCCCCGAGGGAACGGCCAGGTGGAAAGAGAGAACGCGACGGTATGGAAGGCCACCCTCTTAGCCTTAAAGTCTAAGGGCCTCCCAACCTCCCGCTGGCAAGAGGTCCTCCCGATTGCGCTGCACTCCATCCGGTCACTACTTTGCACTGCCATTAACACCACCCCCCATGCTCGAATGTTTGTCTTCCCCAGGAAGTCGACTACGGGAACCACCCTACCAACCTGGCTGACCTCTCCGGGACCCGTCTTGCTGCGAAAGCACGTGAGGGCCCATAAAACGGACCCCCTGGTCGAGAAGGTGAACCTCCTGCACGCCAACCCCCAGTACGCCTATGTGGCTTACCCAGACGGACGGGAGGACACTGTCTCCTTACGAGACCTCGCACCCTCACCCCCCCCTCCCAACCCCCCGAGTCCAGCCGAGGTAGACGGCATGCCGGAACCCCACGAGCCTTTGCCGACTACGCAGACACCAGCTTTAACACCGGATAATGTAACACCGCCGCTGCGACGATCGGAGAGGCTAACGAAGCCTCCGGACAGACTGACATACCAGAGCTGGTAATACACTTCACCCCGCCGGACTCTAATCTAAACAAGGGGTGAATGTGGTAAACCACTGTTATAGTTATCACTGTATATTGTTCTCACTGTTCTCACTGTCACATCACTACACGAGGTCGCCTCTTGTCGCACTGTTATACCTGGGCTGACCACCTCCGACTCCGCCCATTACCTGCCCAGGTATAAAGGTAGCTGACTGGCTAGTATTCCTCCCTGTTGGATCGGATCACCCACGAGGGTGGGCTCTGTTATTTAGCCAATAAAAACCTTCAGTTACGTTCTTAACTCGTCGCCTTTTATTGGACTAATTGATAGGCATATCAATAGGAACATAAGATGTAGGAGCAGGAGTCGGCCATTCGGCCCCTCGGGCCTGCTCCGCTGTTCAATAAGATCATAACTGATCTGATCTTGGCCTCAACTCCACTTCCCTGCCCGCTCCCCATAACGCTCGACTCCCTTATCGTTCAAAAATCTGTCTATCTCCACCTTCAATATATTCAATGACCCAACCTCCACAGCTCTCTGTGGAAGAGAATTCCAAAGATTCACGACCCTCTGAGAAGAAATTCCTCCTCATTTCCGATTTAAAAGGGTGCTCCCTTATTCTGAAATTATGCCCCCTAGCAGGCAGGTAGTGCAGGGGTCCCCTGTGACCATCCCCCTGTCAAACAGATATACCGCTTTGGATATTGGTGAGGGAGATGCTTATCAGAGGAAGGCAGCAGCAGCCAACTTCCTGGCACCGTGGGTGGTTCTGCTGCACAGGACGGGAGGGAAAAGAGCGAGAGAGCTATAGTGATAGGGGATTCTATTGTAAGGGGAATAGAGAGGCGTTTCTGCGGCCGCAAACAAGACTCCAGGGTGGTATGTTGCCTCCCTGGTGCAAGGGTCAAGGATGTCTCGGAGCGGCTACAGAGCATTTTGGAAGGGGAGGGTGAACAGCCAGTTGTCGTTGTGCATATAGGTACCAACGATATAGGTAAAAACCGGGATGAGGTCCTAAAGGCTGAATATAGGGAGTTAGGAGGTAAATTTTAAAAAGGGCCAGGTCTCTCCAGACATTGCCGATAACCCAGACCCTTGAATCTGGGAATTCGATTCGTGCCTCTTCTCAGCATCATCGGCAGCACTTGAATATCTTCCTTGTGTCTCGGTAACCAGAACTGGACACAGTGCTCAAGGTGGGTCTGACCGGAACTGGACACAGTGCTCAAGGTGGGTCTGACCGGAACTGGACACAGTGCTCAAGGTGGGTCTGACCGGAACTGGACACAGTGCTCAAGGTGGGTCTGATCGGAACTGGACACAGTGCTCAAGGTGGGTCTGACCAGAACTGGACACAGTGCTCAAGGTGGGTCTGACCAGAACTGGACACAGTGCTCAAGGTGGGTCTGACCAGAACTGGACACAGTGCTCAAGGTGGGTCTGACCAGAACTGGACACAGTGCTCAAGGTGGGACTGACCAGAACTGGACACAGTGCTCAAGGTGGGACTGACCAGAACTGGACACAGTGCTCAAGGTGGGACTGACCAGAACTGGACACAGTGCTCAAGGTGGGTCTGACCAGAACTGGACACAGTGCTCAAGGAGCTGTCTGACCAGAACTGGACACAGTGCTCAAGGTGGGACTGACCAGAACTGGACCCAGTGCTCAAGGTGGGTCTGACCAGAACTGGACACAGTGCTCAAGGTGGGTCTGACCAGAACTGGACACAGTGCTCAAGGTGGGTCTGACCAGAACTGGACACAGTGCTCAAGGTGGGACTGACCAGAACTGGACACAGTGCTCAAGGTGGGTCTGACCAGAACTGGACACAGTGCTCAAGGTGGGACTGACCAGAACTGGACACAGTGCTCAAGGTGGGACTGACCAGAACTGGACACAGTGCTCAAGGTGGGACTGACCAGAACTGGACACAGTGCTCAAGGTGGGACTGACCAGAACTGGACACAGTGCTCAAGGTGGGACTGACCAGAACTGGACACAGTGCTCAAGGTGGGACTGACCGGAACTGGACACAGTGCTCAAGGTGGGACTGACCAGAACTGGACACAGTGCTCAAGGTGGGACTGACCAGAACTGGACACAGTGCTCAAGGTGGGTCTGACCAGAACTGGACACAGTGCTCAAGGTGGGTCTGACCAGAACTGGACACAGTGCTCAAGGTGGGACTGACCAGAACTGGACACGGTGCTCAAGGTGGGACTGACCAGAACTGGACACAGTGCTCACGGTGGGACTGACCAGAACTGGACACAGTGCTCACGGTGGGACTGACCAGAACTGGACACAGTGCTCACGGTGGGACTGACCAGAACTGGACACAGTGCTCACGGTGGGACTGACCAGAACTGGACACAGTGCTCAAGGAGCTGTCTGACCAGAACTGGACACAGTGCTCACGGTGGGACTGACCAGAACTGGACCCAGTGCTCAAGGTGGGTCTGACCAGAACTGGACACAGTGCTCAAGGTGGGTCTGACCAGAACTGGACACAGTGCTCAAGGTGGGTCTGACCAGAACTGGACACAGTGCTCAAGGTGGGACTGACCAGAACTGGACACAGTGCTCAAGGTGGGTCTGACCAGAACTGGACACAGTGCTCAAGGTGGGACTGACCAGAACTGGACACAGTGCTCAAGGTGGGACTGACCAGAACTGGACACAGTGCTCAAGGTGGGACTGACCAGAACTGGACACAGTGCTCAAGGTGGGACTGACCAGAACTGGACACAGTGCTCAAGGTGGGACTGACCAGAACTGGACACAGTGCTCAAGGTGGGACTGACCGGAACTGGACACAGTGCTCAAGGTGGGACTGACCAGAACTGGACACAGTGCTCAAGGTGGGACTGACCAGAACTGGACACAGTGCTCAAGGTGGGTCTGACCAGAACTGGACACAGTGCTCAAGGTGGGTCTGACCAGAACTGGACACAGTGCTCAAGGTGGGACTGACCAGAACTGGACACGGTGCTCAAGGTGGGACTGACCAGAACTGGACACAGTGCTCACGGTGGGACTGACCAGAACTGGACACAGTGCTCACGGTGGGACTGACCAGAACTGGACACAGTGCTCACGGTGGGACTGACCAGAACTGGACACAGTGCTCACGGTGGGACTGACCAGAACTGGACACAGTGCTCAAGGAGCTGTCTGACCAGAACTGGACACAGTGCTCACGGTGGGACTGACCAGAACTGGACATAGTGCTCAAGGTGGGACTGACCAGAACTGGACACAGTGCTCAAGGTGGGACTGACCAGAACTGGACACAGTGCTCAAGGTGGGACTGACCAGAACTGGACACAGTGCTCAAGGTGGGACTGACCAGAACTGGACACAGTGCTCAAGGTGGGACTGACCAGAACTGGACACAGTGCTCAAGGTGGGACTGACCAGAACTGGACACAGTGCTCAAGGTGGGACTGACCAGAACTGGACACAGTGCTCAAGGTGGGTCTGACCAGAACTGGACACAGTGCTCAAGGTGGGTCTGACCAGAACTGGACACAGTGCTCAAGGTGGGACTGACCAGAACTGGACACAGTGCTCAAGGTGGGTCTGACCAGAACTGGACACAGTGCTCAAGGTGGGTCAGACCAGAACTGGACACAGTGATCAAGGTGGGTCTGACCAGAACTGGACACAGTGCTCAAGGTGGGACTGACCAGAACTGGACACAGTGCTCAAGGTGTGACTGACCGGAACTGGACACAGTGCTCAAGGTGGGTCTGACCTGAACTGGACACAGTGCTCAAGGTGGGTCTGACCTGAACTGGACACAGTGCTCAAGGTAAGTCTGACCAGAACTGGACACAGTGCTCAAGGTGGGACTGACCAGAACTGGACTCAGTGCTCAAGGTGGGTCTGACCAGAACTGGACACAGTGCTCAAGGTGGGACTGACCAGAACTGGACACAGTGCTCAAGGTGGGACTGACCAGAACTGGACACAGTGCTCAAGGTGGGACTGACTAGAACTGGACACAGTGCTCAAGGTGGGACTGACCAGAACTGGACACATGCTCAAGGAGCTGTCTGACCAGAGACCCTGTACAGTGTGACCGTTGTAGTGGCGCTTCTTAGTTTCCAAACAGGCAGGCCACTGGGCTGTGGGGCTTTTAACATCGAGTAGACGCGTGTCGAAATAAAACGTTCCCAAACGTAGCTTTGTCTTTTAAACGGTTTACTATAACACTTAACAAACAGAATTACAAAGCAAACACGTATAAACGAACACGGTCAAAAACTGTACTGCTCCAAACCTCACAGCTTCTGCCTCTTTCACCACGTGCAGTTTAAAACTGTAAAATGGCTGCACCCATGTGTGGCTTAGGGACTGTTCCATTGTGGCAAGAATGAAGGGGGTGTCGGACTATACTACTGGAGCAAGAAAATAGGGGGTTTCTTAATACAATAAGTCGTTCAGGTAAATTAACTGTATTATGCCATTTAGCCACTATTTTAAAGTATTTTCTTAAGCTTTTATGGCTCTTACATTCCGGCCCCTAATTGACTAGGCACATGAAGCATATCAATTACTCAAACATTAAGAGTCATAAACTAATGAGTTCAACATATTTACAATACAAGTGTTCTCTTTTTTCTTTCGTTCAGGAGCTTTTCACGCTGCTTCTTGTAGCAGGCAGAGCTTGGTGATCGGTCTCTCCAGGGTACTGGTCTTGGTTTGCAAACAGACGCGACGAACGACGCCTCTGGAGTCTGGCATGGTCTTAATTATTTTTCCCATCAACCAAGAATTTCTAGGGGCTGAATCATTCACAATTAAGACAATGTCTCCGACGATGAAGTTCCTCTTTATTTTGGACCATTTTTGACGCTCCTGTAGCAGAGGTAAGTATTCTCTTGTCCATCTGGTCCAGAAGAGGTCTGACATATACTGAACTTGCCTCCACTTCCGACGGGCATACAGATCTTCCTTTTTGAAGACTCCCGGGGGCATGGCTGGCTGTGTTTTCAACAACAACAGGTGGTTCGGAGTCAGGGCTTCGAGGTCATTGGGATCATCTGATGTCTTAGTTATCGGTCGGTCATTAATGATGGCTTCGACCTCGCACAGAACGGTTTGGAGTCCCTCGTCGTCCAGCGCTTGCTGCTTCAGTACAGAACTGAGTAGTTTTCTTACGGTGCGTATCTGTCTTTCCCAGACACCTCCGTGGTGGGATGCAGCCGGAGGATTGAAGATCCACTTAATTCCTGTTTGCATCATGGCTTCCTGTATTTTAAGCTGATTCCAACCTTCAATAGCTTCCCGTAGTTCTCTTTCCGCTCCGACGAAATTAGTGCCATTATCAGAACGCATAATGGACACCTGTCCTCTTCTACAGACAAAGCGCCGCAAGGCGTTAATACAGGAATCAGTGTCAAGCGTGTGTGCCACCTCAATATGAACTGCTCTGATGGTCAAACAAGTGAAAAGCACACCATATCTCTTGACAAGGCTCCGTCCTCGCTTTACCTCGAAAGGCCCGAAATAGTCCACCCCTACGTTTGTAAATGGGGGCTTGTCTGGTAACAAACGGTCTTCAGACAGGTCTGCCATTTTCTGCTCCCCAGCTCTAGCGTGTAACCGTCTGCAAACAATACATTCAGAGAGTATTTTTCTTATTACGGAATTAGCTCCTGGAATCCAGTATCTTTGTCTTAGCTTCGCAAGCACGTGATTCCTCCCACTGTGTCCAATACTCTGGTGTATATGCTGAAGAATGAGAGTAGCAACCCGGAGGTCCTTAGAAAGGATAGCAGGATGCTTGGCCTCCTCTGGCATAGCAGATTTGTTTAGTCTCCCTCCCACCCTCAGTACTCCATCTTGCAGTGTAGGGTCCAGCTTGTAGATATGACTACCTTTCTTGATTGGAGTATTTTGCTGTAGAGCTTCGGTTTCTTCTGGGTATCTTTGTCTTTGACTGAAGCAAACTATCTCCTTCTCAGCCTTGGCCAAATCCTCCACGGTCAATGAATTCTTGCTCAATGTGGCCTTGTGCTGATGCATATACTGCTGTAGAAGCATTCTCTGCTTATCAGGGTTACTTTCAGACTGACTGATAGTGGCTCGGTACTCTTTTCTCTTACCGCTCAGGTGTAGCAGCAACTCTTTCAACCTTAGAAACCATGCAACTGCTTTCCTCAACTGGTGCCATCCTGAGAAATGGTTAACAAGCTTGTTCACTGTGTCAAAGTTCTCTTTCGCAGTTATGAAATTTACTGTGACTGATCTCTTGACTTCGACGTCGTCTTCAGTAATCTGACTTGGCATATCTGGTCTTTCTGGCCATGATCTCTCTGTTTCCAGCAGATAACTTGGGCCTTGTATCCAAGTTTCACTCCTCATGAAGTTTTCAGCCTTCAATCCCCGTGAGGCTTGATCTGCTGGGTTTAATGAGGTGTTTACATACCTCCATTGAGATGGTTGTGTAGCTTCTCTAATGGATGAGATTCTGTTTGCTACGAAGGTCTTGAAGCGTATCTTCTCATTCTCTATATACTTCAGCACCGTCGTGCTATCCGTCCAGAAGACAGATTCTTCTAATGGGAGCTGTAACTCTTTACGCATCACCTGGTCAACTTTAACTGCAACAACCGCTGCCGTCAATTCCAGTCTCGGGATGGTGACCTGCTTCAGTGGAGCCACCCTGGATTTTCCCATGAGGAAGGCACAATGTTTCTGGCCCTGTTGATTTGTCAGCAAGAGGTAGGTAGCCGTGCCATAGCCGTCCTCACTGGCGTCCGAGAAATGATGTAGTTGAGCCGCCTTTGTAACTCCAAAACTCGCGGGCTTGATGCATCAACTGACGTTGAAGCTAGAAAGTTGTTGCAAATCTGTCAGCCATCTGTGCCATCTCTGAGCTTGACCTTCTGGGATATCTTCATCCCATCCTCTCTTGTCTCTACACAGCTCTCGTAGCATCAGCTTCACCGGCAGAATGAGTGGTGCCAGGAATCCGAGAGGGTCGTAGATGGAACTGACCACGGAGAGAATCCCTCGTCTTGTGGATGGTCTTTCGTTCACCATTATCCTGAAGTTGAACGTGTCTGACTCGATGCACCATTGTACACCAAGAGCTCTCTCGATAGGAAGGACATCGTGGCTCAGGTCCAGATCTTTGACTTCAGTGGCTCTTTCCTTTTCTGGGATAGAAGCTAGAACTGCTCTGCTGTTGCTTATCCACTTAGTCAGATGGAATCCTCCATTCGAACACAGAGTTCTAAGGTCTCTTGACAGTGCGATGGCATCGTCTTCTGTTGACACGGACTTCAGACAGTCATCGACATAAAAGTTTCTGAAGATTGTCTCCACAGCCTAGGATGGTGCTTTGCCCTTGCCATCTTCTGCAGTTTTTCTGAGAGCGTAGCTTGCACAGCTGGGAGATGATGTGGCTCCAAACAGGTGTACGGCCATTCTACATTCCACCATCGCTTCACTAACGTCGCCATCTGGCCACCAAAGGAAACGCAGAAGATCAGCATCTTCGTCAGGGATTCTGACTTGGTAGAACATTGATTCTATGTCTGCCATCATGGCAACGAGCTCTTGTCTAAACCTAGTCAAGACGCCAATGAGGGTATTAGTAAGATCAGGACCTTGAAGCAGCTGGTCATTCAATGAAGTTCCTCTGAATGAGGCGGCGCAGTCAAACACTACACGGATCCTTTTCTTCTTTGGGTGATACACCCCGTGATGAGGAATGTACCAGACCCTTCCATCATCTCTGTTCAACTGTTCTTCGGGCACTTTTACAGCATAGCCTTTCGCTATGATGTTTCTCATGAAGTCTTTGTAGTCTTCGTGAAAGTCGGTGTTCTTGTTCAGCTTTCTCTTTAGACTGATGGCGCGTTGCTCTGCTATGCAGCGATTGTTCGGCATCTTCGCGGTCTGTCTTCTCAGTGGCAAACCAATGTGATAGTGGCCATCAATGAACTGTGTAGACCTTGTCATCAAACCCATGAACTGATGGTCTTCTTGTGACATCTCTGTCTTTTCCTCACAGCTGCGTTCTGAGAAGTCTGCGTTGAACTGCTGTATCAACAGCTCTTCAATGCTTGCGATAGAGATGCGATTAACTGTGACGTTTTGTCGTTCCTCCTTGTTCGACTTGTGGCCATCATCTCTCCTTACCGGTCCATTGATTACCCATCCAAGGGCTGTCCTGATGGCGTAGGGTCCGTCATCCTTGCTGTTTATCACCTGCCATGGCTCCATAGTTTTGTAGGCATTGGTTCCAATTAATAGGCCAATTTCTGCTTCAATGTATGGGAGACGCACCTTTTCTAGGTAGGGCCATCTATCCACATTCTTCTGCAGGGCTAGGTTCCCTATTCTAACAGGAATCTCCCTCTGTGTGAAAACATTAGGCAGGTCTATGAAGTCCTTCTCTTCAAGTCCACACACTTCTAGGTCTGACAGGATATAGCTTTGCATTGACTTCTCATGACCCATGGTGCGTAATAGGATTTCTGTTCTTCTGCCTCTAACGTTCAGCTGTCGCATGAGTGATTCTGTGCAGAACGTTGCTGAACTACCTGGATCCATGAAGGCGTAAGTCTCCACAACCTTCTCACTCCTCTTAGACTTGATCCTTACTGGTACGATGGCAAGAATACAGTCACTGTCACCGGCCCCAGTGAGTCCACAAGTCTCTGGTTCTAGCGACACCAGAGCACTTGAAACAACCTTCTCGTCGGTATTGTTTTCTTCACTCTTCTTAGAGACTTGTTCTTCTTTATGGATATGCAGCAGACTGGGATGCTTCCGAGTGCACTCTCTGCATGTTGTTCTTTGCTTACAGTTTCTACTCAGGTGCCCCTGAGAGAGACATCCAAAACATAGGCCGTTGTACTTCAGGAATTCGATTCTGTCCTTATGTGGCTGTGCTTTGATGTCGCTGCAGAAATCCAATGTATGATTCTTCTGGCAGAATAAGCATGGCTTCTGAAAGGCATTAGCAGGCGTCACTGTGCTGCTCTTTTTGGGAGATGAGTTCTGGGGCCTTTCTTCCTCGGCCTGAGTGACGATAGTTGCAAAGCTGCTTCCCCTGGAACCACCTTTCCTGAGAGTCTTTGATTCAGCAGGCTTGGCTTTCACTCTTCCATCGGTGGTCGGGCTGACATCCTGGATGTTTCCAAACAATGGGTCCCTAGCAATTTTAGCCTGTTTGTCTATGAAATTCACTAAGTCTGCAAACCTGGCTCTACTTTTCCGTCTCTCCATTATCTCAAAGGCTGTTCTTCTCCATTGTTCTCTCATCCTGTAAGGAAGTTTAGAGATGACGATTCTCATAGTCTTAGGATTGTCCATCTCTTCCATGAATTCGACATCCTCCATGGTGTTGCGACATCCTATGAGGAAGAGAACATATGCGTTCAATGCCTCTCCGTCTTCCGATCTGATCTGTGGCCACTTGGTAGCCTTTTCGATATATGCAGTGGCTATCTTCAGCTCGTTACCATAGTGCTCCTTCAGCAACTTCCTGGCTTCTATGTATCCCCGGTCCGGTCTCATGTGTTCACAGCTTCTGACCAGGTCTTGTGGTTTACCACTGGTGTACTGTCCCAGGTAGTACAACTTATCACTGCTGCTCTCTATTTTGGAATCAATGGCTTGTTCAAAGGATCTGATGAAGGGCTTATACTTGAGTGGGTCGCCTTGGAACACTGGTATGTCTCTTTGAGGGAGTCGAAACAGATTCTGTTGTTTTACAAGCATCTCTGTAATTTCGTTCTGACGTTGCATCACTCGGTATAGGCTTCTCCCTGTGTCTTCAGGCCTCTGGTGGTCATCAGCAGGGTCTAGTCTAGACCGTCTGACGTCTGGGGTAGCATCACGTGCTCCTGTTAGTGGAGAGGCCACTCTTCCACGCTGTAATGCCGGGGAATTGCTTTCGGGCTCTGTTGTAACTCTTGAAGGTGCCCTGGATCCAACTCTATGTGGCAACGTTGACTGGCAGTGGCTCCCGCCGTCCCGTGAGCCTTCATAATCTTCGTACGCACTCAACCTGGCATCTGAGACCTCGATAGCTGTTTTCATCTCCAGCCGTTCTTTCTTTGCCTGCACCTGGGCCCGCTGGGCCTGCACTTGGGCCTGTTGGGCCTGCAGTTGGGCCTGCAGTTGGGCCTGTTGGGCCTGCAGTTGAGCCTGCAGTTGGGCCTGTTGGGCCTGCAGTTGGGCCTGCAGTTGGGCCTCTTGGACCTGCAGTTGGGCCTCTTCCCGTTCAAGAGCTTGCTTCTCATCTAAAGATGCTGTGCGCGCCATCAACGCCGCCCGTTCAGCCTCCGCTCTCATGCGTCGCGCCGAGCTTGTGGTAGAAGCGACTGACCTGCGTCCAGAAACAGAGCTACCTTCTTTTCGATTTTTGCTCGGTCTGGCGGAAGTCTCTGAAATGCTATCGTCTGGTCCGACTTCATCGTCAACCTTATCTTTCTCTGCTGTATCAGCATCTTGACGAATTTTTAACATCCACTGCTCCGTGGCCTTGATATAGTCCTTAATGCTGGTTGATTTAAGATCAAACCAGTCGTGCTGATCAGTGTTTCCCTCTTCTTCAGACAGAAGTGCTAATACATCTTCATTGAGTATATTAAATTCTTCATGCAGCTTGGAGAAATCGTAATACATCATGTCTTCAGCTTTCTTAATATTAGCATTATCTTCCATGAGACGATCAATTATCTTCATTTTTCCAGTTATCTGAACTAATTTAGCCTTCCTTGCACCTATGCTTCTATGTAACTTCTCTTCCCTTGCCTTTGGGGTGAGCTTTATTTCCCTCTTTTGGCCAGCAATCCTTCTGGCTGGGGGAAGCTCCTGGCTCCGTAAGGCCTCGGCCATTTTACCCGCAGCTCTTATTTAGCTTCTCAACAGAATGAACAAAGCAGGTAACAGTCACTGTACCTTCGCTTTCTTAAATTGTCGTCTGGCTCCGTGACCATTCATGTATACGTTCGCCGACGATTCCGTCCCTTCCTTCTTAGGGAGCTAGTTTTTGACTAATGTAGTGGCGCTTCTTAGTTTCCAAACAGGCAGGCCACTGGGCTGTGGGGCTTTTAACAACGAGTAGACGCGTGTCGAAATAAAACGTTCCCAAACGTAGCTTTGTCTTTTAAACTGTTCACTATAACACTTAACAAACAGAATTACAAAGCAAACACGTATAAGCGAACACGGTCAAAAACTGTACTGCTCCAAACCTCACAGCTTCTGCCTCCTTCAGCCACGTGCAGTTTAAACTGTAAGATGGCTGCACCCATGTGTGGCTTAGGGACTGTTCCATTGTGGCAAGAATGAAGGGGCTGTCGGACTATACTACTGGAGCAAGAAAATAGGGGGTTTCTTAATACAATAAGTCGTTCAGGTAAATTAACTGTATTATGCCATTTAGCCACTATTTTAAAGTATTTTCTTAAGCTTTTATGGCTCTTACACTGGTCAACATATTACGGGCTTTGTTCACTGTTCCTCTGCATTGGTTGGACATGTTGGCTGTCCATTCGACGGAGACTCCTAGGTCTCATTCAGCATCATCCTTATCTGTTTTAATACCATTCATGAAGTATGTGTTTTATCTACTTTTCCTTCATGTTTACTGTACCTTACACTGTAAATTCCACCTTCCGTTGTTCTGCACACTTGCAAATTATGTCCACCTCATTCTATCATTTCGGAGCTGCCCCCTCCAACTCCCGAGCTCCTCCTAGTTTGATATCATCATCAAATTCAACCAGTTTACATTGAGTTTCTGCATCCAAGCCATTGACGCAAGTTCGAGACAGTAATAATCCCAGCACTGAGCCCTAGGGCACCCCACTCAGTACTTCCGTCCACCTCTAAGAAGTACCACCTGACAGCCAAGGGAAACCTCACAGATCTGTAAAATGGCATGCTGTCTCGAGTTATGTTGGTCTCCTACCCTAGAACAGGTGCCCAGCTCTTTGCTGTAAAGTGCTGATAAAGGGCCTGTGAAGGAAGTAAGTAAGTATTCAGAGGGGAATCATGGAACCTCATGTAATGGGAGTGGTCTGTATTAAGCCAAGTGCATTGTAACACAGCGCTGATACCTCCCACGTGTTATACTCCAGCTAGTAATAATGCTAAGGGCCGCTCCACGGCCCAAAGTTCCTGGGGTGGGTCTTTCCTCTTCCACCCCTCTGCCCCAATCAAAATTTACATGTCATGGCCTGCTCGAATGAAGAGGCCATGTTTGAATGTTACCTGATTGGACCGAACCAGATCTGATCAATTAGGAGAAAATGTTCCTCGTGAATCTGTGCTTATGGTGCCTGTACCCAACGCGAGGCACAGCCTGTACCCAGCGCAAGGTGGTGCCTGTACCCAGCATGGGGCAGTGCCTGTACCCAGCGTGGGGCGGTGCCTGTACCCAGCGTGGGGCGGTGCCTGTACCCAGTGCTAGGCGGTGCCTCTACCCAGCGCTGGGCGGTGCCTGTACCCAATGTGGGCCAATGCCTGTACCCAGCACGGGGCGGTGCCTGTACCCAGCGTGGGGCGGTGCCTGTACCCAGCACGGGGCGGTGCCTGTACCCATCGCGAGGCGGTGCCTGTACCCAGCGCGGGGCAGTGCCTGTACCCAGCGCGAGGCAGTGCCTGTACCCAGCGCGAGGCGGTGCCTGTACCCAGCGCGAGGCAGTGCCTGTACCCAGCGTGACGCGGTGCCTGTACCCAGCACTAGGCGGTGCCTGTACCCAGCACTAGGCGGTGCCTGTGCCCAGCGTGAGGCGGTGCCTGTACCCAGCGTGAGGCGGTGCCTGTACCCAGCACGAGGTGGTGCCTGTACCCAGAGCGAGGCAGTGCCTGTACCCAGCACAAGGCGGTGCCTGTACCCAGCACGAGGCGGTGCCTGTACCCAGCACGAGGCGGTGCCTGTACCCAGCGCGAGGCGGTGCGTGTACCGAGCGCGGGGCGGTGCCTGTACCCAGCGCAGGGTGGTGCCTGCACCCAGCACAAGGCGGTGCCTGTACCCAGCACGAGGCGGTGCCTGTACCCAGCACGAGGCGGTGCCTGTACCCAGCGCGAGGCGGTGCCTGTACCCAGCGCAGGGCGGTGCGTGTACCGAGCGCGGGGCGGTGCCTGTACCCAGCGCAGGGTGGTGCCTGCACCCAGAGCGAGGCGGTGCCTGTACCCAGCGTGAGGCGGTGCCTGTACCCAGCGCGGGGCGGTGCCTGTACCCAGCGTGGGGCGGTGTCTGTACCCAGCGCGGGGCGGTGCCTGTACCCAGCGTGAGGCGGTGCCTGTACCCAGCGCGGGGCGGTACCTGTACCCAGCGTGGGGCGGTGTCTGTCGCCTTCACTTCCCCTCTCCTGAATGTGCTGGCTCTGGCGGGGATTCGGTATTGTTCCACGATGACTGGGCCCTCTCCGATCCTTCACTCATGCGGCCATTCTTAATGCGAGAGTCTAAACAGTGAGGATCACAGGTTATTGAACCATTGGAATTTTCATAGCGAAGCCCAAGCCCATGCTATCACACACATGCACCTTTCCGATGGGGGCACTGGATAGTAATCAGAGCAGCGACCCTGGCTGAGCTATCCTCTCCCTAACCCGGGGCTTTGGACAGTGATCCAAGAGCAGGATCACGGTGTGCACGAAGCTCTGCCAGTTGCTCGAGCTCACGCTGTGAGATTCGGAGCTTGAGGAGCGGCTGGAGTCACTGCAGTGCATCAGGGAGTTCGAGAGTTTCCTGGAAGTGGGTCACCCTACTGCCACAGAAGGTGCAGGAGGTGAGGGAGTGGGTGATCACCAGACAGAGTCGGAGGAAGACTCAGGTAGCGCAGGAATCCCCCAAGCCAGTGGCACTCGCTAACCGGTTTTCAGTTTTGAATACCAGGGAGGTACCAGATCTTGGTCCGTAGCCCTGCAGGTTACGGCACTTCAAGTGCATATCCAAGAACGTTTTAAATGAGGTGAGGGTTTCTGCCTCTACCACCCTTTCAGGCAGTGAGTTCCAGACCCCCACCACCCTCTGGGTGAAAAAAGTTCTCCTCACCTCCCCTCTAATTCTTCTACCAATTACTTTAAACCTATGCCCCCCTAGTTATTGACCTCTCTGCTAAGGGAAATAGGTCCTTCCTATCCACTCTATCTGGGCCCCTCATCATTTTATACACCTCAATAAGGTCTCCCCTCGGCCTCCTCTGTTCCAAAGAAAACAACCCCAGCCTATCCAATCTTTCCTTGTAACTAAAATAGGTTGGCTCCCATTTCATATGCTCCCTTTTTTGTTAACGATGATGGAGATGACCATGGAAGGATCATTCACATCGATCAGCCTGCGAAACTTTTGCCACTTCACACTGTTCTCCAAGTGAAGAGTGCGAAGATATGAAAACAAGCTTTTTACTAAGGTTTAAATGTATTAAAGGGTTCTGATGATTTTATTTGTTTTGATGTAGGAAGAGCAGGATTACTTCACCAATGAGTCCTACACACTGTGGCTAGAGAAGAAGAACCTGCCCAATATAGTGAGGACATCTTCCAGCTTCTACAAGCCGCGCTGGACCACCGCGGAACAGGTGCTCGAACAGCTGAGGGAGTCGGTGAAGACTGGTGAGACCAGCAGCGGCAAAAAGACACTCAAAGTCGTGCAGCTCACAAAGCCCAAGGGTCCCTGCCGATCGGAGGGGGGTCCGGGATGGGTAAAGGCTGGGCTGCTGTGGGTGCGAAGTGGGAAGGAGAGGGGGGGGTTTCCCCGAGATCCCAGGCTCGCAAACCGTGACCTGCAACGCACCTCGCGAGGGCAAGGCCCCCGTCTGTGTGATCAAGCCAATCTGGAACGTCAGTACCAATCCGGCTATGCCCCCGGTGACGGATATCTCCAGACAGGTGGAGGCCAATCCGGATATCAGCCCGGAAATCCTGGTCCAACAGCACGACTTTGGGCCCTTTCACGAGCTGGCGCTGGACAGCGCAGGCCACCCTGAGCTGAGGGCCAAGGTTGGGATGAGATCGGAGCCCCTGCCAACCCTGCCTTTTGATGTCATCAAGAGGGAGTTGTTCCCGGGTTCCAGTTACCATAGGATAAGGATACCCGAGGAATTCAAGCCGGTGCACGTCATCGACCTTCCCAAGAAACGGCACCTGGTCAAGGCAAAGTCCGAGATAGACATGCACCTGCGCGAGTGGGTGGAGCCGAGCACACCCTGCCTCCCCGCTTCCAGCTCACGCTCCATATGCAAAGTGGAGTCTACTATCCCCACTGCAAGTACCAAAAGGACACCTGGGTCTTTGGACAATCAGTATTTATTTGAAGGTAGAACAAGGAGTCAAAGTCTCAACCATGGCTCAGTAAGTAGCATTCTCGCGACTGAATCATTAGGTTGTGGGTTCAAACCCTACTCCAGAGACCTAAGCCCCGTACTCCAGGCTGACACTCCCAATGCAGCACTGAGGGAATGCTGCACTGTCGGAGGTACCGTCTTTTGGATGAGACGTTAAACTGAGGCCCCGCTGCCCTCTCAGGTGGATGAATAAGATCCCATGGCACGATTCGAAGAAGAGCAGGGGAGTTCCCAACGGTGTCCTGGGCAATATTTACCCATCAACCAACATCACTATAGCAGATTATCTCATTGTCGGTATACACTCTATCCTATCATGGACTCTACCCACCCACAGCCCATGGACACTCTCCCCTATCACAGACTCTACCCTCCCATTTAATCTCCTCCCACAGCCCATGTACACTCTCCCCTATCATGGACTCTACCCACCCAATCTCCTCCCACAGCTCATGTACACTCTCCCCCATCATGGACTCTACCCTCCCATTTAATCTCCTCCCACGGCCCATGTACACTCTCCCCTATCATGGACTCTACCCACCCATTTAATCTCCTCCCACAGCCCATGTACACTCTCCCCTATCATGGACTCTACCCACCCATTTAATCTCCTCCCACAGCACATGTACACTCTCCCCCATCATGGACTCTACCCTACCATTAAATCTCCTCCCACAGCCCGTGTACACTCTCCCCTATCATGGACTCTACCCACCCATTTAATCTCCTCCCACAGCCCATGTACACTCTCCCCTATCACAGACTCTACCCACCCATTTAATCTCCTCCCACAGCCCATGTACACTCTCCCCTATCATGGACTCTATCCACCCATTTAATCTCCTCCCACAGCCCATGTACACTCTCCCCTATCATGGACTCTATCCACCCATTTAATCTCCTCCCACAGCCCATGTACACTCTCACCTATCCTGGACTCTAGCCCGATAAGGCCCATTATTCTTCAGCCGGAGTCCAGGCTGGCTTTGAACCGACGCCTCTGCAATAAAATAGAGCCTCACCAATCTCCAGCCAGAGAGAACTGATCCCCATCAAACGCGACGAGATTTGAGTCCACGTTGCAGTGGTGACTCCAGTATCAGCCAGATCCCTGTCATGGTGTCCGGCCTGTATTTGAACCGAGCCGACAGGTTAAAGGTTATACGCTGTCTTAACGGACCGACTGTGCAAAGCAGCAGATTATTCTCATCTTACAAATAAAACCTGTGCGGCTCCTGTTTATTCTGTCCTTCAAAGAAATGGGAGGTGAATTAAAATACACACCACACGGAACACATCCTTAAAGAGGGTGTCTTTCCATCCTGCATTCTTTTGGACCAAAAAATATTGTTGCCGAGTTAGCTGATCTAAGTAGAAAGGAGACAAGATCAGCCAGGGTTCTTGTTCCTGATCATTGCCCAGTAAACCCTCGTGTGATACTCAGAATGCCACCTGGTGATGCTTCCCAGAGTGCAACAGTCTGCCAACACGCGGTCTGATCTCTCAAATGAAGAATAGCCCCCACCCCTCTCACCCTACCTTTCGTCCGGCCCGGGAAACACAAGGGAGAGTCGGACACTGTGGGGAGAGAGTTATCGAGGGAGATGACAGCCCTCGAAACCAGCTAGCGAAACTGAGCCTGCCTCATCAGAACAAGCATTTAATCCAGGACTTGAGTAATGGTGTTTGTGTGAGCCTCAATCTAACTGAGAGTTTAACAGTCGAGATACAGTCAGTTTCAGTAACTACCCCCCGGCACCCTGTTACTGGCTGTATCTCTACTGATGTTAATCCAGCTCCCTCACACTGTCACTCAGTAACCCCTCCCCCAGTGCCCTGTGTTACTGACTGTATCTCTACTGATGTTAATCCAGCTTCCTCACACTGTCACTCAGTAACCCCTCCCCCCAGCACCCTGTGTTACTGACTGTATCTCTACTGATGTTAATCCAGCTCCCTCACATCAGTAACCCCTCCCCCCAGCACCCTGTGTTACTGACTGTATCTCTACTGATGTTAATCCAGCTCCCTCACACTGTCACTCAGCAACCCTCCCCCAGTGCCCTGTGTTACTGACTGTATCTCTACTGATGTTAATCCAGCTCCCTCACATCAGTAACCCCTCTCCCCCAGCGCCGTGTTACTGACTGTGTCTCTACTGATGTTAATCCAGCTCCCTCACACTGTCACTCAGTAACCCCTCCCCCAGTGCCATGTTACTGACTGTATCTCTACTGATGTTAATCCAGCTCCCTCACACGGTCACTCAGCAACCCTCCCCCAGTGCCCTGTGTTACTGACTGTATCTCTACTGATGTTAATCCAGCTCCCTCACACTGTCACCCAGTAACCCCTCTCCCCCAGCGCCCTGTGTTACTGACTGTATCTCTACTGATGTTAATCCAGCTCCCTCACACGGTCACTCAGCAACCCTCCCCCAGTGCCCTCTGTTACTGACTGTATCTCTACTGATGTTAATCCAGCTCCCTCACACTGTCACTCAGTAACCTCTCTCCCCAGCGCCCTGTGTCACTGACTGTATCTCAACTGATGTTAATCCAGCTCCCTCACACTGTCACTCAGTAACCCCTCCCCCAGTGCCCTGTGTTACTGACTGTATCTCTACTGATGTTAATCCAGCTCCCTCACACTGTCACTCAGTAACCCCTCTCCCCCAGCGCTCTGTGTTACTGACTGTATCTCTACTGATGTTAATCCAGCTCCCTCACACTGTCACTCAGTAACCCCTCCCCCAGTGCCCTGTGTTACTGACTGTATCTCTACTGATGTTAATCCAGCTCCCTCACAGTCACTCAGTAACCCCTCCCGCAGTGCCGTTACTGACTGTATCTCTGCTGATGTTAATCCAGGTCTCTCACACTGTCACTCAGTAACCCCTCTCCCCCAGCGCCCTGTGTTACTGACTGTATCTCTACTGATGTTAATCCAGCTCCCTCACACTGTCACTCAGTAACCCCTCTCCCCCCAGTGCCCTGTGTTACTGACTGTATCTCTACTGATGTTAATCCAGCTCCCTCACACTGTCACTCAGTAACCCCTCTCCCCAGCACCCTGTGTTACTGACTGTATCTCTCCTGATGTTAATCCAGCTCCCTCACAGTCACTCAGTAACCCCTCTCCCCCAGCGCTCTGTGTTACTGACTGTATCTCTACTGATGTTAATCCAGCTCCCTCACACGGTCACTCAGTAACCCCTCCCCCAGTGCCCTGTTACTGATTGTATCTCTACTGATGTTAATCCAGCTCCCTCACACGATCACTCAGTAACCTCTCCCACAGTGCAGTGTTACTGACTGTATCTCTACTGATGTTAATCCAGCTCCCTCACACTGTCACTCAGTAACCCCTCCCCCCAGCGCCCTGTGTTACTGACTGTATCTCTACTGATGTTAATCCAGCTCCCTCACACTGTCACTCAGTAACCCCTCTCCCCAGTGCCCTGTGTTACTGACTGTATCTCTACTGATGTTAATCCAGCTCCCTCACACTGTCACTCAGTAACCCCTCTCCCCCAGTGCCCTGTGTTACTGACTGTATCTCTACTGATGTTAATCCAGCTCCCTCACACTGTCACTCAGTAACCCCTCCCCCCAGTGCCCTGTGTTACTGACTGTATCTCTACTGATGTTAATATTACTCCCTTCTAGTGTTAGCCTCAGCACAACACAATGCAAGTTCTGCCGATTGGAAAGCAAAAATTCAACAGAAAGGAAGTGCGGAGGTTTTTTTGGAAGGCGCGGAGGTGGAGAGACACCACATTTTAAGTAGAATTGAAGTGAAATTTGCATTAAACTGAGCAAGGTTTACTGGAAGCATCAATGACCATGTACAGCAATCATCCACTCCATTATAAAATGGCAACGTTTACATTTAATACATCGCGTGGGGAGCTCCGATGGAGACCCCTCCAAATGGAACAAGATTTGTTTTTTGTTGTGTGTTTGAAGTCCTTCTAAATTTCAAAATCTGTGCAAAAATAATGCGTTTAAAATCACCTTCCAACAGAAATTCCTTCAGGGAGGAGGGACCATTTAAAGAAAAAAAAATCAAACATTAATTCCAAATTAAAGTCCAAGGCAGGAGCTCATCATCCTCCGTGTTATTCGGTTTCTTGGTCTCTCTGCTCCCTCCCCTCCTCCATCCTCTCCATCAGTTCTGCTACTGCTCCTGAACGTATACACTCGGTGGCTGTCAGTACATCTTCTGTCGACTGGGCAGGATTGCCTCTTTGATGAAGGTGAAGATCACTAGGATACCCGATCGCTTACTCCTCTTACCCTTTGTGAAGTAGTTCGACACGACGTCATCTGTGGAAAATCAAGGAAACTATAAGCCAACCAATTAACCCACCAAACTATAAACTAACTATTCAACTCACAAACCAATCCACAAACCAACCATTCAATCCATGAACCAATCGATCAATCCACCAACCATTCACCCCATGAACCAATCAACCAATCCACCAACCATTCAACCCATGAACCAATCGACCAATCCACCAACTGTTCAACCCATGAGCCAATCCACCAACGAACCAACCATTCAACCCATGAGCCAATCCACCAACGAACCAACCATTCAACCCATGAACCAATCCACCAACCATTCAACCCATGAACCAATCGACCAATCCACCGACCATTCAACCCATGAACCAATCGACCAATCCACCAACGAACCAACCATTCAACCCATGAACCAATCGACCAATCCACCAACCAACCAGTCAACCCATGAACCAATCGACCAATCCACTAACCAACCATTCAACCCATGAACCAATCGACCAATCCACCAACGAACCAACCATTCAACCCATGAACCAATCGACCAATCCACCAATGAACGAACCAGTCAACCCATGAACCAATCAACCAATCCACCAACGAACCAACCATTCAACCCATGAACCAATGGACCAATCCACCAACGAACGAACCAGTCAACCCATGAACCAATCGACCAATCCACCAACGAACCAACCATTCAACCCATGAACCAATGGACCAATCCACCAACGAACCAACCAGTCAACCCATGAACCAATCGACCAATCCACCAATGAACCAACCATTCAACCCATGAACCAATCGACCAATCCACCAACGAACCAACCATTCAACCCATGAACCAATCGATCAATCCACCAACGAACCAACCATTCAACCCATGAACCAATCGATCAATCCACCAACGAACCAACCATTCAACCCATGAACCAATCCACCAACGAACCAACCAGTCAACCCATGAACCAATCGACCAATCGACCAACCAACCAGTCAACCCATGAACCAATCGACCAATCCACCAACCAACCAGTCAACTCATAAAGCAATCCACCAAACCATAAACCAACCAACCATTCAACCCATGAACCAATCGACCAAACCATAAACTAACCATTCAACCAGTAAATTAACCATTCAGCCCATAAACTGATCAACCAAACTACCATTCAACCCATTAACTGATCCACCAAACCAAAAACCCGCCGACAGTGTTAAGGACGGGCGTCTCGACACTCACCTCCATGCTGAATTGTGGACGGAAGGACGTTCTCTCCAGCAGACAGTGGCACAAAGAAGGAGAAAGGGGTTATCCACAGGCACAGTGTGAAGTAAGCTAGTACCTGGACAGAACACAGGAGAACGAGGCGTTTGAGCAACCAAAATATTAACCGAGTAACCAAACGAGTGACCGAATAACCAACGATAGGTTTCCAATCCAAGGTATCAATGTATAAACCCTTCGCTGTAGCTTTTCCAATGCCAAGGTAACTAGTATCAAACAGGAGCAGGAAAAAGCCACCGGTCCATTCGTTCCACACAATCCGGCAGCAATTCCTCCTCCTGGACTTCACTCAATCGTCCAACCTCCTGACAGAGCCAAACAACCACAGATGGACTTCCAAGATCTCCAGGAACTGCCCCAACACCAACTGGCACTGAGCAAAACATATCTTCATCATTGTAGTGGCGCTTCTTAGTTTCCAAACAGGCAGCCACTGGGCTGTGGGGCTTTTAACATCGAGTAGACGCATGTCGAAATAAAACGTTCCCAAACGTAGCTTTGTCTTTTAAACGGTTTACTATAACACTTAACAAACAGAATTACAAAGCAAACACGTATAAACGAACACGGTCAAAAACTGTACTGCTCCAAACCTCACAGCTTCTGCCTCTTTCACCACGTGCAGTTTAAACTGTAAGATGGCTGCACCCATGTGTGGCTTAGGGACTGTTCCATTGTGGCAAGAATGAAGGGGGTGTCGGACTATACTACTGGAGCAAGAAAATAGGGGGTTTCTTAATACAATAAGTCGTTCAGGTAAATTAACTGTATTATGCCATTTAGCCACTATTTTAAAGTATTTTCTTAAGCTTTTATGGCTCTTACATTCCGGCCCCTAATTGACTAGGCACATGAAGCATATCAATTGCTCAAACATTAAAAGTCATAAACTAATGAGTTCAACATATTTACAATACAAGTGTCCACTTTTTTCTTTCGTTCAGGAGCTTTTCACGCTGCTTCTTGTAGCAGGCAGAGCTTTGTGATCGGTCTCTCCAGGGTACTGGTCTTGGTTTGCAAACAGACGCGACGAACGACGCCTCTGGAGTCTGGCATGGTCTTAATTATTTTTCCCATCAACCAAGAATTTCTAGGGGCTGAATCATCCACAGTTAAGACAATGTCTCCGACGATGAAGTTCCTCTTTATTTTGGACCATTTTTGACGCTCCTGTAGCAGAGGTAAGTATTCTCTTGTCCATCTGGTCCAGAAGAGGTCTGACATATACTGAACTTGCCTCCACTTCCGACGGGCATACAGATCTTCCTTTTTGAAGACTTCCGGGGGCATGGCTGGCTGTGTTTTCAACAACAACAGGTGGTTCGGAGTCAGGGCTTCGAGGTCATTGGGATCATCTGATGTCTTAGTTATCGGTCGGTCATTAATGATGGCTTCGACCTCGCACAGAACGGTTTGGAGTCCCTCGTCGTCCAGCGCTTGCTGCTTCAGTACAGAACTGAGTAGTTTTCTTACGGTGCGTATCTGTCTTTCCCAGACACCTCCGTGGTGGGATGCAGCCGGAGGATTGAAGATCCACTTAATTCCTGTTTGCATCATGGCTTCCTGTATTTTAAGCTGATTCCAACCTTCAATAGCTTCCCGTAGTTCTCTCTCCGCTCCGACGAAATTAGTGCCATTATCAGAACGCATAATGGACACCTGTCCTCTTCTACAGACAAAGCGCCGCAAGGCGTTAATACAGGAATCAGTGTCAAGCGTGTGTGCCACCTCAATATGAACTGCTCTGATGGTCAAACAAATGAAAGGCACACCATGTCTCTTGACAAGGCTCCGTCCTCGCTTTACCTCGAAAGGCCCGAAATAGTCCACCCCTACGTTTGTAAATGGGGGCTTGTCTGGTAACAAACGGTCTTCAGGCAGGTCTGCCATTTTCTGCTCCCCAGCTCTAGCGTGTAACCGTCTGCAAACAATACATTCAGAGAGTATTTTTCTTATTACGGAATTAGCTCCTGGAATCCAGTATCTTTGTCTTAGCTTCGCAAGCACGTGATTCCTCCCACTGTGTCCAATACTCTGGTGTATATGCTGAAGAATGACAGTAGCAACCCGGAGGTCCTTAGAAAGGATAGCAGGATGCTTGGCCTCCTCTGGCATAGCAGATTTGTTTAGTCTCCCTCCCACCCTCAGTACTCCATCTTGCAGTGTAGGGTCCAGCTTGTAGATATGACTACCTTTCTTGATTGGAGTATTTTGCTGTAGAGCTTCGGTTTCTTCTGGGTATCTTTGTCTTTGACTGAAGCAAACTATCTCCTTCTCAGCCTTGGCCAAATCCTCCACGGTCAATGAATTCTTGCTCAATGTGGTCTTGTGCTGATGCATATACTGCTGTAGAAGCATTCTCTGCTTATCAGGGTTACTTTCAGACTGATGGATAGTGGCTCGGTACTCTTTTCTCTTACCGCTCAGGTGTAGCAGCAACTCTTTCAACCTTAGAAACCATGCAACTGCTTTCCTCAACTGGTGCCATCCTGAGAAATGGTTAACAAGCTTGTTCACTGTGTCAAAGTTCTCTTTCGTAGTTATGAAGTTTACTGTGACTGATCTCTTGACTTCGACGTCGTCTTCAGTAATCTGACTTGGCATATCTGGTCTTTCTGGCCATGATCTCTCTGTTTGGCTATGATAAAAATTGACCCTTAGTGTTAGGGAGATTAAATACGTGGGGTTATGGGGATAGGGTGGGATATGTGTAGGGGTTACGGGGATCGGGTGGGATATGTGTCGGTGCAGGCTTGATGGGCCGAAATGGCCTCTATCTGTACTGTGAGGTTTCTGTGATCTGTGATCTGTGATAACTTGGGCCTTGTATCCAAGTTTCACTCCTCATGAAGTTTTCAGCCTTCAATCCCCGTGAGGCTTGATCTGCTGGGTTTAATGAGGTGTTTACATACCTCCATTGAGATGGTTGTGTAGCTTCTCTAATGGATGAGATTCTGTTTGCTACGAAGGTCTTGAAGCGTATCTTCTCATTCTCTATATACTTCAGCACCATCGTGCTATCCGTCCAGAAGACAGATTCTTCTAATGGGAGCTGTAACTCTTTACGCATCACCTGGTCAACTTTAACTGCAACAACCGCTGCCGTCAATTCCAGTCTCGGGATGGTGACCTGCTTCAGCGGAGCCACCCTGGAATTTCCCATGAGGAAGGCACAATGTTTCTGGCCCTGTTGATTTGTCAGCAAGAGGTAGGTAGCCGTGCCATAGCCGTCCTCACTGGCGTCCGAGAAATGATGTAGTTGAGCCGTCTTTGTAACTCCAAAACTCGCGGGCTTGATGCATCTACTGACGTTGAAGCTAAAAAGTTGTTGCAAATCTGTCAGCCATCTGTGCCATCTCTGAGCTTGACCTTCTGGGATATCTTCATCCCATCCTCTCTTGTCTCTACACAGCTCTCGTAGCATCAGCTTCACCGGCAGAATGAGTGGTGCCAGGAATCCGAGAGGGTCGTAGATGGAACTGACCATGGAGAGAATCCCTCGTCTTGTGGATGGTCTTTCGTTCACCATTATCCTGAAGTTGAACGTGTCTGACTCGATGCACCATTGTACACCAAGAGCTCTCTCGATAGGAAGGACATCGTGGCTCAGGTCCAGATCTTTGACTTCAGTGGCTCTTTCCTTTTCTGGGATAGAAGCTAGAACTGCTCTGCTGTTGCTTATCCACTTAGTCAGATGGAATCCTCCATTCGAACACAGAGTTCTAAGGTCTCTTGACAGTGCGATGGCATCGTCTTCTGTTGACACGGACTTCAGACAGTCATCGACATAAAGGTTTCTGAAGATTGTCTCCACAGCCTCGGATGGTGCTTTGCCCTTGCCATCTTCTGCAGTTTTTCTGAGAGCGTAGCTTGCACAGCTGGGAGATGATGTGGCTCCAAACAGGTGTACGGCCATTCTACATTCCACCATCGCTTCACTAACGTCGCCATCTGGCCACCAAAGGAAACGCAGAAGATCAGCATCTTCGTCAGGGATTCTGACTTGGTAGAACATTGATTCTATGTCTGCCATCATGGCAACGAGCTCTTGTCTAAACCTAGTCAAGACGCCAATGAGGGTATTAGTGAGATCAGGACCTTGAAGCAGCTGGTCATTCAATGAGGTTCCTCTGAATGAGGCGGCGCAGTCAAACACTACACGGATCTTTTTCTTCTTTGGGTGCTACACCCCGTGATGAGGAATGTACCAGACCCTTCCATCGTCTCTGTTCAACTGTTCTTCGGGCACTTTTACAGCATAGCCTTTCGCTATGATGTTTCTCATGAAGTCTTTGTAGTCTTCGTGAAAGTCGGGGTTCTTGTTCAGCTTTCTCTTTAGACTGATGGCGCGTTGCTCTGCTATGCAGCGATTGTTCGGCATCTTCGCGGTCTGTCTTCTCAGTGGCAAACCAATGTGATAGTGGCCATCAATGAACTGTGTAGACCTTGTCATCAAACCCATGAACTGATGGTCTTCTTGTGACATCTCTGTCTTTTCCTCACAGCTGCGTTCTGAGAAGTCTGCATTGAACTGCTGTATCAACAGCTCTTCAATGCTTGCGATAGAGATGCGATTAACTGTGACGTTTTGTCGTTCCTCCTTGTTCGACTTGTGGCCATCATCTCTCCTTACCGGTCCATTGATTACCCATCCAAGGGCTGTCCTGACGGCGTAGGGTCCGTCATCCTTGCTGTTTATCACCTGCCATGGCTCCATAGTTTTGTAGGCATTGGTTCCAATTAATAGGCCAATTTCTGCTTCAATGTATGGGAGACGCACCTTTTCTAGGTAGGGCCATCTATCCACATCCTTCTGCAGGGCTAGGTTCCCTATTCTAACAGGAATCTCCCTCTGTGTGAAAACATTAGGCAGGTCTATGAAGTCCTTCTCTTCAAGTCCACACACTTCTAGGTCTGACAGGATATAGCTTTGCATTGACTTCTCATGACCCATGGTGCGTAATAGGATTTCTGTTCTTCTGCCTCTAACGTTCAGCTGTCGCATGAGTGATTCTGTGCAGAACGTTGCTGAACTACCTGGATCCATGAAGGCGTAAGTCTCCACAACCTTCTCACTCCTCTTAGACTTGATCCTTACTGGTACGATGGCAAGAATACAGTCACTGTCACCGGCCCCAGTGAGTCCACAAGTCTCTGGTTCTAGCGACACCAGAGCACTTGAAACAACCTTCTCGTCGGTATTGTTTTCTTCACTCTTCTTAGAGACTTGTTCTTCTTTATGGATATGCAGCAGACTGGGATGTTTCCGAGTGCACTCTCTGCATGTTGTTCTTTGCTTACAGTTTCTACTCAGGTGCCCCTGAGAGAGACATCCAAAACATAGGCCGTTGTACTTCAGGAATTCGATTCTGTCCTTATGTGGCTGTGCTTTGATGTCGCTGCAGAAATCCAATGTATGATTCTTCTGGCAGAATAAGCATGGCTTCTGAAAGGCATTAGCAGACGTCACTGTGCTGCTCTTTTTGGGAGATGAGTTCTGGAGCCTTTCTTCCTCGGCCTGAGTGACGATAGTTGCAAAGCTGCTTCCCCTGGAACCACCTTTCCTGAGAGTCTTTGATTCAGCAGGCTTGGCTTTCACTCTTCCATCGGTGGTCGGGCTGACATCCTGGATGTTTCCAAACAATGGGTCCCTAGCAATTTTAGCCTGTTTGTCTATGAAATTCACTAAGTCTGCAAACCTGGCTCTACTTTTCCGTCTCTCCATTATCTCAAAGGCTGTTCTTCTCCATTGTTCTCTCATCCTGTAAGGAAGCTTAGAGATGACGATTCTCATAGTCGTAGGATTGTCCATCTCTTCCATGAATTCAACATCCTCCATGGTGTTGCGACATCCTATGAGGAAGAGAACATATGCGTTCAATGCCTCTCCGTCTTCCGATCTGATCTGTGGCCACTTGGTAGCCTTTTCGATATATGCAGTGGCTATCTTCAGCTCGTTACCATAGTGCTCCTGCAGCAACTTCCTGGCTTCTATGTATCCCCGGTCCGGTCTCATGTGTTCACAGCTTCTGACCAGGTCTTGTGGTTTACCACTGGTGTACTGTCCCAGGTAGTACAACTTATCACTGCTGCTCTCTGTCTTGGAGTCAATGGCTTGTTCAAAGGATCTGATGAAGGGCTTATACTTGAGTGGGTCGCCTTGGAACACTGGTATGTCTCTTTGAGGGAGTCGAAACAGATTCTGTTGTTTTACAAGCATCTCTGTAATTTCGTTCTGACGTTGCATCACTCGGTATAGGCTTCTCCCTGTGTCTTCAGGCCTCTGGTGGTCATCAGCAGGGTCTAGTCTAGACCGTCTGACGTCTGGGGTAGCATCACGTGCTCCTGTTAGTGGAGAGGCCACTCTTCCACGCTGTAATGCCGGGGAATTGCTTTCGGGCTCTGTTGTAACTCTTGAAGGTGCCCTGGATCCAACTCTATGTGGCAACGTTGACTGGCAGTGGCTCCCGCCGTCCCGTGAGCCTTCATAATCTTCGTACGCACTCAACCTGGCATCTGAGACCTCGATAGCTGTTTTCATCTCCAGCCGTTCTTTCTTTGCCTGCACCTGGGCCCGCTGGGCCTGTTGGGCCTGCACTTGGGCCTGCAGTTGGGCCTGCAGTTGAGCCTGCAGTTGGGCCTGTTGGGCCTGCAGTTGAGCCTGCAGTTGGGCCTGTTGGGCCTGCAGTTGGGCCTGCAGTTGGGCCTCTTGGACCTGCAGTTGGGCCTCTTCCCGTTCAAGAGCTTGCTTCTCATCTAAAGATGCTGCGCGCGCCATCAACGCCGCCCGTTCAGCCTCCGCTCTCATGCGTCGCGCCGAGCTTGTGGTAGAAGCGACTGACCTGCGTCCAGAAACAGAGCTACCTTCTTTTCGATTTTTGCTTGGTCTGGCGGAAGTCTCTGAAATGCTATCGTCTGGTCCGACTTCATCGTCAACCTTATCTTTCTCTGCTGTATCAGCATCTTGACGAATTTTTAACATCCACTGCTCCGTGGCCTTGATATAGTCCTTAATGCTGGTTGATTTAGGATCAAACCAGCCGTGCTGATCAGTGTTTCCCTCTTCTTCAGACAGAAGTGCTAATACATCTTCATTGAGTATATTAAATTCTTCATGCAGCTTGGAGAAATCGTAATACATCATGTCTTCAGCTTTCTTAATATTAGCATTATCTTCCATGAGACGATCAATTATCTTCATTTTTCCAGTTATCTGAACTAATTTAGCCTTCCTTGCACCTATGCTTCTATGTAACTTCTCTTCCCTTGCCTTTGGGGTGAGCTTTATTTCCCTCTTTTGGCCAGCAATCCTTCTGGCTGGGGGAAGCTCCTGGCTCCTTAAGGCCTCGGCCATTTTACCCGCAGCTCTTATTTAGCTTCTCAACAGAATGAACAAAGCAAGTAACAGTCACTGTACCTTCGCTTTCTTAAATTGTCGTCTGGCTCCGTGACCATTCATGTATACGTTTGCTGACGATTCCGTCCCTTCCTTCTTAGGGAGCTAGTTTTTGACTAATGTAGTGGCGCTTCTTAGTTTCCAAACAGGCAGGCCACTGGCTGTGGGCTTTTAACAACGAGTAGACGCGTGTCGAAATAAAACGTTCCCAAACGTAGCTTTGTCTTTTAAACTGTTTACTATAACACTTAACAAACAGAATTACAAAGCAAACACGTATAAACGAACACGGTCAAAAACTGTACTGCTCCAAACCTCACAGCTTCTGCCTCTTTCACCACGTGCAGTTTAAACTGTAAAATGGCTGCACCCATGTGTGGCTTAGGGACTGTTCCATTGTGGCAAGAATGAAGGGGGTGTCGGACTATACTACTGGAGCAAGAAAATAGGGGGTTTCTTAATACAATAAGTCGTTCAGGTAAATTAACTGTATTATGCCATTTAGCCACTATTTTAAAGTATTTTCTTAAGCTTTTATGGCTCTTACAATCGTCACTGAATCAAAATCCTGAGATTCCCTACCTAACAGCACTATGGGAGCACCTTCACCACATGAACTGCAGCAGTTCAAGAAGGCGGCTCACCACCCCAAGGGCAACTTGAGATGGGCAATAAATGCCAGCCTTGCCAGCAACGCCTAAAAACCAACAAAATATAACAAACCCTCTCGCTTGCCCTCAGCATACGGAAGAACACATTGGGAATTCAGACTCTGAGGACACCACACCTGGAACGACTGTCTGCCCATTAGTTTCAAACGGCCGGTAGGTGGTCGGGGCCGTGAGGCTGCTCGCCCAACCCACGTGCTGGGACTCCTGTCGCACGAAGCTCTGGGACAAGCCACACCCCCTCTCTCCACAGAGACAGAGCCTAGCGGCTCAGGCCCCACTGTGCTTTTACCATCCTTCCCTGGTTAACTTATTGGTGGTTATGTTACTGGACTGGTAATCCAGAGCGCGCGAGTTCAAATCCCACCACGGCCCTTTGAGAATCTGAATTCACTTAATAAAAAGCTGGTCTCAGTAAAAGTGACACGAAGCTGTCAGATTGTCGTAAGAAAATTAACTGGTTCACTAAACGCCCTTTAGGGAAGGAAACCTGCCGTCCTTACTCGGTCTGGGCTGATCTGTGACTCCAGTCCCACAACAACATGGTTGATTCTTAGCTGCCCCCTGAAGAGGCCTAACAAGTCACTCAGTTGTTTCAAACTCTGGGCAACTAAAGATGGGCAATAAATGCTGGTCTTCCAAAGATGCTCACATGACAAAAATGATTTTTTTTTTAAATCCACAGCTTAGTTACTTGTTGGGTGATATATTTCCCCTCGACTGACCCCCAACTTCCTCATTTTTAACTTGTGGGATTCGAACCTTATTTGCTTGGGTCTCTTCACAAGCGAGAAGCTTCAATTGGGACTTGTCATTCTGACACAGTTAAAGGAAGCCACTACACTCAGTGCGTTGGGGTATCTGCGACATCCCACCTTCGCCACTGCCCGAGTGACTCGATGGTCTCCAATCCATCGGAGTGGGTCATAAGAACATAAGAAATAGGAGCAGGAGGAGGCCATTCGGCCCCTCGAGCCTGCTTCGCCATTTAATGAGATCATGGCTGATCTGATCTTGGGCTCAGCTCCGTTTCCCTGCCCGCTCCCCATAACCCTTCACTCCCTTATTGTTCAAAAATCTGTCTCTCTCCACCTTAAATATATTCAGTGACCCAGCCTCCACAGCCCTCTGGGGCAGAGAATTCCAGATTTACGACCCTCAGAGAAGAAATTCCTCATCTCAGTTTTAAATGGGCGACCCCTTATTCTGAAACTGCCCCCTAGTTCTAGATTCCCCCAGGGGAAACAATGGCCACTCATTTCAGTCTCTTCACACAGAGCGGCTCAACACAACTCGGACAGACACTGCCGCCCACAGTACACTGGCTTACCTCAGTGAAGGGGTAGTACTCTTCGGCAAAGTGTTGAAATGCCAGGTAATGGTTATAGACCACCAGCACTGTGGGAACAAGTAAAACCGCCATCAACCTCCACACACACGGCACACTAGTTATATTAAATAATATACATGTCCACAGAGACGTCAGTTCACTGTACAACAGGAGGGTACAGTACTGGGGGGGCACAGGTCTGTCACTGTATAACACTGGGGTACAGTACTGGTGGGTACAGGTCTATACTGCCGTGTTATACAGTGACAGACCTGTACAAACCAGTACTGCACCCCAATGTTATACAGTGACAGACCTGTCCCCACCAGTGCTGTACCCCAGTGTTATAGTGAAAGAACTGTACCCACCAGTACTGTACCCCAGTGTTATACAGTGATAGACCTGTACCCACCAGTACTGTACCCCAGTGTTATACAGTGACAGACCTGCACCCACCAGTACTGTACCCCAGTGTTATACAGTGACAGACCTGTACCCACCAGTACTGTACCCGTGTTATACAGTAACAGACCTGTACAAACCAGTACTGCACCCCAGTGTTATACAGTGACAGACCTGTCCCCACCAGTGCTGTACCCCAGTGTTATAGTGAAAGAACTGTACCCACCAGCACTGTACCCCAGTGTTATACAGTGACAGACCTGTCCCCACCAGTGCTGTATCCCAGTGTTATAGTGAAAGAACTGTACCCACCAGTACTGCACCCCAGTGTTATACATTGACAGACCTGTCCCCACCAGTGCTGTACCCCAGTGTTATAGTGAAAGAACTGTACCCACCAGTACTGTACCCCAGTGTTATACAGTGACAGACCTGTACCCACCACTACTGTACCCCAGTGTTATACAGTGACAGACCTGTCCCCACCAGTACTGTTCCCCAGTGTTATACAGTGACAGACCTGTACCCACCAGTACTGTACCTTAGTGTTATACAGTGACAGACCTGTACCCACCAGTACTGTAACCCAGTGTTATACAGTGACAGACCTGTCCCCACCAGTACTGTACCGCAGTGTTATAGTGAAAGAACTGTACCTACCAGTACTGTACCCCAGTGTTATACAGTGACAGACCTGTCCCCACCAGTACTGTACCCCAGTGTTATACAGTGACAGACCTGTCCCCACCAGTACTGTACCCCAGTGTTATACAGTGACAGACCTCTATCCACCAGTACTGTACCCCAGTGGGAAGTGAAGGATAGCGGCATTGAGCGGGTGCCCGTACCCCAGCCACAGTCACGCATTGATGAGCCAATTGGCAAAGAAGAAGACTGGGTCATACACCAAGCACTGAGATGGGTACTTACCGCAGGACAATATAAAATTGGGTGATGTGAGCAGGATGTATGGAAACGTCTGTAAAAGACCAAAGTAGACGAGGTTTGTGAAGAGTCCGACTCCAATCATTAACATGGGGAAATTCTCGAAGAGGTAGAGACCAACCAGCACTCCCGTGGAGAACTGAGGAGTCAAGAAAGAGATTTGAAGACAAACAACAACTTGCATTTATAGATCACCATTAATGTAGAAACACATAGAATTACATCGAGTTACAGCAAGTCTACAGCACAGAAACAAGTCACCCACCGAACTGGTCCATGCCAGTGTTTATGTTCCACACGAGCCTCCTCCCTCCCCTCTTCCTCACACCCCATCAACATATCCTCCTATTCCTTTCTCCCTCATGTGCTTATGAAGCCCTGGACCTTGTCCAACAGGTACGAGGTACTTGCTGCCTGTATGGATGAGGAAAAGGACGACAGGGAGGATGGGCAAACTGACCACGGCACTGTGGTACAGGGGGCCATCCAAGTGGAGGGAGCAGGAAGGAATGTGGTAGTCGTAGGGGACAGTATAGTCAGGGGATAGATACTGTTCTCTGCAGCCGTGAAAGAGAGTCCTGTTGCCTGCCAGGGTTAAGGCTATCTCCTTGCGGCTGGAGAAGAACTTGGAGTGGAAGGGGGAGGATACAGTTGTTGTGGTCCATGTAGGACCCAACGACATAGGTAGAACTAAGAATGAGGTTCTGCTGAGGGAGTTTGAGGAGCTAGGGTCTAAATTAATTAATAAGCAGAAGCATAAGGGTAATAATCTCTGGATTACTACCTGAGCCACGTGCAAATAATAGGGTCAAGCAGATCAGAGAGTTAAATGCGTGGCTCAAAGAGTGGTGTGGGAAAAAGGGGTTTCAATTCATGTGGCACTGGCACCAGTACTGGGGAAAGAGGGAGCTGTTCCGTCAGGACAGGCTCCACTTAAACCGGGCTGGGACCAGCGTCCTGGCGAATCGAATAACTAGGGCTGTAGATAGGGCTTTAAACTAAAAAAAAGGGGGGGGGAGGGGTCAGGTGAGGGGAAATTTAGAAATCTAAAGAGAAAGGTCAAGGCAATAGAGCAGGGTCGCGATTTGGGTAAAAATAAGCAGAGTGTGACAGGAAGGGACAGAGAGTTTAACGGTAGCAGTGCAGCAGGGAATAAGGTCAAAGCAGGGAATAATGGTAAAAAAAAAAATTAATTAAAGGCTCTTTATCTGAATGCACGAAGCATTCGTAGCAAAATAGACGAACTAGAGGCACAAATAGAGATAAATGGGTTTGATCTAATAGCCATTACAGAGACGTGGTTGTAAGATGACCAAGGTTGGGAACTAAATGTTCCAGGGTACTTGACATTTCGAAAAGACAGGCATAATGGAAAAGGAGGGGGAGTAGCCTGATAATAAAGGATGACATAAGGACAGAAGCGAGAAAAGATCTCGGCTCGGAAGATCAGAAAGTAGAATCAGTATGGGTGGAGATAAGGAATAACAAGGGGCAGAAAACACTGGTAGGGGTAGTATATAGGCCTCCTAACAGTAGCTATACCGTTGGACAGAATATTAATCAAGAAATAGTAGGAGCTTGCAACAAAGGTAATGCAATAAACGTGGGGGGACTTTAATCTTCATATAGACTGGACAGATCAAATTGGCAAAGGTAGTCTGGAGGACAAGTTCATGGAATGCATTCGGGACAGTTTCCTAGAACAATGTGTCATGGAACCAACCAGGGAACAGGCTATTATAGATCTTGTATTGTGTAATGAGACAGGGTTAATTAGCAATCTCATAGTAAAGGATCCTCTGGGGCAGAGTGATCATAATATGATAGAATTTCACATTAATTTTGAGAGTGACTTGCCTAAGTCTGAAACTAGAGTCTTAAACTTAAATAAAGCCAATTACATAGGTATGAGGGGTGAGTTGGCTAAGGCAGATTGGAAAAATAGATTAAAAGGTATAGCGGTAGGTAAGCAGAGGCTAGCATTTAAAAAATATTTCATAATTCTCGAGGGGCCGAATGGCTGACTCCTGCTCTTACTTCTTTATGTTATGTTCCCTTTAAATGTATCTCTGCTATTCTCCTCAACCACTCCCTGTGGTAGCGAGTTCCACATTCTCACCACTCTCTGGGTGAAGAAGTTTCTCCTCAATTCCCGATTGGATTTATTAGTGACTATCTTATATTGATGGCCCCTAGTTCTGGTCTCCCCCACAAGTGGAAACTCCTTCTCTACGTCTACCCTATCGAACCCTTTCATAATCTTAAAGACCTCTATCAGGTCACCCCTTAGTCTTCTCTTTTCTAGAGAAAAGAGCCCCGGCCTGTTCAGTCTTTCCTGTTAGTTATAACCTCCCAGTTCTGGCATCATTCTAGTGAATCTTATTTGCACCTGCTTCAGTGACTCTACATCCTTTTTGTAATATGGAGACCAGAACAGTTCACTATACGCCAAGTGTGGTCTAACGGCCCAACGCACTTCACAGCGGGAGAAATGGGCACAAAGCAGCATTGAGAGAGCGAGGCCGAGGCAGCGCAAGGCTCTGCCCGCAACTGTATGGTGATAGGACAGGGAGGGGATGCAAGGGAGAGCAACCGAGGGCATGGGGTGGCGTGTAAGGGCCAGGAGACTGCAGCGGTAGGATGGGACAAGGCCTTGGAGGGGTTTGAATTTGACGTGTTTGGAGCAAGTGGGAGGGAATAGGCTTATAGGCGCGGGGGACGGAGTGCAGACAGGTCACGAGTTCTGGATGGTCGGGTTTTGCGTAGGGCGGGGGGAGGGGGGAGGGGGCCATCGAGGTGGGCGCAAAGGAACTAAAGTGTCAGCTGAGGATCGTGCGAGGACTGAGGGTTGGTGTGGTGGTGGATAGTATGTGGTTGGAAGCTCTGTTGTGGATTGAACCAGACACCCAGGTTAGGCAGCACCTGGTTCAGCCTCAGCAGGCAGCTTTGCCGGTGTTGGTGGCAACGAATTTCATGGGTGCCGAAGAGGTCAAGTGAAAGAAACACAGAAGACAGGAGCAGGAGTAGGCCATTCGGCCCCTCGAGCCTGCTCCACCATTCAATGCGATCATGGCTGATCATCCAAATTCAGTACCCTGTCCCTGCCTTCTCCCCATATCCCTTGGTCCCTTTAGCCTTACGAAATATATCCAACTCCTTCTTGAATATATTTAATGAATTGGCCTCCACTGCCTTCTGTGATAGAGAATTCCACAGGTTCACCACTCTCTGGGTGAAGAAATTCCTCCTCATCTCAGTCCTAAATGGCTTACCCCTTATCCTTAGACTGTGACCCCTGGTTCTGGACTCCCTGGCCATCGGGAACATCCTTCCTGCATCTAGTCTGTCTAGTCCTGTTAGAATTTTATAGGTTTCGATGAGATCCCCTCTCATTCTTCTAAACTCCAGCGAGTACAAGCCCAATCGACCCAATCTCTCCTCAAACGTCATTCCTGCCATCCCAGGTATCAGCCTGGTGAATCTTCGCTGCACTCCCTCCATGGCAAGAACATCCTTCCTCAGATAAGGCGACCAAAACTGCACACAATACTCAAGATGTTGTCTCACCAAGGCCCTGTACAAGTGCAGCAAGACATCCTTGCTCCTGTACTCGAACCCTCTCGCTACGAAGGCCAACATACCATTTGCCTTCTTAACTGCCTGCTGCACCTGCATGCTTACCTTCAGCGAGTGGTGCACAAGGACACCCAGGTCTCGTTGCACTTCCCCTTCTCCCAATCTATTGCCGTTCAGATCTGCCTTCCTGTTTTTGCCACCAAAGTGGATAACCTCGCATTTATCCACATTATACTGCATCTGCCATGCTTCTGCCCAATCACCCAACCTGTCCAAACCTGAAAGGAGGGTCAGAGGCCACGACCAGGGATGGGTCACAAAAATCAGCCTTGCCAGCGACATAGACAGATTGGTGAAATGGGCAGACACATGGCAGATGCAATTTAATGCGGGTAAGTGTGAAGTGATGCACGAGAGGCAGTATAATCTAAATGGTACTGTTTTGAGGGGTGTGCAAGAACAGAGGGACCTGTTCACAAATCTTTGAAGGTGGCAGGGTAAGTTGATGAGGCAGTTAAGAAAGCGAATGTGATACTTGGTTTTGTAAATAGGGGCATTGAATACAAAAACAAGGAAGTCATCAAAACCTTCACAAATCACTGGTTGGGCCCCAGCTGGAGTATTGTGGACAATTCCGGGCACCGCACTTTAGGAAGGATGTCAAGGCCTTGGAGAGGGTGCAGGGGAGATTTACCAGAATGGTACCGGGGATGAGGGATTTCAGTTATGTGGAGAGGCTGGAATTATTCTCCTTAGAGCAGGGAAGATTAAGGGGAGATTTAATAGAGGTATTGAAAATTATGAGCAGTTTGGATAGAGCAAGTTGGGAGAAACTGTTTCCTCTGGCACGGGGTCAGTAACCAGAGGTCATCGACTTAAAATAATTGGCAGAAGAACGAGAGGAGAAATGAGGACATTTGTTTTCCACACAGAGGGTTGATATGATCTGGAATGCACTCCCTGAAAGGGTGGTGCAATTGGATTTCATAGGAACAGAAGCCGGCCATTCAGCCCCTCGAGCCTGTTCTGCCATTCAGTGGCTGATCTGTGACCGAACTCCATAGACCCGCCGTTGCCCCATGATATACCTATCAATTCGTCCAATGAAAAGCGACGAGTTAGGAAAGTAACTATAGGTTTTTATTGACTAAATAACAGAGCCCACCCTCATGGGTGATCGGATCCAACAAGGAGGAATACCAGCCAGTCGACTACCTTTATACCTGGGCAGGTAGGTGGAGCCATGGGCGGAGTCAGTGATGGTCAGCCCAGGTATAACAGCGTGACAAGAGGCGACCTCGTATAGTGATACAACAGTGAGAACAGTGATAACAATATAACAGTGATAACTATTGTGTAACGATAGTGAACGATAAAAGTGGTTTACCACATTCACCCCTTCTTTAGATTTGAGTCCGGCGGGGTGAAGTGTACTACCAGTTCTGGTATGTCAGTCTGTCCGGAGGCCTCGTAAGCCTCTCCGATCGTCGCAGCGGCGGTGTTGCATTATCCGGTGTTAATGCTGGTGTCTGCGTGGTCGGCGAAGGCTCGTGGGGTTCCGGCATGCCGTCTACCTGGGCTGGAATTGGGGGGGTGGTGGGGGGGGGTAAAGGTGGTGTCTCCGGAGTGCCCGAGGGTGCGAGGTCTCGTAAGGAGACAGTATCCTCCCGCCCGTCTGGGTAAGCCACGTAGGCGTACTGGGGGTTGGCGTGCAGGAGGTTCACCCTCTCGACCAGGGGGTCCGTTTTATGGGCCCTCACATGCTTTCGCAGCAAGACGGGCCCCGGAGAGGTCAGCCAGGTTGGTAGAGTGGTTCCCGTAGTCGACTTCCTGGGGAAAACAAACATTCGTTCATGGGGGGTGGCGTTAACGGCAGTGCAAAGTAGTGACCGGGTGGAATGCAGCGCTGTCGGGAGGACATCCTGCCAGCGGGAGGTTGGGAGGCCCTTAGACTTTAAGGCTAAGAGGACGGCCTTCCATACCGTCGCGTTCTCTCTTTCCACCTGGCCGTTCCCTCGGGGGTTGTAGCTGGTGGTCCTGCTTGCTGCAATACCTCTCGCTAGTAGAAACTGACGGAGTTCCTCGCTCATGAAGGAGGAGCCCCGGTCACTATGTATATAGTTCGGGAACCCGAACAAGGCGAAGAGTTCGTTCAGGCATTTAATGACCGTGGTACTGGTCATGTCTGGGCAGGGGAAGGCAAAGGGGAAACGGGAGTACTCATCAACAATGTTGAGGAAGTACACATTACGGTCAGATGACGGTAGGGGCCCCTTAAAGTCGATGCTCAGGCGCTCGAAGGGGCGGGTGGCCTTGATCAGGCTTGCTCTGTCCGGCCTATAGAAGTGCGGTTTGCACTCGGCACAGGTCTGGCAGTCCCTGGTCATGGTCCTGACCTCCTCGATGGAGTAGGTCAGGTTGCGGGCCTTAATGAAATGGTAAAGTCTGGTGACCCCAGGGTGGCAGAGGTCGTTGTGGAGGGTCTGAAGTCTATCAATATGCGCGCTGGCGCATGTAATCGTTGAAAGAGCATCAGGGGGTTCATTCAGCTTACCTGGCCGGTACAAGATATCATAATCGTAGGTGGATAGCTCGATTCTCCACCTCAAGATCTTGTCATTCTTGATTTTGCCCCTCAGCTTGTTATTAAACATGAAAGCGACCGAACGCTGGTCGGTGAGGAGGGTAAATCGTTTGCCTGCCAGGTAATGCCTCCAGCGTCGTACCGCCTCCACGATCGCCTGGGCTTCCTTCTCGACCGACGAGTGTCGGATCTCAGGGCCCTGTAGGGTCCTTGAGAAGAAGGCCACCAGCCTCCCCTCCTGGTTAAGGGTAGCGGCTAGGGCGAAGTCGGATGCATCGCTCTCCACTTGGAAGGGGATGGACTCATCCACTGCATGCATTGTGGCCTTGGCTATGTCTCCCTCAATGAGGGAGAAGGCCGCGCACGCCTCCTCCGTGAAGGGGAAGGATGTGGACTTCATGAGGGGTCTGGCTTTGTCCGCATAATTGGGCACCCATTGGGCATAGTAGGCGAAGAGTCCCAGGGTTCTCTTAAGTGCCTTAGGACAGTGGGGGAGGGGTAGCTCCATGAGGGGGCGCATTCTTTCGGGGTCGGAGCCGATGACTCCGTTCTCTACTACACAGCCGAGGATGGCAAGGCGCGAGGTGTTAAACACACATTTCTCCTTATTGTAGGTGAGGTTCAGCCGTTGGGCCGTACGGAGGAATTTCTCCAGATTCACATCATAGTCCTGCCGGTCGCGGCCGCAGATGGTGACGTTATCTAGATAAGGGAACGTGGCCTGCAGTCCGTTCTGGTCAACCATCCGGTCCATCTCCCTTTGGAAGACCGAAACCCCGTTGGTGACACCGAAGGGGACCCTAAGGAAGTGGTATAGGCGCCCATTCGCCTCAAAGGCGGTGTACTGGCGGTCCTCGGGGTGGATATGGAGTTGGTGGTAGGCCGACTTAAGGTCGATGGTCGAGAATACGCGGTATTGTGCAATCTGATTGACCATGTCAGATATGCGGGGAAGGGGGTATGCGTCCAGCTGGGTGTACCTGTTTATGGTCTGGCTGTAGTCGATGACCAGGCGATTTTTATCGCCGGTCTTAACGACCACGACCTGGGCACGCCAGGGGCTGCTGCTCCCCTCGATAATGCCCTCTTTCAGGAGGCGCCGCACCTCATAGCTAATGAAGGCTCTGTCCCCGGCGCTGTACCGCCTGCTCTTGGTAGCGACGGGTTTGCAGTCGGGGGTTAGGTTAGCGAACAGGGAAGGTGGCGGGACCTTGAGGGTGGATAGGCTGCAGGTGTTACGCGGTGGGCGGTTTGACATCCGCTGGTTGTCGACTGTGAGTGGGGGGAGGGGTCCACCGTATGCTAGGGTGACACTTTGGAGGTGGGATTGGAAGTCCAGCCCTAGTAGGACGGCAGCGCAGAGCTGGGGGAGGACGAGGAGTTTAAAGTTTTTATACTCCGTACCCTTAACCGACAGGGTCACAACACAGTAGCCACCGATGTCCGTGGCGTGGGACCTCGATGCCATCGAGATTCGGTTGCGCGTTGGCAGGACAGGGAGGGAGTAGTGGCTCACCGTGTCTGGGTGGATGAAGCTCTCCGTGCTTCCGCTGTCGAACAGGCAGGTCGTGGCGTGGCCGTTTACTTTGATGTCCATCATCGACTTGGACAGGTGATGCGGGCGGGCTTGATCCAGAGTGACGGAGGCTAGTGTGTAGCTGAGCGAGTCGTTGTCGTCTGCGGGTGAGGCGGTCGTCGGGTCCGGGGGCACGGTGGCAGTCGAGCGTGGTGGGTAAAATGGAGTCTCCCACGAGGTTGGACAAAATGGCGGAGGAGATGGCTGCCCCCATAACTCACATGAGGCACTGTTGGTGTCGGTTGCCTTGATCAAAGATGGCCGCCCCCATGACTCACGTGTGGGGATGCTGGCCTCTGTTGCCTTGAAGGAAGATGGCCGCCCCCACAGTTCGCATGAGGCACTGCTGGCCTCTGAAGATCCACTTCTGCAGGCCTTAGCAAAATGGCCTTTCTTCCTGCAGGTTGAGCAGGTGGAGTTCCTAGCTGGGCAGCGCGACCTCGGGTGTTTCTCCTGGCCGCAGAAAAAACAGCCGCGGGGGTCCGATGTCGGAGCCGGTACCAGGGGTGGCGGTCCCGATCGGGTCCGGGACGCCGACGCTGAGGTAGGTCCCGGGGGCGGCGCAGTGAAGGGTATTGCGGTAGGGGTCAGGCCCGAGTCCCAGGGTCGCGAACAGTACCTGGAAAACGCCTCCTGGTCCCGATGGGCCACCTCCAGGGAGAGAGCGAGGGCTGCAGCTTTGTCCAGGTCGAGGTCCTTTGCTTCCAGTAATCGCTGCCGTGAGTAGTCGGACCGTAGGCCTTTCACGAAGGCATCGCGGACGTTGTCTTCCATATTTTCTGCCGCCGTTACTGCTTTAAAGTTACAGTCTCTGCCGAGTGCTTGTAGCACCCGTAAAAATTCCTCCACCGGCTCCCCTGGCAGTTGCGGGCGGGACCTTAGGAGGTGCCTGGTATACATGGAGTTTACCGGGGTTTGGTACTGTCTTTTCAGCCGGTTGATGGCGTCCTCGTATGTTTTAAGGTCCCGGATGAGCGCGAATACTTTAGGGCTCAGTTGGGCGTTCAGAACTCTTAGCTTGGATCTCTGAGGCACGCTGGACTCTTCCAGGTAGGCTTCAAAGCAGCTCAGCCAGTGATCGAAGTCGAGGGCTGAGTTTGCTGCCTGTGGATTTAGATCCAGGTACGGTGGTCTGAGGGCTCGCAGCCAAGCCGGCTGCTGTGACTGTTGTAGTTCGGCGTCTGAAGGCTGCTGTGGCTGTTGTAGCTGGGCGTCTGGCTGGTTAGACATCTTAAAATTTAGTCAATAAAATTGATATACCTATCAATTCGTCCAATGAAAAGCGACGAGTTAGGAAAGTAACTATAGGTTTTTATTGACTAAATAACAGAGCCCACCCTCATGGGTGATCGGATCCAACAAGGAGGAATACCAGCCAGTCGACTACCTTTATACCTGGGCCGGTAGGTGGAGCCATGGGCGGAGTCAGTGATGGTCAGCCCAGGTATAACAGCGTGACAAGAGGCGACCTCGTATAGTGATACAACAGTGAGAACAGTGAGAACAATATAACAGTGATAACTATAGTGTAACGATAGTGAACGATAAAAGTGGTTTACCACACCCCATATCCTTCAACACCTTTGGTTAACAAAAGCTATCAATCTCCGATTTAAAATTAACAATTGATCTAGCATTGATTGCCGTTTGCGGAAGAGAGTTCCACACTTCTACCACCCTTTGTGTGTAGAAGTGTTTCCTAATTTCACTCCTGAAAGGTCTGGCTCTCATTTTTAGACTCTGCCCCCTCGTCCTAGAATCCCCAACCAGCGGGAATAGTTTCTCTCTATTTACCCTATCTGTTCCCCTTAATATCCTGAAAACTTCGATCAGATCACCCGTAACCTTCTAAACTCCAGGGAATACAACCCTAGTTTGTGTAAGCTCACCTCATAACTTAACCCTTGGAGTCTGGGTATCATTTCAAAAGGCAACTGGACATGCACTGTGCCCAGCTACGAGGGAATTCCTGCCCAGTGATCAGGAGAGGGAACCCAGTTACCCTGTCTGCTGTGTCCCACAATCCCAGTGTAAACAAGGATCCCGCCCACCCACCCCCAGTGCTCACAGCCCCAGCCCTCCCCCCGCAGTCACGTGCGAGACACTCACCCATATCATATACTTGATGATACGACTGGTGATGACCGTGTATTCTTCGATTAATTCTGCCAGATAGTACAAGCCTGCAGCTGTTGACAGAGAGAGACACACACGTTACATACCGGCAACCCGATCCAATGCAAAGGGGGGGGGGGGAAACGAGAGAGAAGGGGGGGGAGCCAGCGCGAGAAGGGGGGGAGAGCGAGCGCGAGAAGGGGGGGAGCGAGCGCGAGAAGGGGGGGAGCGAGCGCGAGAAGGGGGGGAGCGAGCAGGAGAAGGGGGGAGAGAGCGAGAAGGGGGGGAGAGAGCGAGAAGGGGGGAGAGAGCGAGAAGGGGGGAGAGAGCGAGAAGGGGGGGAGAGAGCGAGAAGGGGGGAGAGAGCGAGAAGGGGGGAGAGAGCGAAAAGGGGGGAGAGAGCGAGAAGGGGAGAGAGCGAGAAGGGGGAGAGAGCGAGAAGGGGGGAGAGAGCGAGAAGGGGGAGAGAGCGAGAAGGGGGGAGAGAGCGAGAAGGGGGGAGAGAGCGAGAAGGGGGGGAGAGAGCGAGAAGGGGGGAGAGAGCGAGAAGGGGGGAGAGAGCGAGAAGGGGGGAGAGAGCGAGAAGGGGGAGAGAGCGAGAAGGGGGGAGAGAGCGAGAAGGGGGGAGAGAGCGAGAAGGGGGGAGAGAGCGAGAAGGGGGGAGAGAGCGAGAAGGGGGGGAGAGAGCGAGAAGGGGGGAGAGAGCGAGAACGGGGGGAGAGAGCGAGAAGGGGGGAGAGAGCGAGAAGGGGGAGAGAGCGAGAAGGGGGGAGAGAGCGAGAAGGGGGGAGAGAGCAAGAAGGGGGGAGAGAGAGAGAAGGGGGGAGAGAGCGAGAAGGGGGGAGAGAGCGAGAAGGGGGGAGAGAACGAGAAGGGGGGAGAGAGCGAGAAGGGGGGAGAGAGCGAGAAGTGGGAGAGAGCGAGAAGGGGGAGAGAGCGAGAAGGGGGGAGAGAGCGAGAAGGGGGGAGAGAGCGAGAAGGGGGAGAGAGCGAGACGGGGGGAGAGAACGAGAAGGGGGGAGAGAGCGAGAAGGGGGGAGAGAGCGAGAAGTGGGAGAGAGCGAGAAGTGGGAGAGAGCGAGAAGGGGGGAGAGAGCGAGAAGGGGGGAGAGAGCGAGAAGGGGGGAGAGAGTGAGAAGGGGGGAGAGAGCGAGAAGGGGGAGAGAGCGAGACAGGGGGAGAGAGCGAGAAGTGGGAGAGAGCGAGAAGGGGGGAGAGAGCGAGAAGGGGGGAGATAGCGAGAAGGGGGGAGAGAGCGAGAAGGGGGGAGAGAGCGAGAAGGGGGGAGAGAGCGAGAAGGGGGAGAGAGCGAGAAGGGGGGAGAGAGCGAGAAGGGGGAGAGAGCGAGAAGGGGGGAGAGAGCGAGAAGGGGGGAGAGAGCGAGAAGTGGGGAGAGAGCGAGAAGGGGGAGAGCGAGAAGGGGGGAGAGAGCGAGAAGGGGGGAGAGAGCGAGAAGGGGGGAGAGAGCGAGAAGGGGGGAGAGAGCGAGAAGGGGGGAGAGAGCAAGAAGGGGGAGAGAGCGAGAAGGGGGGAGAGAGCGAGAAGGGGGGAGAGAGCGAGAAGGGGGGAGAGAGCGAGAAGGGGGGAGAGAGAGAGAAGGGGGGAGAGAGCGAGAAGGGGGAGAGAGCGAGAAGGGGGGAGAGAGCGAGAAGGGGGAGAGAGCGAGAAGGGGGGAGAGAGCGAGAAGGGGGGAGAGAGCGAGAAGGGGGGAGAGAGCGAGAAGGGGGGAGAGAGCGAGAAGGGGGGAGAGAGCGAGAAGGGGGGAGGGAGCGAGAAGGGGGGAGGGAGCGAGAAGGGGGGAGAGAGCGAGAAGGGGGGAGAGAGCTAGAAGGGGGGAGAGAGCGAGAAGGGGGGAGAGAGCGAGAAGGGGGGAGAGAGCGAGAAGGGGGTGTTCAGAAAAAGGGAGAGACGTTCAAATAAATGGGGCTGGCATCTATCTCAGATCCTGCAACGTGCTTGTATGAGACTGGAGGCCGCACTCCTAATAAAAGAGAGAGACTTCAATTGATGCTCATTACATAGAACGTACAACACAGAAACAGGTCATCCGGCCCAACAGATCCTTGCTGGTGTTTATGCTCCACACGAGCCTCCTCCCACCCCTCTTCATCTCACTCCATCAACATATCCTTCTATTCCTTTCTCCCTCATGTGTTTATCCAGCTTCCCCTTAAATGCATCTGTACTATTCTCCTCAACCACTCCCTGTGGGAGCGAGTTCCACATTCTCACCACTCTCTGGGTAAAGAAGTTTCTCCTGAATTCCCTATTGGATTTATTAGTGACTATCTTATATTGATGGCCTCTAGTTCTGGTCTTGTCTGCAAGTGGAAACATTCTCTCTGCCTACCCCATCGAACCCTTTATCTTAAAGACCTCTATCAGGTCTCCCCTCAGTATGAGCCCCAGCCTGTTCAACCTTTCCTGATAGTTACAACCTCTCAGCTCTGGTATGATCCCTGTAGATCTTTCTTGCACCTATTTAAAGACTCCATGGTTCTGGTCTCGCCCGCATGTGAAAACCATGCCTCGAGTCACAGAAACGTCTTGAGGTGCTTTACGCACAATGAATGAAATTGGACTTTAAAAAAATCTTCTCGGCATGTTGGTGAGGCCGCCATTTACTGCCCGTCCAGGATCTCAGCCCGAGACTGTGGCGAAGCGACAGACCCCGAGGCTGTGGGGAGGGGCCTGGGCCCGAGGCTGTGGGGAGGGGACGGGCCCCGAGGCTGTGGGGAGAGAACAGGCCCCGAGGCTGTGGGGAGGGGCCTGGGCCCCGAGGCTGTGGGGAGGGGACGGGCCCGAGGCTGTGGGGAGGGGCCCGGGCCCCGAGGCTGTGGGGAGGGGACGGGCCCCGAGTCTGTGGAGAGAGAACAGGCCCCGAGGCTGTGGGGAGGGTCCCGGGCCACGAGGCTGTGGGGAGGGGACGGGCCCAAGGCAGTGGGGAGGGGCCTGTGCCCCGAGGCTGTGGGAAGGGGCCCGGGCCCCGAGGCAGTGGGGAGGGGACGGGCCCGAGGCTGTGGGGCGGGGCCCGGGCCCCGAGGCTGTGGGGAGGGGCCCGGGCCCCGAGGCTGTGGGGAGGGGCCCGTGTCCCGAGGCTGTGGGGAGGGGCCTGGGCCCCGAGGCTGTGGGGAGGTGACGGGCCCCGAGGCTGTGGGGAGGGGCCTGGGCCCCGAGGCTGTGGGGAGGGGCCTGGGCCCCGAGGCTGTGGGGAGGGGCCTGGGCCCCAAGGCTGTGGGGAGGGGACGGGCCTGAGGCTGTGGGGAGGGGACGGGCCCGAGGCTGTGGGGTGGGGACGGGACCGAGGCTGTGGGGAGGGGACTAGCCTGGGCCCGAGGCTGTGGGGAGGGGCCTGGGCCCCGAGGCTGTGGGGAGGGGCCTGGGCCCCAAGGCTGTGGGGAGGGGACGGGCCTGAGGCTGTGGGGAGGGGACGGGCCCGAGGCTGTGGGGAGGGGCCCGGGTCCCGAGGCTGTGGGGAGGGGCCTGGGCCCCGAGGCTGTGGGGAGGTGACGGGCCCCGAGGCTGTGGGGAGGGGCCTGGGCCCCGAGGCTGTGGGGAGGGGCCTGGGCCCCGAGGCTGTGGGGAGGGGCCTGGGCCCCAAGGCTGTGGGGAGGGGACGGGCCTGAGGCTGTGGGGAGGGGACGGGCCCGAGGCTGTGGGGTGGGGACGGGACCGAGGCTGTGGGGAGGGGACTAGCCTGGGCCCGAGGCTGTGGGGAGGGGCCTGGGCCCCGAGGCTGTGGGGAGGGGCCTGGGCCCCAAGGCTGTGGGGAGGGGACGGGCCTGAGGCTGTGGGGAGGGGACGGGCCCGAGGCTGTGGGGTGGGGACGGGACCGAGGCTGTGGGGAGGGGACTAGCCTGGGCCCGAGGCTGTGGGGAGGGGACGGGCCCCGAGGCTGTGGGGAGGGGACGGGCGTGGGCCCCGAGGCTGTGGGGAGGGGACGGGCCTGGGCCCCGAGGCCGTGGGGAGGGGACGGGCCCGAGGCTGTGGGGAGGGGACAGGCCTGGGCCCCGAGGCCGTGGGGAGGGGACGGGACCTAGGCTGTGGGGAGGGGACGGGCCCCGAGTCCGTGGGGAGGGGACGGGCCCCGAGGCTGTGGGGAGGGGCCTGGGCCCCTAGGCTGTGGGGAGGGGCCTGGGCCCCAAGGCTGTGGGGAGGGGACGGGCCCAAGGCCGTGGGGAGGGGCCTAGGCCCCGAGGCTGTGGGGAGGGGACGGGCCCCGAGGCTGTGGGGAGGGGACGGGCCCCGAGGCTGTGGGGAGGGGCCTGGGCCCCGAGGCTGTGGGGAGGGGACGGGCCCGAGGCCGTGGGGAGGGGCCTGGGCCCCGAGGCTGTGGGGAGGGGACGGGCCCCGAGGCTGTGGGGAGGGGACGGGCCCCGAGGCTGTGGGGAGGGGCCTGGGCCCCGAGGCTGTGGGGAGGGGACTGGGCCCCGAGGCTGTGGGGAGGGGACGGGCCCGAGGCTGTGGGGAGGGGACGGGCCCGAGGCTGTGGGGAGGGGAAGAGCCTGGGCCCAAGGCTGTTGGAAGGGGACGGGCCTGGGCCCCGAGGCTGTGGGGAGGGGACGGGCCTGGGCCCCGAGGCTGTGGGGAGGGGACGGGCCTGGGCCCTGAGGCCGTGGGGAGGGGACGGGCCCGAGGCTGTGGGGAGGGGATGGGCCTGGGCCCCGAGGCCGTGGGGAGGGGTCGGGCCCCGAGTCCATGGGGAGGGGCCTGGGCCCCGAGGCTGTGGGGAGGGGACGGGCCCGAGGCTGTGGGGAGGGGACGGGCCCCGAGGCTGTGGGGAGGGGACGGGGCCCCGAGGCTGTGGGGACGGGCCTGGGCCCCGAGGCCGTGGGGAGGGGTCGGGCCCCGAGTCCATGGGGAGGGGCCTGGGCCCCGAGGCTGTGGGGAGGGGACGGGCCCGAGGCTGTGGGGAGGGGACGGGCCCCGAGGCTGTGGGGAGGGGACGGGGCCCCGAGGCTGTGGGGACGGGCCTGGGCCCCGAGGCTGTGGGGAGGGGACGGGCCCCGAGGCTGTGGGGAGGGGCCTGGGCCCCGAGGCTGTGGGGAGGGGCCGGGCCCCGAGGCTGTGTGGAGGGGACGGGCCCGAGGCTGTGGGGAGGGGACGGGCCTGGGCCCGAGGCTGTGGGGAGGGGACGGGGCCCCGAGGCTGTGGGGAGGGGACGGGCCCGAGGCTGTGGGGAGGTGATGGGCCCGAGGCTGTGGGGAGCGGCCTGGGGCCCGAGGCTGTGTGGAGGGGACGGGCCCGAGGCTGTGGGGAGGGGACGGGCCTGGGCCCGAGGCTGTGGGGAGGGGACGGGCCCCGAGGCTGTGGGGTGGGGCCGGGCCCCGAGGCTGTGGGGAGGGGACGGGGGCCCGAGGCTGTGGGGAGGGGACGGGCCCGAGGCTGTGGGGAGGTGACGGGCCCCGAGGCTGTGGGGAGGGGACGGGGCCCCGAGGCTGTGGGGAGGGGACGGGCCCGAGGCTGTGGGGAGGTGATGGGCCCGAGGCTGTGGGGAGGTCACACACCATCCTGTCTTAGAAATACATCGGCCGTTCCTTCACCGTCGCTGGGTCAAAATCCTGGAACTTCCTCCCTAATGCCACTGTGGGAGCACCTTCACCTCAGATAAGGCGACCAAAGCTGCACACAATACTCAAGGTGTGGTCTCACCAAGGCCCTGTACAACTGCAGCATAGTTTGTCTATTATGTAGGATTCAGCAACCGCAAGACAGGTGGCTGTCATGAGTTCCCTAATATATACTAGAGTATATATTTTTTTTTGGTGAGTTAACATTAACTAATAATCATTAAATCTTTATGTACCTGGTCCATTGCGGGTGAATATCGTGAGCGATGACTTTGCTTTAAACTGGGCTGTGCTGTACGTGAGGGCTCACCACACAGACCAGATGAGGGGATTTGGATGAGGGAAAGTTCCTGAAACGGGGTTTTGAAAAGAGTGATTCTCTTTCACTGGGGGTTACAAGATCACAAGATAGTTATGGATGAGTTATGGATCCATGCAGAAACTTTAATGTCCCCCGCTCGCAGCATTCCATTGTCACTTCAATAATTTCACTGATTTTGCCTCCACTCCCCGATCTGGGTCTTCATCCCATGTGTTGTTCACTCTTATGTGAAGATCTTCGTACTACCAGTCCTAAGTTTCCCAATTACTAGTGGACTCTTGTCTTAATCTCACAATTTCAAGAGTGAAGTTAGGAAACACTTCTACACACAAACGGTGGTAAAAGTTTGGAACTCTCTTCCGCAAACGTCAATTGATGCTCGATCAATTGTTAATTTTAAATCAGAGATTATCTTTCTGTTAACCAAAGGTATAAAGGGAAATGGGGCAAAGTGGGTAGATGGTGTTAGGTCGCAGATCAGCCATGATCTCAGTGAATGGCGGAGCAGGCTCGAGGGGCTGAATGAAACATAGAAACATAGAAGATAGGAGCAGGAGTAGGCCATTCGGCCCCTCAAGCCTGCTCCACCATTCAATGAGATCATGGCTGATCATCCAAATTCAGTACCCTGTCCCTGCTTTCTCCCCATATCCCTTGATCCCTTTAGCCTTAAGAAATATATTTAACTCCTTCTTGAATATATTCAATGAATTGGCCTCAACTGCCTTCTGTGGTAGAGAATTCCAGAGATTCACTACTCTCTGGGTGAAGAAATTCCTCCTCATCTCTGTCCTAAATGGCCTACCCCTTATCCTTAGACTGTGACCCCTGGTTCTGGACTCCCCCGCCATCGGGAACATCCTTCCTGCATCTAGTCTGTCTAGTCCTGTTAGAATTTTATAAGTTTCAATGAGATCCCCTCTCATTCTTCTAAACTCCAGCGAGTATAAGCCCAATCAACCCAATCTCTCCTCATACGTTATATCTGCGATCCCAGGTATCAGTGGTGAATCTTCGCTGCACTCCCTCCATGGCAAGAACATCCTTCCTCAGATAAGGCGACCAAAACTGCACACAATACTAAAGGTGTGGTCTCACCAAGGCCCTGTACAACTGCAGCAAGACATCCTTGTTCCTGTACTCGACCCCTCTCGCTACGAAGGCCAACATACCATTTGCCTTCTTAACCGCCTGCTGCACCTGCATGGTTACCTTCAGTGACTGGTGCACAAGGACACCCAGGTCTCATTGCACTTCCCCTTCACAGAATCACAGAATCACAGAAACCCCACAGTGCAGATAGAGGCCATTTCGGCCCATCGAGCCTGCACCGACACATATCCCACCCGATCCCCGTAACCCCTACACCAACACATATCCCACCCTATCCCCGTAACCCCACGTATTTAATCCCCCTAACACTAAGGGTCAATTTATCATAGCCAATCAACCTAACCCGCACATCTTTGGACTGTGGGAGGAAACCGGAGCACCCGGAGAAAACCCACGCAAACACGGGGAGAATGTGCAAACTCCACACAGACAGTCACCCGAGGCCGGATTCGAACCCGGGTCCCTGGCGCTGTGAGGCAACAGTGCTAACCACTATGCCACCGCCCCTTCTCCCAATCTATTGCCGTTCAGATAATAATCTGCCTTCCTGTTTTTGCCACCAAAGTGGATAACCTCGCATTTATCCACATTATACTGCATCTGCCGTGCATCTGCCCAATCACCCAACCTGTCCAAATCATCCTGTAGTTTCTCGGCATCCTCCTCACAGCACACACGCCCACCCAGCTTTGTCTGCAAACTTGGAGATATTACATCTAGTTCCCTCGTCTAGATCATTAATATATATTGTGAACAGCTGGGGTCCAAGGACCGATCCCTGCGGTACCCCACTAGTCACTGCCTGCCACTCGGAAAAAGAATCGTTTATTCCAACTCTTTGCTTTCTGTCTGCCAACCAGTTCTCTATCCAAGTCAATACCTTGCCCCCAATCCCATGTGCCTTAACTTTACACGCTAATCTCTTATGCGGGACCTTATCGAAAGCCTTCTGAAAGTCCAAATACACCACATCCACTGGCTCTCACTTATCTATTTTACCAGTGACATCCTCAAAAAATTCCAGTAGATTAGTCAAGCACGATTTAGCTTTTGTAAATCCATGTTGACTTTGTCCGATCCTGTCACTGTTTTCCAAGTGCTCTGCTATTACATCTTTTATAATGGACTCTAACATTTTCCCCACTACCGATGTCAGGCTTACCGGTCTTTAATTCCCCGTTTTCTCTTTACCACATTTTTTTTATAGTGGCGTAACATTAGCTACCCTCCAATCCATGGGAACTGTTCCAGAGTCTATAGAATTTTGGAAGATGTCCAGCAATGCATCACGGTTGAGTCATCTTTCTTGTTTTATTTTTATGCCAAACTGGGATGAACAAAATCTGTAGTTCCTCCATGCGATCTTTAAATGTTTGTCATTGCCTATCCATCGTCAACCCTTTGAGTAACATTCCCCAATTAATCCTACCCAACTCGCGCCTCATACCATCATAGATTCCTTTATTTAAATTCAGGTACCTAGTCTCTGAGTCAATACTTCACTCTCCATCTTAATGAAGAATTCTATCATATGATGATCGCTACGCCCCAAGGGGCCTCGCACAACAAGATTGTTAATTATTCCTTTCTCATTACATAATACCCAGTCTAAGATGGCCTGATCTCTAGTGGGTTCCTCGACATATTGGCCCAGGAAACCATCCCATATACACTCCAGGAATTCCTCCTCCACAGTATTGTTACTAATTTGGTTAGCCCAATCTATATGTAGATTAAAATCACCCATGATAACGACTGTGCCCTTATTGCATTCAGCTCTAATCTCCTATGTAATGAGAAAGGATTAATTAGCAATCTTGTTGTACGAGGCCCCTTGGGTCGGAGCGATCATAATATGATAGAATTCTTCATTCAGTTGGAGAATGAAGTAGTTGACTCAGAGACTAGGGTCCTGAATTTAAATAAAGGAAACTACGATGGTCTGAGGTGCGAGTTGAGTAGGATTGATTGGGTAATGTCACTCAAAGGGTTGACGGTGGATAGGCAATGGCAAACATTCAAAGACTGCATGGATGAACTACAGAATTTGTTCATCCCAGTTTGTCATAAAAATAAAACAAGAAAGATGACTCAACCGTGGCTAACAAGGGAAATTAGGGATAGCATAAGATCCAAGGAGAGGACATATCAGTTGGCCAGAAAAAGCAGTAAACCTGAGGATTGGGAGCAGTTTCGGATTCAACAAAGGAGGACAAAGTGATTAATTAAGAAGGGGAAAATAGAATATGTGAGTAAGCTTGCAGGGAACATAAAAACTGACTTAAAATCTTTTATAGATACGTGAAGAGAAAAAGATTGGTGAAGTCAAGCGTAGGTCCCTTGCAGTCAGAATCAGGGGGATTTATAATGGGGAACAAAGAAATGGCAGACCAATTAAATACATATTTTGGATCTGTCTTCACAAAGGAGGACACAAATAACCTCCCAGAGATGTCGGGGAACATAGGGTCTGATGAAAGGGAGGAACTGAAAGAAATCAGTATTTGTAGGGAAATGGCATTAGGGAAATTGACGGGATTGAAATCCGATAAATCCCCAGGGCCTGATAATCTACATCCTAGGGTACTTAAGGAAGTGCCCTAGAAATAGTAGATGAATTGCTGATCATCTTCCAACATTCGATGGAATCTGGAACAGTACCCATGGATTGGAGGGTAGCTAATGTTACCTCACTATTCAAAAAAGGTGGTAGAGAGAAAACGGGGAATTACAGACCGGTAAGCCTGACATCGGTAGTGGGGAAAATGCTAGAGTCCATTATAAAAGATGTAATAGCAGAGCACTTGGAAAACATTGACAGGATCGGACAAAGTCAACATGGATTTACAAAAGGTAAATCGTGCTTGACTAATCTACTGGAATTTTTTCAGGATGTAACTGGTAAAATAGATAAGGGAGAACCAGTGGATGTGGTATATTTGGACTTTCAGAAGGCTTTCGATAAGGTCCCGCATAAGAGATTAGCGTGTAAAGTTAAGGCACATGGGCCTAGAAATTCAGTTGGTTGCGCCAGCAGTTAGCGCCTTAAGAGAAGTGAATTTCGGGCGCTATGCGTGTAGCGCCCGGGCGCAGCGCAGTTTGCGCCTCGCCCCAAATTAAGTTGACCCTTAGCGCCGGTGCAAAGTTTAGCGCCCACCCGGCTGCGCGCGCAGAAAATGACGTCACATCCTCGTGCAACGCCCTTTGCGCGCCCCGATTCCAAACTTCAGTCGGACCGCCCCATTGTGCGGCTGGCGTCCGGAGCGTTTGAAAAAAGGAACGCAACACAGCCAGCGCGGGCCCCGGGGGGGGCGCAAATTAAAGGGGACGTACCCTCCAGTATAAAGGCCAGCCATTTTGCAGCAAACACTCTTGTGCAACGCATTTCTGGACACACAACAAGGAGGATAGCTAACTGGTTTCAAGCAGCAACAGCTCAGGTATTTTTGGACTCAGGCCAGAGCGCTGCAAGTGGCCTTTTGGAAATTTGAGTGTTTGCCAGGATTTGATGGGGGTTGCATGGGGTGCCAACGCGGAGCTGCAGCGCCATGTCCGTAGGGCTCGCAGACGCATTGAAACATAGAAACATAGAGATAGGAACAGGAGTAGGCCATTCGGCCCTTCGAGCCTGCTCCGCCATTCAATGAGATCATGGCTGATCTTCGTCTGAGATCATAGCTGATCTTACCAGTTCAGTACCCCGTCCCCGCCTTTTCTCCGTAACCCTTAATCCCCTTAGCCTTCAGAAATATATCCAATTCTCTCTTGAAAATATTTATTGAATTAGCCTTCACAGCCCTCTGTGGCAGGGAATTCCACAGGCTCACCACTCTTTGAGTGAAGAAATTCTTCCTCATCTCTGTTTTAAATGATTTGCCCGCTATTTTTAGACTGTGGCCCCTGGTTCTGTGCTCCCCTGCCATTGGAAACATTCTCTCTGAATTCAGCCTGTCCAGGCCTGCCATAATTTTATATGTTTCGATGAGATCCCCTCTCAATCTTCTAAACTCCAGTGAGTACAAGCCCAAACTTTTCAATCTCTCCTCGTAGGTCATTCCCGCCATTCCAGGTATCAGCCTGGTGAATCGCCGCTGCACTCTTTCCATGGCAAGAACATCCTTCCGCAGATGGGGCGACCAAAACTGTACACAATACTCCAGATGCGGTCTCACCAGCACCTTGTACAGCTGTAGTAAGGTATCCCTATTCCTATACTCGAACCCCCTTGATATGAAGGCCAACATACCATTTGCCTTCTTAATCGCCTGTTGCACCTGCATGCTCTCCTTCAGTGACTGGTGCACAAGAACACCCAGGTCCCTCTGCACTTCCCCATCTTCCAATCTATTGCCATTTAGATAATAATCCACCCTCCTGTTTTTACCCCCAAAGTGGATAACCTCGCATTTATCCACATTATAGTGCATCTGCCACGTATCCGCCCATTCCCCCAACCTGTCCAAATCGCACTGTAGCCTCCTGACATCCTCATCAGAGCCCACCCCTCCTCCTAGTTTAGTGTCGTCAGCGAATTTGGAAATATTGCATCCAATTCCCTGATCCAGATCATTTATATATATTGTGAACGGCTGGGGTCCCAGGACAGATCCTTGCGGCACCCCGCTGGTCACAGCCTGCCACTCCGAAAACGTGAGAGGGGCAGCCTTGGCTAGAGGCAGAGGGGGCTACAGGCGTCGGCCACGTAGGCCTTACCCAGTCAGGCTATACCGCCAGCAGCGCTCCTACCTCAACATGACTGACGCGCGATGTGTTAGAAGGCTCCGATTCCGAAAGGAGGTGGTTGCAGAGATCTGCCACCTGCTTCGCAGAGATCTGCGTCCAAAGCTCAGGTGCAGGACGTCTCTGTCGGTGGAAGTGAAGGTGACGCTGGCATTGAACTTCTATGCCACCGGCTCCTTCCAATCCGCTGCTGGGGACATAGCTAACATCTCCCAGTACGGCGCACATCGCTGCATCCGCCAGGTGACCGAAGCACTGTTCAGAAGGAGAAGCCAATTCATCTCCTTCCCCATGGCCCTGGAGGGCCAGCATCAGCGCGCCTTGGGATTTGCAAGACTCGGGGACTTCCCCTTGGTGCAGGGCGCCATTGACTGTACGCATGTGGCTTTGCGGGCCCCTCTGGAGCATGGCGAGCAGTTTCGCAACAGGAAGGGCTACCATTCTCTGAATGTGCAGCTGGTGTGTGACCACAAGCAGCGCATCATGGCTGTCAATGCCAGCTTTCCAGGCAGCAGCCACGATGCGTTTATCCTGCGGCAGAGTACTGTGCATGACATGTTCGAGGCACAGGCTCCCCCAAGAGGATGGCTACTCGGGGACAAAGGCTATCCTTTGTGTACCTGGCTCATGACCCCGCTCCGCGCGCCCAGGACCGCTGCTGAGGAGGCATACAACGAGAGCCATCAAACCACCCGCAACATCATCGAGCAAACTATTGGGGTCCTCAAGCAGCGGTTCCGCTGCCTTGATCGCTCCGGAGGAGCTCTGCAGTATTCGCCGGACCGGGTCTCCCAATTTGTGGTAGTTTGCTGCATGCTACACAACCTGGCTATCCGCAGGACTCAGGCACTGCCACCTGACGTTGGGGCAGCACCTCAGGAGGAGGAGCAGGAGGAGCAGGAGGAGCAGGAGGAGGAGCACGAGTACGTTCCCAGGAGGGAGCGACCAGGGCCAAGGGCCGCGCGACGCCACCTTATTACACGGTACTTCTAAGCCCCCTGTCAGGGAATGCCTTGTGGCCAGGAGGGAAGATGAATGCAGCCGCTCCGCATGCCCTCAGCCGGCGAAGCCAACAAACACCAACAAGAACAACTGATGTGCCTCAATAATTCCGAGACTCGAAGGTAGCAGAACAAAACAAGGCTTTTATTAACTTAGAACGAAACACGTAAGCGAGAGAGATGTCGTCCTTCTGGAGATTGGGGCTAGACTGAAGCTAGCTTACAAACGGGGCCAGGTATGGGCGGAGCCCTACACACAGCACATTCCAGCACATTCCAGTATACAATACAGCACATTCCAGTACACAATACAATGAGGTCTGGGGGAAGGGAAATGACACTGAAACCGATCTCAGTCACAGGCAGTGATGAATGGAAATATTTCATCACATTCACCCCTTCTATAGATTTAGTCTGTTCGGGGATTTGATAGTCCTCTGCGACCGACGTGGCTGTTGCGGTGCCGCGGGTGTCGGCTGGGTGTCCCCGGTAGCCTCCTGAGTCTCTGCCGGGGGTGCCGCCAGGGTTGTTGAAGGGGTAGTTGGTGGGGGTGCCGTTGGTCGGTGTTCTTCCGGGGGTGATGAAAGAGTAGTGGGTGGGTAAGAGTTGCTGTGATCGTCGTTGCCGCTATTGCCGTGGTTGTTGTCGATGCCGGCTGGGGCGACGTCTTTTATGGACATGGTGTCCTCCCTTCCGTCGGCGTGCCGGACATATGCGTATTGGGGGTTGGCGTGGAGTAGGTGTACTGGCTCCACGAGAGGGTCCGTCTTGTGGCCCCTCACATGCCTTCGCACGAGTACCGGACCTGGGGTGGAGAGCCATGACGGCATGGATACGCCTGAGGTGGATTTCCGGGGAAAGACAAACATTCGTTCATGAGGTGTGGTATTAGTGGCCGTACACAATAGCGACCGTATCGAATGGAGCACATCCGAGAGGACTTCCTGCCAGCGGGAGATAGGGAGGCTCTTGGTCCTTAGAGCTAGAGTGACTGCTTTCCATACTGTCCCGTTCTCTCGCTCCACTTGGCCGTTACCCCGGGGGTTGTAGCTGGTGGTACGGCTCGTGGCGATCCCCCTGGACAGCATGTACTGGCGTAGCTCTTCACTCATGAAGGACGCCCCCCTATCCGTATGGATGTAGCTCGGCATACCGAACAGGCAGAACAGGCTGTTGAGGCATTTAATGACCGTGGCGCTGGTCATGTCTGGGCAGGGGAAGGTGAATGGGAACCGGGAGTATTCGTCCACAATGTTCAGGAAGTAAACATTGCGGTCGACGGACGGGAGGGGGCCCTTGAAATCTAAGCTGAGCCGCTCAAAGGGCCGTGTAGCTTTGATTAAGTGGGCTCTATCTGGGCGGTAGAACCGAGGCTTGCACTCAGCGCAAGTGCGGCAGTTCCTGGTCAGGGACCGAACTTCCTCAATCGAGTAGGGTAAGTTACGGGACTTTATGAAGTGGAACAGCCGCGTGACCCCTGGGTGGCAGAGGTCGTTGTGGAGGGTCTGTAGCCGATCCCCGGTGGCGCTGGCACACATCCCTCGTGAGAGGGCGTCAGGGGATTCGTTAAGGGCCCCTGGCCGGTAAATGATGTCGCACTCGAAGGTGGAGAGCTCGATCCGCCACCTAAGAATCTTATCATTTTTAATCTTCCCCCTCTGTTTATTATTGAACATAAACGCTACCGACCGCTGGTCGGTAAGTAGGGTGAAGCGTTTGCCGGCTAGGTCGTGGCGCCAGTGGCGCACTGCCTCCACGATGGCTTGGGCCTCCTTTTCCACGGAGGAGTGTCTGATCTCGGGCCCTTGGAGGGTCCTCGAGAAGAAAGCTACGGGCCGCCCCGCCTGGTTGAGGGTGGCCGTCAAGGCGAAGTCAGACGCATCACTTTCCACTTGAAATGGAGTGTTCTCGTCCACTGCCTGTAGCGTGGCCCGCTCAATATCCTGCTTAATGCTTTTGAAGGCGGCGTGGGCCTCAGCAGAGAGCGGGAAAGAGGATGCTTTCAAGAGGGGGCGGGCTTTGTCGGAGTAGTTGGGGACCCATTGGGAATAATAAGAAAATAACCCCAGGCATCTTTTCAGGGCTTTGGGAGTGTTGGGCAGGGGCAGCTCCCGTAGGGGGCGCAATCGGTCGGGGTCTGGTCCGATTTCCCCATTCTCCACCACGCTGCCTAGTATGCAGAGGCGCGTGGTGTTGTAAACGCACTTGTCCTCGTTGTAGGTGAGGTTGAGTTTTTGTGCGGTTTTCAGGAACCTCTCGAGGTTCGAGTCGTGATCCTGCTGGTTGTGACCGCAGATGGTGACGTTGTCGAGGTAGGGGAAGGTTGCCTGCAAGTGGTGGTCATCGACCATGCGGTCCATCTCCCTCTGGAAGACCGAGACCCCATTCGTCACCCCAAAGGGGACTCTGAGGAATTGGTAGAGGCGTCCGTTCGCCTCGAAGGCGGTGTACGGGCGGTCCTCTGGTCTGATAGGGAGCTGGTGGTACGCTGACTTGAGGTCGATGGTGGAGAACACCCGGTATTGGGCGATTTGGTTCACCATTTCTGATATGCGGGGTAGCGGGTAGGCGTCTAGTAGGGTGTACCTGTTGATCGTTTGACTATAGTCGATCACCATCCGTTTCTTCTCGCTACCCCTTACCACTACCACTTGGGCGCGCCACGGGCTGTTGCTGCGTTCAATAATGCGCTCTTTCAGGAGCCTGTCTACCTCGGTCGCGATAAACCGCCTGTCCTCCCAGCTGTACCTCCTGCTTTTGGTCGCTATTGGCCGGCAGTTAGGGGTAAGGTTCGCGAATAGCGAAGGCGGCTTTACCTTCAGGGTAGCCAGACCGCACACTGTGAGGGGCGGCTGGGACCCACCGTACTTGAGCGTGATGCTTTGGTGGTTGCACTGGAAATCCAGGCCCAAGATCACGCTCGCACATAGGTTCTTCATGATTAATACTTTAAAATTATCATATACAGTTCCGTTAACGCACAATTGTACCGTGCAGTAACCCAGAATGGTCGATGTCTGGGTTTTGTCAGCCATAGAGATGGTACCCTGAGTAGGGACCACCTTTAGGGAGAGTTGTTGTGCCAGTTCTGGGTGGATAAAGCTCTCCGTGCTTCCACTGTCAATTAAGCATTTAACCCAGCACCCGTTTACCTCGATGTCCACCATTGATCTGGATAGCGGGTGCGGCCTGGTCTGGTCCACTGTGACCGATGCCACTGTAGGGCCCTGATCAATACAAGATGGCGTCCACGCTGTCTGCTCACAAGATGGCGGACCCCATGAGGTCGGGCAAGATGGCGTCCAAGATGGCCGCTCCCACGGCGCACACGCGGCGGTGGCGGGTTTTCCGGCGGGGTTCCCTCTGCACACCTTCCCGAAGTGCCCCTTCTTACCGCACTTAAAGCAGGTGGTGCCTTTCGCCGGGCACAGGTTTCTGGTGTGCTTTGGCTGCCCGCAGAAGTAGCAGTTGGGTCCCTGACGCGTCGCGGCTGTCGTAGGGCTTCTGGGGGGAGAGCGGGGCCCAGCCGGTGTCGGGCTGTCGGGCGGGGAAGATGCCTTCCAAGATGGCGGCGCCCTCGGTGCACACGTGGCGGCGTGGACGGCGCGGGCTGAAGAGTAGGCGTCCGAGTTTCTCTGGGCCACATCCAGGGATCGCGCGGTGTCCGCAGCCTGTTTCAGGTCCAACCCCGTTTTTTCCAGCAGTCTTTGCCGGATGTAAGTGGAGCTGAGGCCTGTGATGAAGGCATCGCGAACAAGCTCGTCAGTGTACACCGCGGCTTTTACATCTCGGCACTTGCAGTCTTTGCCAAGCATTTTCAGGGTGCTTAGGAACTCCTCCACCGATTCCCCAGGTCGCTGTGCGCAGGTGGCGAGCAGGTGCCTAGCATACACCTCATTCGTAGGCTGCTGGTAATGCGCCTTTAAGATGTCGCAGGCGGCCAGGTATGTCTCGGCGTCTTGGATGAGGGGGTAAACCCGGTGGCTTACCCAATTCCGCAGAATTCCGAGCCTCATCCTTGCAGCGTCCGTAGCGTCTTTGACGGCTGCGGAATTGTCCAGGAAGAATTCCATACACTCAAACCAGTGTCCGAAGCATGCTGATGCGTCCGGAGCATGTTGATCCAAATCCAAACGTTCGGGTTTCAGGAGTTGATCCATAGTGTTGAAAAAATAAGTTAATAAAATTGATGTGCCTCAATAATTCCGAGACTCGAAGGTAGCAGAACAAAACAAGGCTTTTATTAACTTAGAACGAAACACGTAAGCGAGAGAGATGTCGTCCTTCTGGAGATTGGGGCTAGACTGAAGCTAGCTTACAAACGGGGCCAGGTATGGGCGGAGCCCTACACACAGCACATTCCAGTATACAATACAGCACATTCCAGTACACAATACAATGAGGTCTGGGGGAAGGGAAATGACACTGAAACCGATCTCAGTCACAGGCAGTGATGAATGGAAATATTTCATCACAACAACCATGGAGACTCTATGAATAAAGATAATTATTTATTACACAAAAATGAAAACCCTTTCCCACATGAATCCCCAAAAACAATCAACGGGCCCCACAAAAAGCCCAACAAACGACTCACTCCCACAAACTGGGCAGGAGTAACTCCACATTTGTACAAACCTGGCCTCAACCTCGGCCTTAACGCAAAAAATAAGCCCACGAACCAAACAACCATGGGCAAAAGAAAGATGGCCACCGCCATATAAAACGAAAGCTGGCCACACCCTCTACTGAGTGGCCCGCGAGGGCGAGACCTTGTCCAGCCTTTTGCCTCCCCTGCCCGGCCTGCTGCTCCTTCGCAAGCTCTGCCCAGTGGCTGCTGCGAGGCTGGGGGAAGGCGCCTGAGGCTCAGATGTCCTTCCGCCAGATGCCCTTGGGGGGCGGCCTACACGGCCTTTGGACCTCGAGGGGCCGGCTGCTGAGTGGCGCACCTGAGCCTGGCCAACATCAGCTCCAGCCGCTTGCCCTTGACGCCCCAGTGGGGGAGTGGCGGCGACGGATGGCGCAATGTGGGCAAGCTGGCGTCTGGGATGCGCTGGCTGGTGCTGTGGCGCGCTGGCACTCGGCCGGGCCCGCACTGCAGGATCCGCAACAATCAGCCGAGGGGCGGCTCGCTGGGATGCTGCAGCGCGGCGGGTGCCCTGGCGATGCCTGCCTGAGACAGCGCGTGTGGCAGCAGTGAGTGCCCCTGTTGTCCTGGTGTGCGCCCGCATCACACCCGCCAGGGACTTGATGGCATCAGTGAGCATGCGGCCACTCGCGGCAGTTGATGCCCCGAACTCGCGCACACTGGTCGCCAGCGACTCGATGGCCTCAGGCATGCGCCCCACCACACGCATGAGCTCCGTGTGGCGCCGGTCCGAATCCTCGGCCATCTTGTCCAGCTTCCGCGCCTCCTCCGAGGTGAAGGTGTCCGGACTGGAGTCGGGACTCTCCCGCTGGGGAGCAGGGGACCGAACTAGGGGAACCTTGCCACGTTGGTGGCGGCGAGTGTCCCGATCAACTGCACTCCCCTCTGATCCTTCCCCCCTTTGGGGGGAAGGCCGCGGCCCATGCGCAGGGCTCCTGGGTGGCTGGACGCCACTGGTCCCAGAAGCTGCAATCCCCTGCGACAGTTGGTCCAGGCACTCATCCAGTGAGGACGTGTCAATCATTTCGTCCTCTCCTGCGGGACCTGAGTGTTCCCCTGATGGTCCGGCTTGCTCTTGCTCCTCCTCCTCCTCCTCCTCCTCCTCCTCCTCCTGCTCGGAGGGGCTGTCACTGGCAGCTTCACGGACCTGGTCGTCACCAGCTGAAAGCAGGAATGCACAAGAGTAGCTTCAGAGTGAGGAGACGGCGTCAGCGAGGGAGTCAGGACTGGTGGCATTCAGCGCATTGGTGGGACAGTGGCAAAGGAAGTAGCTCGGATGCGCAAGTGCGATGCGAGAGGGCCAAAAGGCGAGGTCCTTACCATTGCCGGGCAGTGGAGGGTCGGCTACTCCGCACGCTGTGGGCACGATCAGCCGGGCTCCCATGAGCCCACTCACGTGCTCCTCCAGGCGAGTGAGCTTCTGCAGCTTGGCGCGGCCTCCCCTGGTCCTGGCACGGGCCTGGCGATTATAGGCAACTTTAGCCTGCAAGAGAAAGGACGGGCTGTAAGTACGGAGTGTAGCCCTGATGTAGTGTGCACTGCCTCCCATGGTGGAATAGCTTGCCCAGAGTGTAGCCCTGATATACTGTGCACTGCCTCCCATGGTGGAATAGCTTGGCCAGAGTGTAGCCCTGATGTACTGTGCACTGCCTCCCATGGTAGAATAGCTTGGCCAGAGTGTAGCCCTGATGTACTGTGCACTGCCTGCCATGGTGGAATAGCTTGGCCAGAGTGTAGCCCTGATGTACTGTGCGCTGCCTCCCATGGTGGAATAGCTTGGCCAGAGTGTAGCCCTGATGTACTGTGCACTGCCTCCCATGGTGGAATAGCTTGGCCAGAGTGTAGCCCTGATGTACTGTGCACTGCCTCCCATGGTGGAATAGCTTGGCCAGAGTGTAGCCCTGATGTACTGTCCACTGCCTCCCATGGTGGAATAGCTTGGCCAGAGTGTAGCCCTGATGTACTGTGCACTGCCTGCCATGGTGCAATAGCTTGGCCAGAGTGTAGCCCTGATGTACTGTGCACTGCCTGCCATGGTGGAATAGCTTGGCCAGAGTGTAGCCCTGATGTACTGTGCACTGCCTCCCATGGTGGAATAGCTTGGCCAGAGTGTAGAGTGCAGAATGGGCAATTGATGCTCATGACTGTCCCAAAGCTGCTGGCTGAGGGCTGGCCATTAGGACTTTCAGCTCCCTTTGCCCATCATGTCAGGTGTACATGCAAGAATGAGAAGGAGACTGGAAAGGGTACTCACCCTGACAATCCTGGTCAGGTCGTTGTATTTTTTCCGACATTGTTTGTGGGTCCTGGGGGCATCGCCGGTGAACGTCACCCTGTTGGCGATCTGCTTCCAGGCTCTGGTGTATTCTTGGTGGTTCGGATTCCTCCCAGTCTCTGGGAAAAAGATCCTGCGCCTCTTCTCCAGAGCTGTCACCATTATTTCCAGATCACGCTCTGAGAAGTGCAGGGCACGCTCACGGGCCTTCTCTGGCGTTGCCATGACTCCCTGGGGCTGAGCAGCAGTGTTGAGGCCTATTTGCAAAGCTGCAGTGTGCAGGGCGTGGCAGCAGACCAATTCGTCCCTTCCCCCTTTAAGAGCTGGTCGGCGCCACGGGGTCTGCTGTCAATCAAAAAATGACCGCACCCGCGCTGCGCCCCGCCTCGGCGCTATCCCTCTGCACCGCCGGCTTAGCGCCTAAAGATAGTAGTGCAACGCTTCTTTTAGCGCTCCAGCAACCTCTTAGGGCGAAGCCACTGAATTTCCGGCAAGGGGGCGCAACTTTGGGGCGGGCGCTAACTTCAGGCGGGCGCTAACGTTAGCGCCCCAAAACTGGCTATACTGAAATTCTAGGCCATGGGATTGGGGGCAAGGTATTGACTTGGATAGCGAACTGGTTGGCAGACAGAAAGCAAAGAGTTGGAATAAACAGGTCTTTTTCTGAGTGGAAGGCAGTGACTAGTCGGGTACCGCAGGGATCGGTCCTTGGACCCCAGCTATTCACAATATATATTAATGATCTGGACAAGGGAACTAGATGTAATATCTCCAAGTTTGCTGATAACACAAAGCTGGGTGGGCGTGTGTGCTGTGAGGAGGATGCCAAGAAACTCCAGGATGATTTGGACAGGTTGGGTGATTGGGTAGAAGCATGGCAGATGCAATATAACGTGGATAAATGCGAGGTTATCCACTTTGGTGTCAAAAACAGGAAGGCAGATTATTATCTGAATGGCAATAGATTGGGAGAAGGGGAAGTGCAACGAGACCTGGGTGTCCTTGTGCACCAGTCGCTGAAGGTAAGCATGCAGGTGCAGCAGGCAGTTAAGAAGGCAAATGGTATGTTGGCATTCGTAGCGAGAGGGTTTGAGTACAGGAACAAGGATGTCTTGCTGCAGTTGTACAGGGCCTTGGTGAGACCACACCTTGAGTATTGTGTGCAGTTTTGGTCGCCTTATCTGAGGAAGGATGTTCTTGCCATGGAAGGAGTTCAGCGAAGATTCACCAGGCTGATACCTGGGATGGCATGAATGACGTATGAGGAGAGATTGGGTCGATTGGGCTTATACTCGCTGGAGTTTAGAAGAATGAGAGGGGATCTCATTGAAACTTATAAAATTCTAACAGGACCAGACAGACTAGATGCTGGAAGGATTTTCCCGATGGTCGGGGAGTCCAGAACCAGGGGTCACAGTCTGAGGATAAGGGGTAAGCCATTTAGGACATAAATGAGGAGGAATTTCTTCACCCAGAGAGTGGTGAACCTGTGGAATTCTCTACCACAGATGGCAGTAGAGGTCAATTCACTAAATATATTCAAGAAGGAGTTGGATATATTTCTTATCGCTAAAGGGATCAAGGGGTATGGGGAGAAGGCAGGGACAGGGTACTGAATTTGGATGATCAGCCATGATCGCATTGAATGGCGGAGCAGCTTCGAGGGGCCGAATAGCCTACTCCTGCTCCTATCTTCTATGTTTCTATGATTCCTGTTTAATGCCATCCCCAACCTCCGCATTACTGTTTAGGGGTCAGTATACAACTCCCACTAACGTTTTCTGTCCGTTGGTATTTCTCAGCTCTACCCATACAGATTCTGCATCATCAGAGCTAATATCCTTCCTTACAATTGTGTTAATCTCCTCTTTATCCAGCAATGCTACCCCACCTCCTTTTCCTTTTTGCCTGTCTTTCCTGAATATTGAATACCCCTGGATGTTGATTTCCTAGCCCTGATCACCCTGGAGCCATGTTTCCGTAATCCCAATCATATCATATCTGTTTACATCTATTTGCACAGCTAATTCATCCACCTTATTACGAATGCTCCTCGCATTAAGACAGGAACAAGGATGTCTTGCTGCAGTTGTACAGGGCCTTGGTGAGACCACACCTTGAGTATTGTGTGCAGTTTTGGTCACCTTATCTGAGGAAGGATGTTCTGGCCATGGATGGAGTGCAGCGAAGATTTATCAGACTGATACCTGGGATGGCAGGAGTGACGTATGAGGAGAGATTGGGTCGATTGGACTTATACTCGCTGGAGTTTAGAAGAATGAGAGGGGATCTCATTGAAACTTATAAAATTCTAACAGGACCAGACAAACTAAATGCTGGAAGGATGTTCCGGATGGTCAGGGAGTCCAGAACCAGGGGTCACAGTCTAAGGATAAGGGGTAAGCCATTTAGGACTGAGATGAGGAGGAATTTCTTCACCCAGAGAGTGGTGAACCTGTGGAATTCTCTACCACAGAAGGCAGTAGAGGCCAATTCATTAAATATATTCAAGAAGGAGTTAGATATATTTCTTAAGGCTAAAGGGATCAAGGGATACGGGGAGAAGGCAGGGACAGGGTACTGAATTTGGATGATCTGCCATGATTTCATTGAATGGCGGAGCAGGCTCGAGGGGCCAAATGGCCTCCTCCTGTTCCTAAGTTGATCAAGAGATATCAATCAAAGACAGGTAAATGGATTTGAGGTGCAGAGCAGCCATGGTCTAATTGAATGCTGGAGCAGGCTCGCGGGGCTGAATGGCCGACTCCTGTTGCTTTAAATGTATGCAATTACTTAACATAATTGGTAGAAGGCAAACAATCCCATCACTGCCCATCGCCCACGCACCCTGTGCTCTGGGTCGTGACCACATGGAAACCTGTTATTGCTTTCTAGCGAAACAAGTCAGTTTAACCCAAAGGTTAAATGGTCGGGCTGAGCTGTCCCACAGTAAAGCCCAAAGGTTTTTCCCAAATATGGTTTCAAGGTGAGGTCAATCCATGACATCACAGAGTAAGCCCCACCCTCACACTGCGCATCACACTGAGATGAGGCATCACAACAGCTTTGTAAAGTAGATAAAAATGAGCCAGGACGAGATACAACAGTTTGTGTAGGCAAGGGAGCTGCATTGAGTCTGAACAACTGGCTGCTCTTTCCAGGACTGAATGCGGTCGGCTCGAACATCTGAACAGCTTTGCTCTGTGAAGACAACACGAACAATTGAAACATCATCAACCAGCAGCTTGGACAGAATTCGTGAACTTTGAAAGGTTTGTCTTTCTGGGATGGCAGGAATGACGTATGAGGAGAGATTGGGTCGATTGGGCTTATACTCGCTGGAGTTTAGAAGAATGAGAGGGGATCTCATTGAAACTTATAAAATTCTAACAGGACTAGACAGACTAGATGCAGGAAGGATGTTCCCGATGGTGGGGGAGTCCAGAACCAGGGGTCACAGTCTAAGGATAAGGGGTAACCTATTTAGGACAGAGATGAGGAGGAATTTCTTCACCCAGAGAGTAGTGAACCTGTGGAATTCTCTACCACAGAAGGCAGTTGAGGCCAATTCATTAAATATATTCAAGGAGTTGGATATATTTCTTGAGGCTAAAGGGATCAAGGGATATGGGGAGAAAGCAGGGACAGGGGACTGAATTTGGATGATCAGCCATGATCTCATTAAATGGCGGAGCAGGCTCGAGGGGCCGAATGGCCTACTCCTGCTCCTATCTTCTATGTTTCTATGTCTTAACCTGTTTATCTTGTATTATTAGTGAAAGTCATAATGAGTAATAGGAACAGTTTATCAGATACAGTAATATTGATGCACAGTCAGGTGAAAGTAGTTGTCTACTTGTACAGTATCAGGAGTTGAGCATTAAGACCCAGGACTGGGAGGAGCCGGTCCAGGTGAGGGTGTGGGGTCTCACCCACACCTCACTGACCGGCTCCTCCCAGTCCTGGGGTTTAATGCTCACTCCCTGATCTGTAAATGTAGACAACTATTTACTGACTGTGACTAACTGTGTTTGGAGCTGTACTTCCAGCTTGTATCATTCCCTGTGAAAGTCAGAGTCAGTTACAGCAAAATCCGTGCAGATATAAAGGCTCAAATCCTGGAAACTGAAAGCAGGTCAGTACATGCTGGTTGTTCTGATCAACTTGTCCTGGACACGAGGATAGTCTGTGGGACAGCTCAGCCCGACCATTAAAAAGTCAAGAGCGTCCCTCTTGAAACCGCTGATTGGTGTTGAATGAACGGGTCTAAATAAGAGGAGAGGCTGACAGGGAGAGTGAACAACTGAATAATCAGTTTCTCAAAGTGTTCACCAGTACTGAGAACTCAGGGTTAAGACTCGAAGAATGTACTCCTGGGCAGTAATGCCACTGGAGCTGCCTTGACCGAGCTTGGTACCTGCCCACACAGCTCGACGCTGGTACAGGTGTTGACTTTTTAAAGGGAATTTGATAAATCCTTTTACAGGTTATATGGTTTACTATACGAGGGGAGCGATAAAATGCCTGTCGTTGTCCTTGTTGCAATCCAGTGATTTTTATCATTTCTTCTTCTGCCACAGGTACAGGTTGGTGTCAGGACGAGTGAGAGGAAATGGACGGTTTCATCAAACTACCAACAGACTAAAGTTGTCAGTAACAAAACCACAAAGACAACTGGATCACACATCCTGACATCACATCAATGCCAGCAGAGATACCACAAAGGAGGAAACAGCAACACTGAAATACCCCTCAACCCATCCATTTCTTTAGTGTCAACTGTACATCTTTTAATTTCTTTATTTGACGGCCAATAACAGGTCCATTTAAACTCGCAGCCAATGATTGGAGGTGGTGTTAAACCAACTCTTTCCCTTCTGGCACGTTTCTTTCCCATTTAAAAAAATTTCCCACGCCCCTCTCCCTCCTCCCTAGTTCTCCCCTGGGCTGGACCTTCACGTCCAGCCCTCACGTCCTCGCATCGGCATCAAGCACCAACCCTGCTCCAACTCCAGGCTCAGTTCGGCATTGCTCGGGGTTAACTGCACTGGCACTGGATAGGGCCCAGTCCATACAGTCATCTCCGACCGATGTCGACCGGTGGTCCAAGTGTTGGGACTGAACAGGAAAGTCTCAAGTGTGGACGCTCCGGTTGTTGCCTCGATGGCGTGGAATGGGACGAGCTGGTTAAAGCCAATCCATCCCAGTCAACTACATCGGGTGAAACCCCGGTACCACTTGTACTGAGGCCTCCCAGGATAGAGGAAGAGTCCTCCTCTGGCACCAGCTGGTTCGGAGGTGTCCGTGCCTACTGGTGCCAGAATCAGGCTGGTTCCCCCAAGCGCCACCAGCTACTGTTGGTGTGTCCTTCCCCAGAGGCATCCGTCCCCTCTGGTGACACCAACGCAGCCCCGGGACATTGTCTCCAGTTGGCGCCAGCTCATTTGGGGGCACCACCCTCGGTGGACTCGACCCTACACAGGGTCACCTATGCTGCGGGTGATGTCCACTTTGGTGAGTGCAGCTGCAGATCTCTATTTATAGATCTGTGGCTCCCACCCACCACTGTGGACCCACCTTCAGCCGCTCCCTACGACACTCGAGAGGCACTCCCAGGGAGGGTGCGTGCGCTCCAGAAACCAAACTGGGAGCCTGAGTTGACCACGGCTTCCGTGCGTTGAGGTTTTTCCATGTATTCAAAACAAGGGTGACTTCGAGTCTGAAACTGTGAGTTCCGGAAGTCCCATCACTTGTGGGGGTTGAGTCTTTACCTGGGGTCTTGCAAAGGCCTCAGGCAGCGACCTTTGTTGGATTCCCCCTCCCAATTTCCAAGGCGGTTTGGGCGGACTTGATAGGCGCGCCCCAGTTATGGCCAAGGTAGACAGCCCCGCCACTCTGCCTCACAACTTAAGGTTCGCTGGTACAGCTGGTGAACTTCAGTCGTGAAAGCCTCAGGAAACTAGTCCTGTTCCACCCACCGGAATCCAAATGGTGGGACATGTGGGTCTGGCGGACCTTCCTGCAGGGTTTGGCGCATATCCCGAATTCCCTGCCATCAAATCCACTGGGGCTGGCTTCACTGACCAGTAGGTGAGTTGAGGGAGCAATCCCTGCCAGAGAGGACCACCTTCAGAGAGCATCTGCTGCAGCGGCAGACTGTGTGGGTGCTCTCAATGTAGGAGCAGGATCTATCGTCCAGTGGACCTTGCATCACCACTTAGTTTGTCCTCACACCTTGGGGATCCTTCAGGTTCTGCAGATGCCCATTGGTGCTGAGGGCTTCTTTGGCGAGCAAGTGGAGGATCTGCTGTAGCAGAACCTTCAGGCATTCCCGAATTGACACACAAGGGTGGGAGGGCACTGCTCACTTTGTAGCTTAGCCCACCCCATCTATAGGCCCCTTCCACTCACCAAAACCAGTCCACTCACCATCACCAATCCATTCACCACCACCATCCACTCACCACCACCAATCCATTCACCCCCACCAGCCTATTCAAGGCCTTATCCGGAGCACAATGTCCTTTGTATCTTGCTAGCCCGTCATTCCAGATTAGGACCTGGAATGCAGGTAGCTCACAAGTAACATTCGAGACCCTGTCCAGCTCCACCTCCCCCAGCAGTGATCATGCCTGGATAGCCCACCTCAGAGTTGTGTGGGTGGGCTATTTCCAGTACTTCCCTGTGGAAGTGGATCACTCTGGATGTTTGGTTTGTCCATCAGAGGAACCATCTACTAGTGGGCATACTGGCAGGTCTTCTACCATCCACACTGAGAGCGTGTGATCGTCATCCAGAAGGCTCAACTGTTGGGGGTATTTCTCCAGTTGAGCCTTCTGGATGACCATCACTCTGCCAGTAATGTATCCACAGGTCTCCTTTGTCGCAGCATCGGAACTAGAGCTGGTGGTCCTGGGAGCGCAGTGTTCTCCATACATTGGTGCTACAGCCATCAGGCTCTTCAGCTAATGCTTTGACATATGGGTGGGAGCCACATTCAGGATGAATGGTCTTCTTGGCCAGTGATTTCACTTGGCATTTCAACAGGCTCGGGTGTGAACGGTATAATAGGACATCTCCACTTTCAGACTCGGTGCAGGGTAAGCCAGTGTATCTGCAGACAGACAATATGACAAGGGTCCGGTAAGTCAACAAACAGGGTGGGACCCTCCTTCCTGGGTCCCTCTGTCAAGTTGACGCATTGCTTCCCATTGGTGCTTGAACGACGGGGTGACACTCTTGGTGCCACATTTGGCCCGGGGAGGACAACACAACAGTCGGCACACTCAGCTGCTCTGTAGTCCACCCTAACTAGTGGATGATCCACACTGAGGTAGTCCAGAACATCTTCAGGACTTGGGGGGTTTACCAGGTCGATCGACTTGCTCGCATCACCGGATAATCACCAATCTGCTGGAGGACCTCAGGCTGTCAGGGCGTAGGCCCGGCAGTCTTTCGTGCTTTTGTTTCTGGATTCTGTTGCTCAGGGTTGCCTGATCTCCAGGATGCTCCAGGAAATTGCAGCAGGTGGTGGTTCTGGTTAACCCTTTGGTTACCTCACAAACCGTGATTCAGGGACACCCGGGTTTTGAATATACACTTTGATTTCAGGAGCTCACGGGAGAAATCCAAGTCATTTTTAGAGTATAGAGGACCCTAACTTTTTTAGGGAATTTTTCATTCTGACATCCTCCACACACTGCTGGACACTGTCCAACTGGTACTCAGGGTGAGGAGGGCAGACCGTACCTGCAAGCGAACAGATTCTCCGGCTCCCAGGACAAATAGATCAAAGTGGGTGTTATTCATGGGTGCCAGCGCCAGATCCAAACAGTAAGCTGAACCGTCAGGATCTGGATTTGGATCCTGCCAGCTTCTGATTGATGGCCTGGCAGTTGAGATGGAATGCCCGTTAGATTAGGGTATACCAGCAGTGCGGCACTCATGGGTAATGCTCACTTTATTGTGTCTGTCCTGGTCATTTAAGCCTCTGTTCCCATACAAGTACCTCCACCCTCTTCGTCCTCTGTACTACTTGGTTAGTCGCCAGCTGTGTGTGCAGAATGCCTGAATGAAGATCACAGCTCCCTTGTCAGCTGTTCCCATGTCAGCTGCTCCCTTGTAAGCTCCTCTTCATTCTTCAAGTGACGCGGCATTTGCCACCCACCTGGTTGTCTCTTGGGTCTAGTGGGGAGTGTTGGTATGTCTTTTCCTCGTTCTGGGTTGTCTTTGGGTGTCAACAAATTGGGTTCTGGGGTGTGCTAAAAGTTAACACTGCACGGGAGTCGGGGAGGGAGGGGAAAAACAAGTAGGTTTGTCCTTCAAAGTTAGGATGTCTTAACAAAATGTCTTAACAGGGAAGGTCACGCCTTAAGAGATTTTCCCCAGGCAAATTGTGCCGGTGCATCCCGGTAATTAGATCCACGTTCCACCCCCAATTCGGCCTGTCAATGTTTAGGAACGGATGTTCCCAGCAAATTAAATGGTGTCACAGTTAACACTTTAAAGAAAAGATTGGGGACAGTTTTCGTTCAACCTGGAATGACAGAAATGGAAACACTACACAACCTGCCAACCAGTCTCTCGTCATCGCTGAATATTGGGTTTGTGACTGCTGCTACAGAACTAGACTGGAGATTGTTGAAGACCAGGCTCCCGGGGATTGTGTTCAATTGATGTTAGCAGAGCTGAAGTGAGAAAGTAATTGTCTTAGAATATTTGCGCCATAATGATCTCCTGGACTAGTTTCGATCGCCTAAGGGGGTCAGAGAGGAATTTCCCAGATTTTTTTCCCAAATTGGCCTGGGTTTTTATGTCTGGTTTTTCGCCTCTCCCAGGAGATCACATGGTGGGGGGTCTATATATTGCGATGGACAAGGCTGGATGGACCAGAGAGTCTTTTCGTGTACAAGTCATCTTTCAATAACTGAAATGTGAGAAGTTTAACATCTGAAAATAAACATGGATTGAAAATGAACAAACTTACTGTGTGTCTCCTGATTTGTGCACGGATCATTGAAGGGAACAGAAAGGGGAAGAGATGAGTTCTGATTGTCCCTGGGCTCAGTTACTGACTGGGTGAACTCTTTGAGCCACACACTAGGCTGGACCCAGATTGATTCCCCAGTCTGCACATACAAACATACAAAAAGACATACAAAAGTAGATGAAAACTATCAGGCCCATTAAGCTCACCCCATCCAGTAGACAGTATGACCTCACATGTTGCCGTCCCACCTACCAGTTACGTTATCTCTGGAAACAGACAAAGAAACATGGCCAATTCAGGAAAAACCTCTGGCCAATTGCTCTCCAACTCCCAACACATGACAATCTAAACTAACCACTAACTCTCGCTGTAGCTGGTAATGTCCTCTCAGGGACTGGTCAAGATCATACAGCACAGAAGGAGGCCATTCAGCCCATCGTGCCTCTGCCAGCTCTTTGAATGCACTATCCAATTAGCCCCACTCTCCTGCTCTTTCCCCGTAGCCCAGCAAATGTTTCCTTTTCAAGCATTTACCCAATTCCCTTCTGAAAGTTGCAGTGGATGGAATTATAAGTTGGTGGAATTCTGTCATGTGATCCCCAAAGTTCCAGTAACTAAATTGCCAAATCCCCCAGTCAGTAAAACCTGGATTGGGCTTATTCAGTCACTAAAGCACCAGTGGCAGTTTCAAAGTCCCAGGCCACGTCAATTTACTCCTCCAAACACAATTAACCAACAAAGTAGTGAATTGGTACAAAAACAAATACTAGTGGGGAGGGGTTGGGGGTGAAGAATTGAGTGGGGGAAACAAGACACCACTTGGCATGTACTGAGAGGCAGAGTCGTGTGTTGGGTTTCCAACTCTGCAGGATGTCCCAGAGTCTCCAGGAATTTAATCTCCTGGATTTTTTTTTATTCGTTCATGGGATGTGGGCTTCGCTGGCAAGGCCAGCATTTATTGCCCATCCCTAATTGCCCTTGCGAAGGTGGTGGTGAGCTGCCTTCTTGAACCGCTGCAGTCCGTGAGGTGAAGGTGCTCCCACAGGGAGCACATATAGGCCAGCAGGGTCTGGAGTCACATATAGGCCAGCAGGGTCTGGAGTCACATATAGGCCAGCAGGGTCTGGAGTCACATATAGGCCAGCAGATTTCCTTCCCTAAAGGACATTAGTGAACAAGGTGGGATTTTAGCGCAATCCTATAGTTTCATGGTCATCATTACTGATGGTAGCTTTTTATTCCAGATTTATTGACGTGACTGAATTTAAATTCCCCAGCTGTCATGTGGTGGGATTTAAACTCATGTCTCTCAGATTGTTTAATCTAAGTCTGTCTCTGGATTGCTACTCTGGTAACATAACCACTATGCTATCATTCCCAATTGCAGCTTTGAGCAAACCTGGGATAAAAGTCACCAGGGCATTAAAGAAAATGATTTTTTATTTCCATTTTCTTTGACCACTTTCATTCATTTATAAAAATATTGGAGACGGGGGAAAAAGGTGGTTGGATCCAGCAGGTCACGTGATGAAAGCGCCGGGAATACATCCAATCAGAGATGGCGACTCGTGTTGTGTGACTCACGCCATTTATATACCACGACAAAATAAAATAATAGCAGGCGTTGATAATTGTGGGTGGCACCAAGACACACACGTGCAGAATGTGAAGCCTGTTGAATAATCACTGACGACTGAGGCACAAGTGGGTCTAAATAACACTTTAACAAACAGAATGGCTGCACATTAATGGCACAGTAACTAACTTGGGATATAATGGACTTTATTTTGGAAGTACTTAACTCCCAAACTCTCATTACCACACGGCTTGCCAAGAAACAACTGGATCGCCTTTCAATCACAGGTGTTAGAACTCACAACCAATCAGCACAGTGTTAACCCTTCGCTCCCCAGAAGTTTAAAGAACTTTCATTTTCAATTGACATTGAGAATGACTATTTTGGGAACTGCCTCCCCGGTTTAGCGCCAGGATTCTCCCCAGATAAACTGGGTTTATAACACACTATTCACATGGTTAGTGCCCTGAGGCACTTTAGAGAGTAGAATGAGATGCCAAATAGTAATACTGTACTAAGAAAGACGCAATGGACACAAGTAACACTGCCCCTTCACTGGACAGCTGCTGACGATAACCTTCAATCCGCCCTCACAACAGATGTCAAGCCAGCTCGTTCTTCAAGGTGAGAAATGACCCTGGATGATAATCCTGAGATTTATTCTCCTTTTTGTTTCTTATCGGGCTCCCGACATTAAATTGCTTGGTTTTATTACCCCATTGTCTTCTATTTGCAAACGTGAGCTATTGGAGCTTGATAGACAAACATGCTCACACGTGTCACCTAGAAACACCAACAAATTGAGTTTTTGTTAAACAGTGAGGATATTGCACCTTGAGATCCAATCCATGTGCTGCCGTCAAAAATGGGTGAATAGTTTAGGGTCTGGTCATTACAAGGACAATGTTGAAGGATAAAGGACCGACTGAAAGGTTGCTGCTGAATTTAGCAAAGACCAACTTTCCAATGTTGATACCAGATAAACAATAGCACAAGGCAAGTTTGATTTACGCCCTCCAATTTCTCAGTAGTGCATCAAGAACTTGCACTGATAGACCTTTCACAACATCAGGACATCCCAAAGCACTTTACAGCCAATGAAGCACTTCCTTAAAGTGTAATCGCTGCTGCAATGTCGGAAACGCAGCAGCCAATTTGCACACAGCAAGCTCCCACAAATAGTGATGAAATGATGACCAGATAATCTGTTTTTTTTAGTGATGTTGGTTGAGGGATAAATGTTGGCCCAGGGGAACTCCCCGACCCTTCTTCAAAATACTGGCCATGGGATCTTTTAAGTCCACCTGAGAGGACAGATGGAGCCTCGGTTTAACATCTCATCCGAAAGACGGCACCTCCGACAGTGCCGCACTCCCTCAGTATGGCACTGAAGTGTCAGCTTAGAGTACGTGCTACCACTGGGCCACGCAGGCACCTAAATCAAACAGCTAGATGATTTTAAAAGCACGGGATAATGGAACAAGAAACCTGAATGGGTTTCAAGAAGGAACTAGACAGGTTCTTATCAACAAATGGGATTCAGGGTTATTAGAAACGCACCAAGGGAATACAGTGGATAGGTGGGCTCATCAGAACATAGGAACATAAGAAATAGGAGCAGGAGTCGGCCATTCGGCCCCTCGGGCCTGCTCCGCTGTTCAATAAGATCATAACTGATCTGATCTTGGCCTCAACTCCACTTCCCTGCCCGCTCCCCATAACGCTCGACTCCCTTATCGTTCAAAAATCTGTCTATCTCCACCTTCAATATATTCAATGACCCAACCTCCACAGCTCTCTGTGGAAGAGAATTCCAAAGATTCACGACCCTCTGAGAAGAAATTCCTCCTCATTTCCAATTTAAAAGGGTGCTCCCTTATTCTGAAATTATGCCCCCTAGCAGGCAGGTAGTGCAGGGGTCCCCTGTGACCATCCTCCCCTCAAACAGATATACCGCTTTGGATATTGGTGAGGGAGATGCTTATCAGAGGAAAGCAGCAGCAGCCAACTTCCTGGCACCGTGGGTGGTTCTGCTGCACAGAACGGGAGGGAAAAGAGCGAGAGAGCGATCGTGATAGGGGATTCTATTGTAAGGGGAATAGATAGGCGTTTCTGCGGCCGCAAACGAGACTCCAGGATGGTATGTTGCCTCCCTGGTGCAAGGGTCAAGGATGTCTCGGAGCGGCTACAGAGCATTTTGGAAGGGGAGGGTGAACAGCCAGTTGTCGTTGTGCATATAGGTACCAACGATACAGGTAAAAACCGGGATGAGGCCCTAAAAGCTGAATATAGGGAGTTAGGAGGTAAATTTTAAAAAGGGCCAGGTCTCTCCAGACGTTGCCGATAACCCAGACCCTTGAATCTGGGAATTCGATTCGTGCCTCTTCTCAGCATCATCGGCAGCACTTGAATATCTTCCTTGTGTCTCGGTAACCAGAACTGGACACAGTGCTCAAGGTGGGACTGACCAGAACTGGACACAGTGCTCAAGGTGGGTCTGACCAGAACTGGACACAGTGCTCAAGGTGGGTCAGACCAGAACTGGACACAGTGCTCAAGGTGGGACTGACCAGAACTGGACACAGTGCTCAAGGTGGGACTGACCAGAACTGGACACAGTGCCCAAGGTGGGTCTGACCAGAACTGGACACAGTGCTAAAGGTGGGTCAGACCAGAACTGGACACAGTGCTCAAGGTGGGACTGACCAGGACTGGACACAGTGCTCAAGGTGGGACTGACCAGAACTGGACACAGTGCTCAAGGTGGGTCTGACCAGAACTGGACACAGTGCTCAAGGTGGGACTGACCAGAACTGGACACAGTGCTCAAGGTGGGACTGACCACAACTGGACACAGTGCTCAAGGTGGGACTGGCCGGAACTGAACACAGTGCTCAAGGTGGGTCTGACCAGAACTGGACACAGTGCTCAAGGTGGGTCTGACCAGAACTGGACACAGTGCTCAAGGTGGGTCTGACCAGAACTGGACACAGTGCTCAAGGTGGGTCTGACCAGAACTGGACACAGTGCTCAAGGTGGGACTGACCAGAACTGGACACAGTGCTCAAGGTGGGACTGACCAGAACTGGACACAGTGCTCAAGGTGGGTCTGACCAGAACTGGACACAGTGCTCAAGGTGGGTCTGACCAGAACTGGACACAGTGCTCAAGGTGGGACTGACCAGAACTGGACACAGTGCTCAAGGTGGGTCTGACCAGAACTGGACACAGTGCTCAAGGTGGGGCTGACCAGAACTGGACACAGTGCTCAAGGTGGGACTGACCAGAACTGGACACAGTGCTCAAGGTGTGTCTGACCAGAACTGGACACAGTGCTCAAGGTGGGTCTGACAAGAACTGGACACCGTGCTCAAGGTGGGTCTGACCAGAACTGGACACAGTGCTCAAGGTGGGACTGACCAGAACTGGACACAGTGCTCAAGGTGGGACTGACCAGGACTGGACACAGTGCTCAAGGTGGGACTGACCAGAACTGGACACAGTGCTCAAGGTGGGTCTGAACAGAACTGGACACAGTGCTCAAGGAGCTGTCTGACCAGAACTGGACACAGTGCTCAAGGTGGGTCTGACCAGAACTGGACACAGTGCTCAAGGTGGGACTGACCAGAACTGGACACAGTGCTCAAGGTGGGTCTAACCAGAACTGGACACAGTGCTCAAGGAGCTGTCTGACCAGAACTGGACACAGTGCTCAAGGTGGGTCTGACCAGAACTGGACACAGTGCTCAAGGAGCTGTCTGACCAGAACTGGACACAGTGCCCAAGGTGGGTCTGACCAGAACTGGACACAGTGCTCAAGGTGGGAGTGACCAGAACTGGACACAGTGCTCAAGGTGGGACTGACCAGAACTGGACACAGTGCTCAATGTGGGTCTGACCAGAACTGGACACAGTGCTCAAGGTGGGTCTGACCAGAACTGGACACAGTGCTCAAGGTGGGACTGACCAGAACTGGACTCAGTGCTCAAGGAGCTCTCTGACCAGAACTGGACACAGTACTCAAGGTGGGTCTGACCAGAACTGGACACAGTGCTCAAGGTGGGTCTGACCAGAACTGGACACAGTGCTCAAGGTGGATCTGACCAGAACTGGACACAGTGCTCAAGGTGGGTCTGACCAGAACTGGACACAGTGCTCAAGGTGGGTCTGACCGGAACTGGACACAGTGCTCAAGGTGGGTCTGACCAGAACTGGACACAGTGCTCAAGGTGGGTCTGACCAGAACTGGACACAGTGCTCAAGGAGCTGTCTGACCAGAACTGGACACAGTGCTCAAGGTGGGACTGACCAGAACTGGACACAGTGCTCAAGGTGGGACTGACCGGAACTGTACACAGTGCTCAAGGTGGGACTGACCAGAACTGGACGCAGTGCTCAAAGTGGGACTGACCAGAACTGGACACAGTGCTCAAGGTGGGACTGACCAGAACTGTACACAGTGCTCAAGGAGCTGTCTGACCAGAACTGGACACAGTGCTCAAGGTGGGACTGACCATAACTGGACACAGTGCTCAAGGTGGGACTGGCCAGAACTGGACGCAGTGCTCAAGTTGAGACTGACCAGAACTGGACACAGTGCTCAAGGTGGGACTGACCAGAACTGGACACAGTGCTCAAGGTGGGACTGACCAGAACTGGACACAGTGCTCAAGGTGGGACTGACCAGAACTGGACACAGTGCTCAAGGTGGGACTGACCAGGACTGGACACAGTGCTCAAGGTGGGACTGACCAGAACTGGACACAGTGCTCAAGGTGGGTCTGACCAGAACTGGACACAGTGCTCAAGGAGCTGTCTGACCAGAACTGGACACAGTGCTCAAGGTGGGTCTGACCAGAACTGGACACAGTGCTCAAGGTGGGACTGACCAGAACTGGACACAGTGCTCAAGGTGGGTCTAACCAGAACTGGACACAGTGCTCAAGGAGCTGTCTGACCAGAACTGGACACAGTGCTCAAGGTGGGTCTGACCAGAACTGGACACAGTGCTCAAGGAGCTGTCTGACCAGAACTGGACACAGTGCCCAAGGTGGGTCTGACCAGAACTGGACACAGTGCTCAAGGTGGGAGTGACCAGAACTGGACACAGTGCTCAAGGAGCTGTCTGACCAGAACTGGACACAGTGCCCAAGGTGGGTCTGACCAGAACTGGACACAGTGCTCAAGGTGGGAGTGACCAGAACTGGACACAGTGCTCAAGGTGGGACTGACCAGAACTGGACACAGTGCTCAAGGTGGGTCTGACCAGAACTGGACACAGTGCTCAAGGTGGGTCTGACCAGAACTGGACACAGTGCTCAAGGTGGGACTGACCAGAACTGGACTCAGTGCTCAAGGAGCTCTCTGACCAGAACTGGACACAGTGCTCAAGGTGGGTCTGACCAGAACTGGACACAGTGCTCAAGGTGGGTCTGACCGGAACTGGACACAGTGCTCAAGGTGGGTCTGACCAGAACTGGACACAGTGCTCAAGGTGGGTCTGACCAGAACTGGACACAGTGCTCAAGGAGCTGTCTGACCAGAACTGGACACAGTGCTCAAGGTGGGACTGACCAGAACTGGACACAGTGCTCAAGGTGGGACTGACCGGAACTGTACACAGTGCTCAAGGTGGGACTGACCAGAACTGGACGCAGTGCTCAAAGTGGGACTGACCAGAACTGGACACAGTGCTCAAGGTGGGACTGACCAGAACTGTACACAGTGCTCAAGGAGCTGTCTGACCAGAACTGGACACAGTGCTCAAGGTGGGACTGACCATAACTGGACACAGTGCTCAAGGTGGGACTGACCAGAGCTGGACGCAGTGCTCAAGTTGAGACTGACCAGAACTGGACACCGTGCTCAAGGTGGGACTGATCAGAACTGGACACAGTGCTCAAGGTGGGTCTGACCAGAACTGGACACAGTGCTCAAGGTGGGACTGACCCGAGCTGGACACAGTGCTCAAGGTGGGTCTGACCAGAACTGGACACAGTGCTCAAGGTGGGACTGACCAGAACTGGACACAGTGCTCAAGGTGGGACTGACCAGAACTGGACACAGTGCTCAAGGTGGGACTGACCAGAACTGGACACAGTGCTCAAGGTGGGTCTGACCAGAACTGGACACAGTGCTCAAGGTGGGTCTGACCAGAACTGGACACAGTGCTCAAGGTGGGACTGACCAGAACTGGACACAGTGCTCAAGGTGGGACTGACCAGAACTGGACACAGTGCTCAAGGTGGGATTGACCAGAACTGGACACAGTGCTCAAAGTGCGGTCTGACCAGAACTGGACACAGTGCCAAAGGTGGGACTGACTAGAACTGGACACAGTGCTCAAGGTGGGTCTGACCGGAACTGGACACTGTGCTCAAGGAGCTGTCTGACCAGAGACCCTGTACAGTGTGACCGTTATCCCCTCTGACTTTTATTCTACTGTTCTAACGATGCTGTTCAACATATTACGGGCTTTGTTCACTGTTCCTCTGCATTGGTTGGACATGTTGGCTGTCCATTCGACGGAGACTCCTAGGTCTCGTTCAGCATCATCCTTTTCTGTTTTAATACCATTCATGAAGTATGTGTTTTATCTACTTTTCCTTCCTGTTTACTGTACCTTACACTGTAAATTCCACCTTCCGTTGTTCTGCACACTTGCAAATTATGTCCACCTCATTCTATCATTTCGTAGCTGCCCCCTCCAACTCCCGAGCTCCTCCTAGTTTGATAACATCATCAAATTCAACCAGTTTACATTGAGTTTCTGCATCCAAGCCATTGACGCAAGTTCGAGACAGTAATAATCCCAGCACTGAGCCCTAGGGCACCCCACTCAGTACTTCCGTCCACCTCTAAGAAGTACCACCTGACAGCCAAGGGAAACCTCACAGATCTGTAAAATGGCATGCTGTCTCGAGTTATGTTGGTCTCCTACCCTAGAACAGGTGCCCAGCTCTTTGCTGTAAAGTGCGGATAAAGGGCCTGTGAAGGAAGTAAGTATTCAGAGGGGAATCATGGAACCTCATGTAATGGGAGTGGTCTGTATTAAGCCAAGTGCATTGTAACACAGCGCTGATACCTCCCACGTGTTATACTCCAGCTAGTAATAGTGCTAAGGGCCGCTCCACGGCCCAAAGTTCCTGGGGTGGGTCTTTCCTCTTCCACCCCTCTGCCCCAATCAAAATTTACATGTCCTGGCCTGCTCGAATGAAGAGGCCATGTTTGAATGTGACCTGATTGGACCGAACCAGATCTGATCAATTAGGACAAAATGTTCCTCGTGAATCTGTGCTTATGGTGCCTGTACCCAACGCGAGGCACAGCCTGTACCCAGCGCAAGGTGGTGCCTGTACCCAGCATGGGGCAGTGCCTGTACCCAGCGTGCGGCGGTGCCTGTACCCGGCGTGGGGTGGTGCCTGTACCCAGCGCGGGGCGGTGCCTGTACCCAATGTGGGCCAATGCCTGTACCCAGCACGGGGCGGTGCCTGTACCCAGCATGGGGCGGTGCCTGTACCCATTGCGAGGCGGTGCCTGTACCCAGCGCAGGGCGGTGCCTGTACCCAGCGCGGGGCGGTGCCTGTACCCAACGCGAGGCAGTGCCTGTACCCAGCGTGGGGCGGTGCCTGTACCCAGCACTAGGCGGTGCCTGTACCCAGCACGAGGTGGTGCCTGTACCCAGCACGAGGCGGTGCCTGTACCCAGCGTGAGGCGGTGCCTGTACCCAGCGCAGGGTGGTGCCTGTACCCAGAGCGAGGCGGTGCCTGTACCGAGCACTAGGCGGTGCCTGTACCCAGCGCGAGGCGGTGCCTGTACCCAGCGCGGGGCGGTGCCTGAACCCAGCACTAGGCGGTGCCTGTACACAGTGTGAGGCAGTGCCTGTACCTAGCGTGAGGCGGTGCCTGTATCCAGCGCGAGGCGGTGCCTGTACCCAGTGCGAGGCGGTGCCTGTACCCAGCACTAGGCGGTGCCTGTACACAGTGTGAGGCAGTGCCTGTACCCAGCACGAGGCGGTGCCTGTACCCAGCGCTAGGCGGTGCCTGTACACAGTGTGAGGCAGTGCCTGTACCCAGTGCGAGGCGGTGCCTGTACCCAGCACCAGGCGGTGCCTGTACACAGTGTGAGGCAGTGCCTGTACCTAGCGTGAGGCGGTGCCTGTATCCAGCGCGAGGCGGTGCCTGTACCCAGCGCAGGGCGGTGCCTGTACCCAGTGCGAGGCGGTGCCTGTACCGAGCACTAGGCGGTGCCTGTACCCAGCGTGAGGTGGTGCCTGTGCCCAGCGCGAGGCGGTGCCTGTACCCAGCACTAGGCGGTGCCTGTACACAGTGTGAGGCGGTGCCTGTACCCAGCACGAGGCGGTGCATGTACCCAGCGTGAGGCGGTGCCTGTACCCAGCGCAGGGCGGTGCCTGTACCCAGCGCAGGGCGGTGCCTGTACCCAGCGCAGGGCGGTGCCTGCACCCAGAGCGAGGCGGTGCCTGTACCCAGCGCGGGGCGGTGCCTGTACCCAGCGCGGGGCGGTGTCTGTAACCAGAGCGAGGCGGTGCCTGTACCCAGCGCGAGGCGGTGTCTGTACCCAGAGCGAGGCGGTGCCTGTACCCAGCGCAGGGCGGTGCCTGTACCCAGCGCAGGGCGGTGCCTGTACCCAGCGCAGGGCGGTGCCTGTACCCAGCGCAGGGCGGTGCCTGTACCCAGCGTGGGGCGGTGCCTGTACCCAGCGTGAGGCGGTGCCTGTACCCAGCGCGGGGCGGTGCCTGTACCCAGCGTGGGGCGGTGTCTGTAGCCTTCACTTCCCCTCTCCTGAATGTGCTGGCTCTGGCGGGGATTCGGTATTGTTCCACGATGACTGGGCCCTCTCCGATCCTTCACTCATGCGGCCATTCTTAATGCGAGAGTCTAAACAGTGAGGATCACAGGTTATTGAACCATTGGAATTTTCATAGCGAAGCCCAAGCCCATGCCATCACACACATGCACCTTTCCGATGGGGGCACTGGATAGTAATCAGAGCAGCGACCCTGGCTGAGCTATCCTCTCCCTAACCCGGGGGTTTGGACAGTGATCCAAGAGCAGGATCACGGTGTGCACGAAGCTCTGCCAGTTGCTCGAGCTCACGCTGTGAGATTCGGAGCTTGAGGAGCGGCTGGAGTCACTGCAGTGCATCAGGGATTTCGAGAGTTTCCTGGAAGTGGGTCACCCTACTGCCACAGAAGGTGCAGGAGGTGAGGGAGTGGGTGATCACCAGACAGGGTAGGAGGAAGACTCAGGTAGCGCAGGAATCCCCCAAGCCAGTGGCACTCGCTAACCGGTTTTCAGTTTTGAATACCAGGGAGGTACCAGCTCTTGGTCCGTAGCCCTGCAGGTTACGGCACTTCAAGTGCATATCCAAGAACGTTTTAAATGAGGTGAGGGTTTCTGCCTCTACCACCCTTTCAGGCAGTGAGTTCCAGACCCCCACCACCCTCTGGGTGAAAAAAGTTCTCCTCACCTCCCCTCTAATCCTTCTACCAATTACTTTAAATCTATGCCCCCCTGGTTATTGACCTCTCTGCTAAGGGAAATAGGTCCTTCCTATCCACTCTATCTGGGCCCCTCATCATTTTATACACCTTAGAGCAGGGAAGGCTGTTGACAGAGAGAGACACCCACGTTACATACCGGCAACCCGATCCACTGCAAAAGGTGGGGGGGGAAACGAGAGAGAAGGGGGGAGAGAGCGAGAAGGGGGGGAGGGGGCGAGAAGGGGGGGAAAGAGCGAGAAGGGGGGGAGAGAGCGAGAAGGGGGGAGAGAGCGAGAAGGGGGGAGAGAGCGAGAATGGGGGGGAGAGAGCGAGAAGGGGGGAGAAAGCGAGAAGGGGGAGCGAGCGAGAAGGGGGGGAGAGAGCGAGAATGGGGAAGAGAGAGCGAGAAGGGGGGAGAGAGCGAGAAGGGGGGGAGAGAGCGAGAAGGGGGGGAGAGAGCGAGAAGGGGGGGAGAGAGCGAGAAGGGGGAGAGAGCGAGAAGGGGGGAGAGAGCGAGAAGGGGGGAGAGAGCGAGAAGGGGGGGAGAGAGCGAGAAGGGGGGGAGAGAGCGAGAAGGGGGGGAGAGAGCGAGAAGGGGGGAGAGAGAGAGAAGGGGGAGAGAGCGAGAAGGGGGGAGAGAGCGAGAAGGGGGGAGAGAGCGAGAAGGGGGGGAGAGAGCGAGAAGGGGGGAGAGAGCGAGAAGGGGGGAGAGAGCGAGAAGGGGGGAGAGAGCGAGAAGGGGGGGAGAGAGCGAGAAGGGGGAGAGAGCGAGAAGGGGGGAGAGAGCGAGAAGGGGGGGAGAGAGCGAGAAGGGGGAGAGAGCGAGAAGGAGGGAGAGAGCGAGAAGGGTGGAGAGAGCGAGAAGGGGGGAGAGAGCGAGAAGGGGGGGTTCAGAAAAAGGGAGAGACGTTCAAATAAATGGGGCTGGCATCTATCTCAGATCCTGCAACGTGCTTGTATGAGACTGGAGGCCGCACTCCTAATAAAAGAGAGAGACTTCAATTGATGCTCATTACATAGAACGTACAACACAGAAACAGGTCATCCGGCCCAAAAGATCCTTGCTGGCGTTTATGCTCCACACGAGCCTCCTCCCACCCCTCTTCATCTCACTCCATCAACATATCCTTCTATTCCTTTCTCCCTCATGTGTTTATCCAGCTTCCCCTTAAATACATCTGTACTATTCACCTCAACCACTCCCTGTGGGAGCGAGTTCCACATTCTCACCACTCTCTGGGTAAAGAAGTTTCTCCTGAATTCCCGATTGGATTTATTAGTGACTATCTTATATTGATGGCCTCTAGTTCTGGTCTTGTCTGCAAGTGGAAACATTCTCTCTGCCTACCCCATCGAACCCTTTATCTTAAAGACCTCTATCAGGTCTCCCCTCAGTATGAGCCCCAGCCTGTTCAACCTTTCCTGATAGTTACAACCTCTCAGCTCTGGTATGGTCCCTGTAGATCTTTCTTGCACCTATTTAAAGACTCCGTGGTTCTGGTCTCGCCCGCATGTGAAAACCATGCCTCGAGTCACAGAAACGTCTTGAGGTGCTTTACACACAATGAATCTTGCAAATAAGGTGGATGAACTGAAGTTGTTGTTGAACACATGGGAGTACGATATTGTTGCTATCATGGAGACATGGTTGAGGGAGGGTCAGGACTGGCAGCTCAATATTCCGGGGTATAGAATCTTCAGGCGGGACAGAGGGGGGTGTAAAAGGGGAGGGGGTGTTGCAATATTAATTAAGGAGTCAATTACTGCTGTAAGGAGGGATGATATATTAGCGGGTTCCTCTAATGAGGCCATTTGGGTAGAACTCAAAAACAAAAAGGGGGCAAGCACTTTGCTGGGAGTGTACTATAGGCCCCCAAACAGTCAGGGGGAGATAGAGGAACAGATATGTAGGCAAATCTCAGAGAAGTGTGAAAATAATAGGGTAATAATAGTGGGGGATTTCAACTTCCCCAATATAAATTGGGATAGTCAGAGTGTGAAAGGCTTAGAGGGTGCAGAATTCATAAAGTGCATCCAGGAGAGCTTTTTGAGCCAACATGTAGAAAGTCCTACAAGAGAGGGGGCGGTACTGGACCTAATTCTGGGGAATGTAGCCGGGCAAGTGGTGGAAGTATCAGTAGGAGAGCATTTTGGCGACAGTGACCATAATTCGGTGAGATTTAAGGTGGTCATGGAAAAAGACAAAGACGGCCCGGAAATAAGGGTTCTAAATTGGGGGAAGGCCGATTTTAATATGATAAGGCAGGATCTGGCCAAAGTGGACTGGGAGCAGCTACTTATAGGAAAATCCACATCAAAACAGTGGGAGACTTTCAGAAGGGAAATAGAGAGAGTACAACGCCAACATGTTCCTGTAAAGGTCAAGGGTGGGACCAACAAGCAAAGGGAACCTTGGATGACAAGGGATATACAAAAATGCATTAGAAATAAAAGGGGGGCTTTTGGCAGTTACAAAAGACTAAAGACGGAAGGAGCCCTAGAGGAGTATAAAAAGTGCAGGGGCATACTTAAAAAAGAAATTAGGAGGGCGAGGAGGGGCCATGAAATAACACTGGCGAGCAAAATAAAGGAAAATCCTAAGATGTTTTATAAGTATATTAAGGGCAAGAGGATAACCAGGGAAAGGGTAGGGCCCATTAGGGACCAAAGTGGCAATCTGTGTGTAGAGCCAGATGATGTAGGCGGGGTTTTAAATGAATTTTTTGCATCTGTGTTCACTATGGAGAAAGACGATGCAGACATAGAAATCGGGCAAGGGGACTGTGACATACTTGAACATATTAGCATCGAGAGGGAGGAGGTGCTAGCGGTTTTAGCAGGCCAAAAAGTGGATAAATCCCCAGGCCTGGACGAGATGTATCCCAGGCTGCTGTGGGAGGCAAAGGAGGAGATTGCAGGGGCTCTGACACAAATTTTCAGAACCTCTCTGGCCACAGGGGATGTACCAGAGGACTGGAGAACAGCTAACGTAGTACCATTATACAAGAAGGGTAGCAGGGATAAACCAGGGAATTACAGGCCAGTGAGCCTAACATCTGTGGGAGGGAAATTATTGGAAAAAATTCTGAGGGACAAAATTAGTCTCCACTTGGAGAGGCAAGGGTTAATCGGGGATAGTCAGCATGGCTTTGTCAAGGGTAAATCATGTCTGACAAATCTGATTGAATTTTTCGAGGGGGTGACTAGGGGGGTGGATGAGGGAAATGCTGTGGATGTGGTTTACATGGACTTCAGTAAAGCTTTTGACAAAGTCCCGCATAGGAGACTGGTCAAGAAGGTAAGAGCCCATGGGATCCAGGGTGCCTTGGCGCGTTGGATCCTAAACTGGCTGAGTGGCAGGAGGCAGAGGGTGATGGTCGAAGGTTGCTTTTGTGACTGGAAGCCTGTGTCCAGTGGGGTACCTCAGGGATTGGTGCTGGGTCCCTTGTTGTTTGTGATCTACATAAATGATTTGGATGAGAATGTAAAAGGTATGATCAGTAAGTTCGCAGATGACACGAAAATTGGTGGGGTGGTAAATTGCGAGGAGGAAAGCCTCAGGCTACAGGACGATATAAACGGGTTGGTCAGATGGGCGGAAAAGTGGCAAATGGAATTTAACCCTGAAAAGTGCGAGGTGATGCATTTTGGACGGACAAATAAGGCAAGGGAATACACAATGAGTGGTAGGACCCTAGGAAGTACAGAGGGGCAGAGGGACCTTGGTGTACATGTACATAGATCCCTGAAGGCAGTGGAACAGGTAGATAAGGTGGTTAAAAAGGCATATGGGATACTTGCCTTCATTAGCCGAGGCATAGAATATAAGAGCAGGGAGGTTATGATGGAGCTGTACAAAACGCTGGTGAGGCCACAGCTGGAGTACTGTGTGCAGTTCTGGTCACCTCACTATAGGAAGGATGTGATTGCTTTGGAGAGGGTGCAGAGAAGATTCACCAGGATGTTACCTGGGATGGAGCGCCTCAGCTATGAAGAAAGACTAAACAGGCTGGGGTTGTTTTCCTTGGAGCAAAGAAGGCTGAGGGGGGACCTGATTGAGGTGTACAAAATGATGAGGGGCATAGATAGGGTAGACAAAGAGGAACTTTTCCCCTTAGTAGGGGGGTCAATAACAAGGGGGCATAGATTCAGGGTAAGGGGCAGGAGATTTAGAGGGGATTTGAGGAGGAACTTGTTCACCCAGAGGGTGGTTGGAATGTGGAACTCAATGCCTGAAAGGGTGGTAGAGGCAGGAACCCTCATAACATTCAAGAAGCATTTGGATGAGCACTTGAAATGCCATTGCATACAAGGCTACGGACCAAATGCTGGAAAATGGGATTAGACTGGACAGGGATGGATGGGCGGCGCAGACACGATGGGCCGAAGGGCCTCTTTCTGTGCTGTAAAACTCTATGACTCTATGAATCAAATTGGACTTTAAAAAAATCTTCTCGGCATGTTGGTGAGGCCGCCATTTACTGCCCGTCCAGGATCTCAGCCCGAGACTGTGGCGAAGCGACGGGCCCCGAGGCTGTGGGGGGGGGGGACGGGCCCCGAGACTGTGGGGAGGGGCCTGGGCCCCAAGGCTGTGGGGAGGGGACGGGCCCGAGGCTGTGGGGAGGGGACAGGCCCGAGGCTGTGGGGAGGGGACAGGCCCGAGGCTGTGGGGTGGGGACGGGCCCGAGGCTGTGGGGAGGGGACGGGCCTGGGCCCGAGGCGGTGGGGAGGGGACGGGCCCCGAGGCTGTGGGGAGGGGACGGGCCTGGACCCCGAGGCTGTGGGGAGGGGACGGGCCCCGAGGCCGTGGGGAGGGGACGGGCCCGAGGCAGTGGGGAGGGGACGGGCCCGAGTCCGTGGGGAGGGGACGGGCCCGAGTCCGTGGGGAGGGGACGGGCCCGAGTCCGTGGGGAGGGGACGGGCCCGAGTCCGTGGGGAGGGGACGGGCCCCGAGTCCGTGGGGAGGGGACGGGTCCCGAGTCCGTGGGGAGGGGACGGGCCCCGAGGCTGTGGGGAGGGGCCTGGGCCCCGAGGCTGTGGGGAGGGGACGGGCCTGGGCCCGAGGCGGTGGGGAGGGGACGGGCCCCGAGGCTGTGGGGAGGGGACGGGCCTGGACCCCGAGGCTGTGGGGAGGGGACGGGCCCGAGGCTGTGGGGCGGGGACGGGCCCCGAGGCCGTGGGGAGGGGACGGGCCCGAGGCAGTGGGGAGGGGACGGGCCCGAGTCCGTGGGGAGGGGACGGGCCCGAGTCCGTGGGGAGGGGACGGGCCCGAGTCCGTGGGGAGGGGACGGGTCCCGAGTCCGTGGGGAGGGGACGGGCCCCGAGTCCGTGGGGAGGGGACGGGCCCCGAGGCTGTGGGGAGGGGACGGGCCCCGAGGCTGTGGGGAGGGGCCTGGGCCCCGAGGCTGTGGGGAGGGGACTGGGCCCCGAGGCTGTGGGGAGGGGATGGGCCCGAGGCTGTGGGGAGGGGACGGGCCTGGGCCCCGAGGCCGTGGGGAGGGGACGGGCCTGGGCCCCGAGGCCGTGGGGAGGGGAGGGGCCCGAGGCTGTGGGGAGGGGATGGGCCCCGAGGCTGTGGGGAGGGGCCTGGGCCCCGAGACTGTGGGGAGGGGCCTGGGTCCCGAGGCTGTGGGGAGGGGCCTGGGTCCCGAGGCTGTGGGGTGGGGCCAGGGCCCCGAGGCTGTGGGGAGGGGCCTGGGCCCCAAGGCTGTGGGGAGGGGCCTGGGCCCCAAGGCTGTGGGGAGGGGACGGGCCCGAGGCTGTGGGGAGGGGACGGGCCCGAGGCTGTGGGGTGGGGACGGGCCCGAGGCTGTGGGGTGGGGACGGGCCCGAGGCTGTGGGGAGGGGACGGGCCTGGGCCCGAGGCTGTGGGGAGGGGACGGGCCCCGAGGCTGTGGGGAGGGGACGGGCCTGGACCCCGAGGCTGTGGGGAGGGGACGGGCCCGAGTCTGTGGGGAGGGGACAGGCCTCGGCCCCGAGGCCGTGGGGAGGGGAGGGGACGGGCCTGGGCCCCGAGGCCGTGGGGAGGGTCCTGGGCCCCGAGGCCGTGGGGAGGGGCCTGGGCCCCGAGGCGGTGGGGAGGGGACGGGCCCCGAGGCTGTGGGGAGGGGACTGGGCCCCGAGGCTGTGGGGAGGGGATGGGCCTGGGCCCGAGGCTGTGGGGAGGGGACAGACCCCGAGGCTGTGTGGAGGGGACGGGGCCCCGAGGCTGTGGGGAGGGGACGGGCCCGAGGCTGTGGGGAGGGGACGGGCCTGTGCCCGAGGCTGTGGGGAGGGGACAGGCCCCGAGGCTGTGGGGAGGGGCCTGGGCCCCGAGGCTGTGGGGAGGGGCCTGGGCCCCGAGGCTGTGGGGAGGGGCCGGGCCCCGAGGCCGTGGGAAGGGGCCTGGGCCCCGAGGCCGTGGGGAGGGGCCTGGGCCCCGAGGCTGTGGGGAGGGGCCTGGGCCCCGAGGCTGTGGGGAGGGGACGGGCCCGAGGCTGTGGGGAGGGGACGGGCCTGTGCCCGAGGCTCTGGGGAGGGGACAGGCCCCGAGGCTGTGGGGAGGAGCCGAGCCCCGAGGCCGTGGGGAGGGGCCTGGGCCCCGAGGCCTTGGGGAGGGGCCTGGGCCCCGAGGCTGTGGGGAGGGGACGGGCCCCGAGGCTGTGGGGAGGGGCCTAGGCCACGAGGCTGTGTGGAGGGGACGGGCCCGAGGCTGTGGGGAAGGGACGGGCCCGAGGCTGTGGGGAGGGGACGGGCCTGGGCCCGAGGCTGTGGGGAGGGGACGGGCCCCGAGGCCGAGGGGAGGGGACGGGCCCCGAGGCTGTGGGGAGGGGACGGGCCTGAGGCTGTGGGGAGGGGATGGGCCCGAGGCTTAGGGGAGGGGACGGGCCCGAGGCTGTGGGGAGGGGACGGGGCCCCGAGGCTGTGGGGAGGGGACGGGCCCGAGGCTTAGGGGAGGGGACGGGCCCGAGGCTGTGGGGAGGGGCCTGGAGGCCCGAGGCTGTGGGGAGGGGCCTGGGGCCCGAGGCTGTGGGGAGGGTCCTGGGGCCCGAGGCTGTGGGGAGGGGCCTGGGGCCCGAGGCTGGGGGGAGGGGCCTGGGGCCCGAGGCTGTGGGGAGGGGCCTGGGCCCCGAGGCTGTGGGGAGGGGCCTGGGCCCGAGGCCGTGGGGAGGGGACGGGCCGAGGCTTAGGGGAGGGGACGGGCCCGAGGCTGTGGGGAGGGGCCTGGGGCCCGGAACTGTGGGGAGGGGCCTGGGGCCCGAGGCTGTGTTACCTTCTAAGTTAATAAAAGCCTTGTTTTGTTTCGCTAACATCGAGTCTCGGAATTATTGAGGCACATCAGAGTGATTCTCTTTCACTGGGGTTACAAGATCACAAGATAGTTATGGATGAGTTATGGATCCATGCAGAAACTTTAATGTCCCCCGCTCGCAGCATTCCATTGTCACTTCAATAATTTCACTGATTTTGCCTCCACTCCCCGATCTGGGTCTTCATCCCATGTGTTGTTCACTCTTATGTGAAGATCTTCGTACTACCAGTCCTAAGTTTCCCAATTACTAGTGGACTCTTGTCTTAATCTCACAATTCCAAGAGTGAAGTTAGGAAACACTTCTACACACAAATGGTGGTAAAAGTTTGGAACTCTCTTCCGCAAACGGCAATTGATGCTCGATCAATTGTTAATTTTAAATCAGAGATTATCTTTCTGTTAACCAAAGGTATAAAGGGAAATGGGGCAAAGTGGGTAGATGGTGTTAGGTCGCAGATCAGCCATGATCTCAGTGAATGGCGGAGCAGGCTCGAGGGGCTGAATGAAACATAGAAACATAGAAGATAGGAGCAGGAGTAGGCCATTCGGCCCCTCGAGCCTGCTCCACCATTCAATGAGATCATGGCTGATCATCCAAATTCAGTACCCTGTCCCTGCCTTCTCCCCATATCCCTTGATCCCTTTAGCCTTAAGAAATATATTTAACTCCTTCTTGAATATATTTAATGAATTGACCTCCACTGCCTTCTGTGGTAGAGAATTCCACAGGTTCACCACTCTCTGGGTGAAGAAATTCCTCCTCATCTCTGTCCTAAATGGCTTACCCCTTATCCTGAGACGGTGACCCCTGGTTCTGGACTCCCCCGCCATCGGGAACATCCTTCCTGCATCTAGTCTGTCTGGTCCTGTTAGAATTTTATAAGTTTCAATGAGATCCCCTCTCATTCTTCTAAACTCCAGCGAGTATAAGCCCAATCAACCCAATCTCTCCTCATACGTCATACCTGCCATCCCAGGTATCAGTGGTGAATCTTCGCTGCACTCCCTCCATGGCAAGAACATCCTTCCTCAGATAAGGCGACCAAAACTGCACACAATACTAAAGGTGTGGTCTCACCAAGGCCCTGTACAACTGCAGCAAGACATCCTTGTTCCTGTATGTAGTGGCGCTCCTTAGTTTCCAAACAGGCAGGCCACTGGGCTGTGGGGCTTTTAACATCGAGTAGACGCGTGTCGAAATAAAACGTTCCCAAACGTAGCTTTGTCTTTTAAACGGTTTACTATAACACTTAACAAACAGAATTACAAAGCAAACACGTATAAACGAACACGGTCAAAAACTGTACTGCTCCAAACCTCACAGCTTCTGCCTCTTTCACCACGTGCAGTTTAAAACTGTAAAATGGCTGCACCCATGTGTGGCTTAGGGACTGTTCCATTGTGGCAAGAATGAAGGGGGTGTCGGACTATACTACTGGAGCAAGAAAATAGGGGGTTTCTTAATACAATAAGTCGGTCAGGTAAATTAACTGTATTATGCCATTTAGCCACTATTTTAAAGTATTTTCTTAAGCTTTTATGGCTCTTACATTCCGGCCCCTAATTGACTAGGCACATGAAGCATATCAATTACTCAAACATTAAGAGTCATAAACTAATGAGTTCAACATATTTACAATACAAGTGTCCACTTTTTTCTTTCGTTCAGGAGCTTTTCACGCTGCTTCTTGTAGCAGGCAGAGCTTTGTGATCGGTCTCTCCAGGGTACTGGTCTTGGTTTGCAAACAGACGCGACGAACGACGCCTCTGGAGTCTGGCATGGTCTTAATTATTTTTCCCATCAACCAAGAATTTCTAGGGGCTGAATCATCCACAATTAAGACAATGTCTCCGACGATGAAGTTCCTCTTTATTTTGGACCATTTTTGACGCTCCTGTAGCAGAGGTAAGTATTCTCTTGTCCATCTGGTCCAGAAGAGGTCTGACATATACTGAACTTGCCTCCACTTCCGACGGGCATACAGATCTTCCTTTTTGAAGACTCCCGGGGGCATGGCTGGCTGTGTTTTCAACAACAACAGGTGGTTCGGAGTCAGGGCTTCGAGGTCATTGGGATCATCTGATGTCTTAGTTATCGGTCGGTCATTAATGATGGCTTCGACCTCGCACAGAACGGTTTGGAGTCCCTCGTCGTCCGGCGCTTGCTGCTTCAGTACAGAACTGAGTAGTTTTCTTACGGTGCGTATCTGTCTTTCCCAGACACCTCCGTGGTGGGATGCAGCCAGAGGATTGAAGATCCACTTAATTCCTGTTTGCATCATGGCTTCCTGTATTTTAAGCTGATTCCAACCTTCAATAGCTTCCCGTAGTTCTCTCTCCGCTCCGACGAAATTAGTGCCATTATCAGAACGCATAATGGACACCTGACCTCTTCTACAGACAAAGCGCCGCAAGGCGTTAATACAGGAATCAGTGTCAGGTGTGTGTGCCACCTCAATATGAACTGCTCTGATGGTCAAACAAGTGAAAAGCACACCATATCTCTTGACAAGGCTCCGTCCTCGCTTTACCTCGATAGGCCCGAAATAGTCCACCCCTACGTTTGTAAATGGGGGCTTGTCTGGTAACAAACGGTCTTCAGGCAGGTCTGCCATTTTCTGCTCCCCAGCTCTAGCGTGTAACCGTCTGCAAACAATACATTCAGAGAGTATTTTTCTTATTACGGAATTAGCTCCTGGAATCCAGTATCTTTGTCTTAGCTTCGCAAGCACGTGATTCCTCCCACTGTGTCCAATACTCTGGTGTATATGCTGAAGAATGAGAGTAGCAACCCGGAGGTCCTTAGAAAGGATAGCAGGATGCTTGGCCTCCTCTGGCATAGCAGATTTGTTTAGTCTCCCTCCCACCCTCAGTACTCCATCTTGCAGTGTAGGGTCCAGCTTGTAGATATGACTACCTTTCTTGATTGGAGTATTTTGCTGTAGAGCTTCGGTTTCTTCTGGGTATCTTTGTCTTTGACTGAAGCAAACTATCTCCTTCTCAGCCTTGGCCAAATCCTCCACGGTCAATGAATTCTTGCTCAATGTGGCCTTGTGCTGATGCATATACTGCTGTAGAAGCATTCTCTGCTTATCAGGGTTACTTTCAGACTGACTGATAGTGGCTCGGTACTCTTTTCTCTTACTGCTCAGGTGTAGCAGCAACTCTTTCAACCTTAGAAACCATGCAACTGCTTTCCTCAACTGGTGCCATCCTGAGAAATGGTTAACAAGCTTGTTCACTGTGTCAAAGTTCTCTTTCGTAGTTATGAAATTTACTGTGACTGATCTCTTGACTTCGACGTCGTCTTCAGTAATCCGACTTGGCATATCTGGTCTTTCTGGCCATGATCTCTCTGTTTCCAGCAGATAACTTGGGCCTTGTATCCAAGTTTCACTCCTCATGAAGTTTTCAGCCTTCAATCCCCGTGAGGCTTGATCTGCTGGGTTTAATGAGGTGTTTACATACCTCCATTGAGATGGTTGTGTAGCTTCTCTAATGGATGAGATTCTGTTTGCTACGAAGGTCTTGAAGCGTATCTTCTCATTCTCTATATACTTCAGCACCGTCGTGCTATCCGTCCAGAAGACAGATTCTTCTAATGGGAGCTGTAACTCTTTACGCATCACCTGGTCAACTTTAACTGCAACAACCGCTGCCGTCAATTCCAGTCTCGGGATGGTGACCTGCTTCAGCGGAGCCACCCTGGATTTTCCCATGAGGAAGGCACAATGTTTCTGGCCCTGTTGATTTGTCAGCAAGAGGTAGGTAGCCGTGCCATAGCCGTCCTCACTGGCGTCCGAGAAATGATGTAGTTGAGCCGTCTTTGTAACTCCAAAACTCGCGGGCTTGATGCATCTACTGACGTTGAAGCTAGAAAGTTGTTGCAAATCTGTCAGCCATCTGTGCCATCTCTGAGCTTGACCTTCTGGGATATCTTCATCCCATCCTCTCTTGTCTCTGCACAGCTCTCGTAGCATCAGCTTCACCGGCAGAATGAGTGGTGCCAGGAATCCGAGAGGGTCGTAGATGGAACTGACCACGGAGAGAATCCCTCGTCTTGTGGATGGTCTTTCGTTCACCATTATCCTGAAGTTGAACGTGTCTGACTCGATGCACCATTGTACACCAAGAGCTCTCTCGATAGGAAGGACATCGTGGCTCAGGTCCAGATCTTTGACTTCAGTGGCTCTTTCCTTTTCTGGGATAGAAGCTAGAACTGCTCTGCTGTTGCTTATCCACTTAGTCAGATGGAATCCTCCATTCGAACACAGAGTTCTAAGGTCTCTTGACAGTGCGATGGCATCGTCTTCTGTTGACACGGACTTCAGACAGTCATCGACATAAAAGTTTCTGAAGATTGTCTCCACAGCCTCGGATGGTGCTTTGCCCTTGCCATCTTCTGCAGTTTTTCTGAGAGCGTAGCTTGCACAGCTGGGAGATGATGTGGCTCCAAACAGGTGTACGGCCATTCTACATTCCACCATCGCTTCACTAACGTCGCCATCTGGCCACCAAAGGAAACGCAGAAGATCAGCATCTTCGTCAGGGATTCTGACTTGGTAGAACATTGATTCTATGTCTGCCATCATGGCAACGAGCTCTTGTCTAAACCTAGTCAAGACGCCAATGAGGGTATTAGTAAGATCAGGACCTTGAAGCAGCTGGTCATTCAATGAAGTTCCTCTGAATGAGGCGGCGCAGTCAAACACTACACGGATCTTTTTCTTCTTTGGGTGATACACCCCGTGATGAGGAATGTACCTGACCCTTCCATCGTCTCTGTTCAACTGTTCTTCGGGCACTTTTACAGCATAGCCTTTCGCTATGATGTTTCTCATGAAGTCTTTGTAGTCTTCGTGAAAGTCGGGGTTCTTGTTCAGCTTTCTCTTTAGACTGATGGCGCGTTGCTCTGCTATGCAGCGATTGTTCGGCATCTTCGCGGTCTGTCTTCTCAGTGGCAAACCAATGTGATAGTGGCCATCAATGAACTGTGTAGACCTTGTCATCAAACCCATGAACTGATGGTCTTCTTGTGACATCTCTGTCTTTTCCTCACAGCTGCGTTCTGAGAAGTCTGCGTTGAACTGCTGTATCAACAGCTCTTCAATGCTTGCGATAGAGATGCGATTAACTGTGACGTTTTGTCGTTCCTCCTTGTTCGACTTGTGGCCATCATCTCTCCTTACCGGTCCATTGATTACCCATCCAAGGGCTGTCCTGACGGCGTAGGGTCCGTCATCCTTGCTGTTTATCACCTGCCATGGCTCCATAGTTTTGTAGGCATTGGTTCCAATTAATAGGCCAATTTCTGCTTCAATGTATGGGAGACGCACCTTTTCTAGGTAGGGCCATCTATCCACATCCTTCTGCAGGGCTGGGTTCCCTATTCTAACAGGAATCTCCCTCTGTGTGAAAACATTAGGCAGGTCTATGAAGTCCTTCTCTTCAAGTCCACACACTTCTAGGTCTGACAGGATATAGCTTTGCATTGACTTCTCATGACCCATGGTGCGTAATAGGATTTCTGTTCTTCTGCCTCTAACGTTCAGCTGTCGCATGAGTGATTCTGTGCAGAACGTTGCTGAACTACCTGGATCCATGAAGGCGTAAGTCTCCACAACCTTCTCACTCCTCTTAGACTTGATCCTTACTGGTACGATGGCAAGAATACAGTCACTGTCACCGGCCCCAGTGAGTCCACAAGTCTCTGGTTCTAGCGACACCAGAGCACTTGAAACAACCTTCTCGTCGGTATTGTTTTCTTCACTCTTCTTAGAGACTTGTTCTTCTTTATGGATATGCAGCAGACTGGGATGTTTCCGAGTGCACTCTCTGCATGTTGTTCTTTGCTTACAGTTTCTACTCAGGTGCCCCTGAGAGAGACATCCAAAACATAGGCCGTTGTACTTCAGGAATTCGATTCTGTCCTTATGTGGCTGTGCTTTGATGTCGCTGCAGAAATCCAATGTATGATTCTTCTGGCAGAATAAGCATGGCTTCTGAAAGGCATTAGCAGGCGTCACTGTGCTGCTCTTTTTGGGAGATGAGTTCTGGGGCCTTTCTTCCTCGGCCTGAGTGACGATAGTTGCAAAGCTGCTTCCCCTGGAACCACCTTTCCTGAGAGTCTTTGATTCAGCAGGCTTGGCTTTCACTCTTCCATCGGTGGTCGGGCTGACATCCTGGATGTTTCCAAACAATGGGTCCCTAGCAATTTTAGCCTGTTTGTCTATGAAATTCACTAAGTCTGCAAACCTGGCTCTACTTTTCCGTCTCTCCATTATCTCAAAGGCTGTTCTTCTCCATTGTTCTCTCATCCTGTAAGGAAGCTTAGAGATGACGATTCTCATAGTCGTAGGATTGTCCATCTCTTCCATGAATTCAACATCCTCCATGGTGTTGCGACATCCTATGAGGAAGAGAACATGTGCGTTCAATGCCTCTCCGTCTTCCGATCTGATCTGTGGCCACTTGGTAGCCTTTTCGATATATGCAGTGGCTATCTTCAGCTCGTTACCATAGTGCTCCTGCAGCAACTTCCTGGCTTCTATGTATCCCCGGTCCGGTCTCATGTGTTCACAGCTTCTGACCAGGTCTTGTGGTTTACCACTGGTGTACTGTCCCAGGTAGTACAACTTATCACTGCTGCTCTCTGTCTTGGAGTCAATGGCTTGTTCAAAGGATCTGATGAAGGGCTTATACTTGAGTGGGTCGCCTTGGAACACTGGTATGTCTCTTTGAGGGAGTCGAAACAGATTCTGTTGTTTTACAAGCATCTCTGTAATTTCGTTCTGACGTTGCATCACTCGGTATAGGCTTCTCCCTGTGTCTTCAGGCCTCTGGTGGTCATCAGCAGGGTCTAGTCTAGACCGTCTGACGTCTGGGGTAGCATCACATGCTCCTGTTAGTGGAGAGGCCACTCTTCCACGCTGTAATGCCGGGGAATTGCTTTCGGGCTCTGTTGTAACTCTTGAAGGTGCCCTGGATCCAACTCTATGTGGCAACGTTGACTGGCAGTGGCTCCCGCCGTCCCGTGAGCCTTCATAATCTTCGTACGCACTCAACCTGGCATCTGAGACCTCGATAGCTGTTTTCATCTCCAGCCGTTCTTTCTTTGCCTGCACCTGGGCCCGCTGGGCCTGCACTTGGGCCTGTTGGGCCTGCACTTGGGCCTGCAGTTGGGCCTGTTGGGCCTGCAGTTGGGCCTGCAGTTGGGCCTCTTGGACCTGCAGTTGGGCCTCTTCCCGTTCAAGAGCTTGCTTCTCATCTAAAGATGCTGCGCGCGCCATCAATGCCGCCCGTTCAGCCTCCGCTCTCATGCGTCGCGCCGAGCTTGTGGTAGAAGCGACTGACCTGCGTCCAGAAACAGAGCTACCTTCTTTTCGATTTTTGCTCGGTCTGGCGGAAGTCTCTGAAATGCTATCGTCTGGTCCGACTTCATCGTCAACCTTATCTTTCTCTGCTGTATCAGCATCTTGACGAATTTTTAACATCCACTGCTCCGTGGCCTTGATATAGTCCTTAATGCTGGTTGATTTAAGATCAAACCAGTCGTGCTGATCAGTGTTTCCCTCTTCTTCAGACAGAAGTGCTAATACATCTTCATTGAGTATATTAAATTCTTCATGCAGCTTGGAGAAATCGTAATACATCATGTCTTCAGCTTTCTTAATATTAGCATTATCTTCCATGAGACGATCAATTATCTTCATTTTTCCAGTGATCTGAACTAATTTAGCCTTCCTTGCACCTATGCTTCTATGTAACTTCTCTTCCCTTGCCTTTGGGGGGAGCTTTATTTCCCTCTTTTGGCCAGCAATCCTTCTGGCTGGGGGAAGCTCCTGGCTCCGTAAGGCCTCGGCCATTTTACCCGCAGCTCTTATTTAGCTTCTCAACAGAATGAACAAAGCAGGTAACAGTCACTGTACCTTCGCTTTCTTAAATTGTCGTCTGGCTCCGTGACCATTCATGTATACGTTCGCCGACGATTCCGTCCCTTCCTTCTTAGGGAGCTAGTTTTTGACTAATGTAGTGGCGCTTCTTGGTTTCCAAACAGGCAGGCCACTGGGCTGTGGGGCTTTTAACATCGAGTAGACGCGTGTCGAAATAAAACGTTCCCAAACGTAGCTTTGTCCTTTAAATGGTTTACTATAACACTTAACAAACAGAATTACAAAGCAAACACGTATAAACGAACACGGTCAAAAACTGTACTGCTCCAAACCTCACGGCTTCTGCCTCTTTCACCACGTGCAGTTTAAAACTGTAAGATGGCTGCACCCATGTGTGGCTTAGGGACTGTTCCATTGTGGCAAGAATGAAGGGGGTGTCGGACTATACTACTGGAGCAAGAAAATAGGGGGTTTCTTAATAGAATAAGTCGTTCAGGTAAATTAACTGTATTATGCCATTTAGCCACTATTTTAAAGTATTTTCTTAAGCTTTTATGGCTCTTACACTGTACTCGAACCCTCTCGCTATGAAGGCCAACATACCATTTGCCTTCTTAACCGCCTGCTGCACCTGCATGCTTACCTTCAGCGACTGGTGCACAAGGACACCCAGGATTAATTAGCAATCTTGTTGTACGAGGCCCCTTGGGTCGGAGCGATCATAATATGATAGAATTCTTCATTCAGTTGGAGAATGAAGTAGTTGACTCAGAGACTAGGGTCCTGAATTTAAATAAAGGAAACTACGATGGTCTGAGGTGCGAGTTGAGTAGGATTGATTGGGTAATGTCACTCAAAGGGTTGACGGTGGATAGGCAATGGCAAACATTCAAAGACTGCATGGATGAACTACAGAATTTGTTCATCCCAGTTTGGCATAAAAATAAAACAAGAAAGATGACTCAACCGTGGCTAACAAGGGAAGTTAGGGATAGCATAAGATCCAAGGAGAGGACATATCAGTTGGCCAGAAAAAGCAGTAAACCTGAGGATTGGGAGCAGTTTCGCATTCAACAAAGGAGGACAAAGTGATTAATTAAGAAGGGGAAAATAGAATATGTGAGTAAGCTTGCAGGGAACATAAAAACTGACTTAAAATCTTTTATAGATACGTGAAGAGAAAAAGATTGGTGAAGTCAAGCGTAGGTCCCTTGCAGTCAGAATCAGGGGGATTTATAATGGGGAACAAAGAAATGGCATCCCAATTAAATACATATTTTGGATCTGTCTTCACAAAGGAGGACACAAATAACCTCCCAGAGATGTCGGGGAACATAGGGTCTGATGAAAGGGAGGAACTGAAAGAAATCAGTATTTGTAGGGAAATGGCATTAGGGAAATTGACGGGATTGAAATCCGATAAATCCCCAGGGCCTGATAATCTACGTCCTAGGGTACTTAAGGAAGTGCCCTAGAAATAGTAGATGCATTGCTGATCATCTTCCAACATTCGATGGAATCTGGAACAGTACCCATGGATTGGAGGGTAGCTAATGTTACCTCACTATTCAAAAAAGGTGGTAGAGAGAAAACGGGGAATTACAGACCGGTAAGCCTGACATCGGTAGTGGGGAAAATGCTAGAGTCCATTATAAAAGATGTAATAGCAGAGCACTTGGAAAACAGTGACAGGATCGGACAAAGTCAACATGGATTTACAAAAGGTAAATCGTGCTTGACTAATCTACTGGAATTTTTTCGGATGTAACTGGTAAAATAGATAAGGGAGAACCAGTGGATGTGGTATATTTGGACTTTCAGAAGGCTTTTGATAAGGTCCCGCATAAGAGATTAGCATGTAAAGTTAAGGCACATGGGCCTAGAAATTCAGTTGGTTGCGCCAGCAGTTAGCGCCTTAAGAGAAGTGAATTTCGGGCGCTATGCGTGTAGCGCCCGGGCGCAGCGCAGTTTGCGCCTCGCCCCAAATTAAGTTGACCCTTAGCGCCGGCGCAAAGTTTAGCGCCCGCCCGGCTGCGCGCGGAGAAAATTACGTCACATCCTCGTGCAACGCCCTTTGCGCGCCCCGATTCCAAACTTCAGTCGGACCGCCCCATTGTGCAGCTGGCGTCCGGAGCGTTTGAAAAAAGGAATGCAACACAGCCAGCGCGGGCCCCGGGGGGGCGCAAATTAAAGGGGACGTACCCTCCAGTATAAAGGCCAGCCATTTTGCAGCAAACATTCTTGTGCAACGCATTTCTGGACACACAACAAGGAGTATAGCTAACTGGTTTCAAGCAGCAACAGCTCAGGTATTTTTGGACTCAGGCCAGAGCGCTGCAAGTGGCCTTTTGGAAATTTGACTGTTTGCCAGGATTTGATGGGGGTTGCATGGGGTGCCAACGCCGATTCCGAAAGGAGGTGGTTGCAGAGATCTGCCACCTGCTTCGCAGAGATCTGCGTCCAAAGCTCAGGTGCAGGACGTCTCTGTCGGTGGAAGTGAAGGTGACGGTGGCATTGAACTTCTATGCCACCGGCTCCTTCCAATCCGCTGCTGGGGACATAGCTAACATCTCCCAGTACGGCGCACATCGCTGCATCCGCCAGGTGACCGAAGCACTGTTCAGAAGGAGAAGCCAATTCATCTCCTTCCCCATGGCCCTGGAGAGCCAGCATCAGCGCGCCTTGGGATTTGCAAGACTCGGGGACTTCCCCTTGGTGCAGGGCGCCATTGACTGTACACATGTGGCTTTGCGGGCCCCTCTGGAGCATGGCGAGCAGTTTCGCAACAGGAAGGGCTACCATTCTCTGAATGTGCAGCTGGTGTGTGATCACAAGCAGCGTGTGATAAAAATAATAACTTCCGGGAAGTTATGTCATCACTTCCTGTGAACTGTGAACTATGAACTATGAACTGTGTACATACCTCACTTCCTGTCATGTGTCACTTCCTATAAATACTGGTCTGTTCAGTATTGTAAGAGGCTTCTACCAGAGGCATGGTAAAGACCTCTCTTGTATATAGTGTGTTTATAAATTACTTAAAGCTTACTTTAAAGTTACTTGATGGTAAGCCTCCTTTTTCTTACATCAATTTAAGTAACTTAGTATTTACACTCACGAATACTAGACCTTCGGACAAACTCGGAATTAAGGATCCAGGGAACCACCCATCATGGAGAAAATCCTTAGACCTATTCATCTGGACTTGGACCCGAATGCACCAGCAGCTGGCAGGGTATGGAAGCATTGGTACCGTACTTTTGAGAATTTTCTGGATGAATGTGAAGCGGATGCTCCTGCTAGATTGAAGATACTTATCAATTATGTGACCCCAAAAGTGTTCGAATATGTTGATGAATGGGATAATTACGATGAGGTGATTCGGGCACTTAAGAAACTGTATGCCAAGACCCCAAATGAGGTCTATGCTAGACATCTACTGGCCACAGCCCGACAAGGGCCAGGGGAATCAATTGACGAATTCCTGCAAGAACTTCGCAGGCTCAGCGTAGATTGTAACTTTCAGGCAGCCTCAGCTGAGCTGTACCGCCAAGAAATGATTCGTGATGCTTTCATCTGCGGGATTGCCTCTCCATTTATACGCCAGCGTCTACTAGAAAGTAAAACACTTGAGCTACAAAAAGCTTTTGACCTAGCTTGTTCACTGGATTTGGCAAAGAGAAATGCAGACCTCTATCAGCTGCCCAGATCTCGATCTGCTGCTGTAGCTGCAACCAGACAATTCAAGCGGTCTCAGGTGAACCCTATCATGGGGGAATCTAATTCTGATAATTCTGATGAAGAAGAGGAGGACGACCCCACTTTAGCAGCCTCTTGGCAATCTAGGAAGGAATGCTTCTTTTGTGGAGATGCTTTTCACCCTAGGAAAACCTGCCCTGCTCGCAATGCAATCTGCAGTTATTGCGGGAAAAAAGGACACTTTGCTAAAGTTTGCCTATCAAGGGCCTCTACGAGGGCCAATCCAGCTAAGGCCTACCGAACTGCCCCAATTAGGGCCTATCAAGATGCTCCAGCTAGGACCTATCAAGCTTCCTCTCGAGCTCTCTCCCGAAGAAGCACACCAAGAGTTTTAGCCACTCTCTGTGCAACGACACCAATTACAGCTGCTTGCCCACAGAACCTGTCTCATGCTACCACAAAAATTTCAATTAAAGGGCATACCTTAGATGCCTTAATTGACTCAGGAAGTACTGATAGTTTCATTAAGGAACAGATTGTTGCGAAATTGAAACTACATGTCTTCCCATCGGACCAGGCAATTGCGATGGCCCAGTCATCACTTAATACCAGAATCTCCGGCTTTTGTGTTGTTGATATGACACTTCATGGTCGTATGTATCCCTCCACCCGACTTTCGGTGCTCAAGGACTTATGTAGTGATCTCCTCTTAGGACTGGACTTCCAAAAACAGCATAAGAAACTCACCATTGAGTTTGGTGGATCCAAACCCGGACTTACTATTTCTAATATACCATCTAAATTACCATTTTGTGCATTATCAGCAGCTTCACTTGATGAACCCTCATTATTTGCCAGTATTCCGCCTCAATGCCAACCGATAATAACGAAATCGCGGCGCTTTAATCAGGAAGACCAATCTTTTATTGCGGCTGAAATCTCTCGACTTCTAGCAGAGGATATCATTGAACCATGTTCGTCGCCCTGGCGGGCTCAAGTCGTCATTGTCAAGAACCCTCTAAAACCTCACAAACAGCGACTATGCATCGATTATTCGCAAACCATCAATCAATATACCGACTTGGACGCCTACCCATTGCCACGCATTGATGATATGGTTAATAAACTGGCCGAATACAAAGTGTTCTCAACTTACGATTTAAAAAGTGCCTATCATCAGTTACCCTTGAAGGTCTCAGATAAGCAGTACACAGCCTTTGAGGCTAATGGACGGCTGTACCAATTTCGTCGCCTCCCATTCGGGGTTACTAATGGAGTGGCTGTCTTTCAACGGGCAATGGATGGCCTGGTTAAGCAGGAAAACCTAAGGGACACTTTTCCCTATCTTGATAACATTACCATTGCAGGTCACGATCAACAGGAACACGACTCCAACCTCCAAAAATTTCGGGATGCCCTCCATCGCCGTAATTTGACCCTGAATGAATCCAAATCTGTTGAGTCGCAACCGACCATCAACATCCTTGGCTACTGCGTAGGCAATGGTATCATTAAGCCAGACCCAGAAAGACTTCGCCCGCTCCAAGAGCTCCCGTCACCTAAGAATCCGGCTTCTTTACGTCGGGCTCTCGGTCTGTTTGCATACTACGCTAAATGGATTCCTCATTTTTCGGACAAAATCCAACCCTTGCTGCATGCTAGATCATTTCCACTGGGAACAGCGGCTGTTGCAGCCTTTAACCTTCTCAAAAAACAGTTGGAGAAAGCGGCTCTTCACTCCATTGATGAGAATCTCCCTTTCGTGGTTGAATGTGATGCCTCGGAGGTGGCGATCTCGGCTACTCTGAATCAGGAAGGTCGTCCTGTAGCATTTATGTCCAGGACCTTACAAGGTGCCGAGCTATATTATCCTCCGGTTGAGAAAGAAGCCACAGCCATCATAGAGGCAGTACGGAAGTGGAACCATTTTCTAGCTCGCCAGCACTTTACATTGATCACGGACCAACGATCAGTCGCCTTCATGCTCGATAATCGAAAACGAACCAAAATTAAGAATAATAAAATACAACTTTGGAGGATGGAACTGGCCTCTTTTGGTTATACCATTTTCTATCGGCCTGGCAAGGAGAATGTGGCCCCGGACACCCTCACACGGGCATTCTGCTCCACTATGTCATCCTCCACCCTCATGGATGTCCACAATGGTTTGTGCCATCCTGGCGTTACGCGCATGCTACATTTCGTACGAATTTCACGGAATCTCCCTTTTTCCACTGGAGATGTAAAGAAAATATGCTCAGAATGCTGGCTTTGTGCGGAATTAAAACCTCAGTTCTTCCGCCCCTCAGATGGTATACTCATACATGCAACCCAACCGATGCAACGACTTAGCATCGATTTTAAGGGCCCAGTGCCCTCTTCAACTCGGAACACATATTTGCTCGCCATGATCGACGAATATTCACGTTTTCCATTTGCCTTCCCCTGCTCCAATATGCTGGCGTCCACAGTAATCTGCTGCCTTGAGCAGGTATTTTCTCTCTGTGGCATGCCGGCTTATATTCACTCAGATCGGGGTCCATCCTTTATGTCGAGGGAACTCAAGGACTACCTCTCAGAACGGGGAATTGCTACAAGCAAAACAACACCATACCATCCCATCGGAAATGGGCAGGTAGAGAGGTATAACGGTATCATCTGGAATTCCGTACGTCTCGCTTTAAGATCTCGGGGCCTACCAGACCAGCAATGGGAAACAGTGCTTCCGGATGCATTGCACTCTATACGGTCCCTGCTTTCTACAGCCACAAATACTACACCTCATGAGCGGTTCTTTGGATTCCAGCGTCGCTCATCTCATGGGACATCACTCCCGTCATGGCTAACTACTCCTGGACCTGTATTACTCCGAAGATACGTTCGGACGTCTAAAAATGATCCTCTTGTAGACGAGGTCGAACTAACCGATGCCAACCCCACCTATGCAAACATACGATATTCCGACGGCCGAGAATCTACCGTATCATTACGGGATCTGGCTCCCTGCCCACCAGGACCTAGTGGGACATCGGGTGATGACATTTCACCAGGAAACTCTTGGGACCTATCGGGTACCCCTCTCCAGGATCCTGATCGGACACCAACTAGCTTGGTGCCGGTAGAACCCCGTGCTCAAGGTTGCGACCCTCCCAGTACCACGCATGAAAGTACTGGTCTGCCACAGACCAGCTCTGCACCTCCCTCTGAACAGAGGCAGTCTGACTTTGAACCTATTGGGGCTCGTACTCGAAGCCATGATCTCCCCGACCCTTCACAGGGCAATCCAGGCCACACGGACTCTGGCCAATGGCCAACTGCATGTAAGCGGACCAGCGACCCTCTACGACGGGAATCCAAACGGGTGCGACTCTTCCTTGTTCGGCGGCTGCGGACCAAAAGGTAGACCACAGCCTCCTAAACCTGCAGGAGGGAAGAATGTGATAAAAATAATAACTTCCGGGAAGTTATGTCATCACTTCCTGTGAACTGTGAACTATGAACTATGAACTGTGTACATACCTCACTTCCTGTCATGTGTCACTTCCTGTTGGACTGGTATAAATACTGGTCTGTTCAGTATTGTAAGAGGCTTCTACCAGAGGCATGGTAAAGACCTCTCTTGTATATAGTGTGTTTATAAGTTACTTAAAGCTTACTTTAAAGTTACTTGATGGTAAGCCTCCTTTTTCTTACATCACAGCGCAGCATGGCTGTCAATGCCAGCTTTCCAGGCAGCAGCCACGATGCATTTATCCTGCGGCAGAGTACTGTGCATGACATGTTCGAGGCACAGCCTCCCCCAAGAGGATGGCTACTCGGGGACAAAGGCTATCCTTTGTTTACCTGGCTCATGACCCCGCTCCGCGCGCCCAGGACCGCTGCTGAGGAGGCATACGAGAGCCATCAAACCACCCGCAACATCATCGAGCAAACTATTGGGGTCCTCAAGCAGCGGTTCCGCTGCCTTGATCACTCCGGAGGAGCTCTCCAGTATTCGCCGGACCGGGTCTCCCAATTTGTGGTAGTTTGCTACATGCTACACAACCTGGCTATACGCAGGACTCAGGCACTGCCACCTGACGTTGGGGCAGCACCTCAGGAGGAGGAGCAGGAGGAGCAGGAGGAGGAGGAGGAGGAGCAGGAGTACGTTCCCAGGAGGGAGCGACCAGGGCCAAGGGCCGCGCGACGCCACCTTATTACACGTTACTTCTAAGCCCCCTGTCAGGGAATCCCTTGTGGCCATGAGGGAAGATGAATGCAGCCGCTCCGCATGCCCTCAGCCGGCGAAGCCAACAAACACTAAGAAGAACAACCATGGAGACTCTATGAATAAAGATAATTATTTATTACACAAAAATGAAAACCCCTTCCCACATGAATCCCCAAAAACAATCAACGGGCCCCACAAAAAGCACAACAAACGACTCACTCCCACAAACTGGGCAGGAGTAACTCCACATTTGTACAAACCTGGCCTCAACCTCGGCCTTAACGCAAAAAATAAGCCCACGAACCAAACAACCATGGGCAAAAGAAAGATGGCCACCGCCATATAAAACGAAACCTGGCCACACCCTCTACTGAGTGGCCCGCGAGGGCGAGACCTTGTCCAGCCTTTTGCCTCCCCTGCCCGGCCTGCTGCTCCTTCACAAGCTCTGCCCAGTGGCTGCTGCGAGGCTGGGGGAAGGCGCCTGAGGCTCAGATGTCCTTCCGCCAGATGCCCTTGGGGGGCGGCCTACACGGCCTTTGGACCTCGAGGGGCCGGCTGCTGAGTGGCGCACCTGAGCCTGGCGCACATCAGCTCCAGCCGCTTGCCCTTGACGCCCCAGTGGGGGAGTGGCGGCGACGGATGGTACAATGTGGGCAAGCTGGCGTCTGGGATGCGCTGGCTGGTGCTGTGGCGTGCTGGCACTCGGCCGGGCCCGCACTGCAGGATCCGCAACAATCAGCCGAGGGGCGGCTCGCTGGGATGCTGCAGCGCGGCGGGTGCCCTGGCGATGCCTGCCTGAGACAGCGCGTGTGGCAGCAGTGAGTGCCCCTGTTGTCCTGGTGTGCGCCCGCATCACACCCGCCAGGGACTTGAAGGCATCAGTGAGCATGCGGCCACTCGCGGCAGTTGATGCCCCGAACTCACGCACACTGGTCGCCAGCGACTTGATGGCCTCAGGCATGCGCCCCACCACGCGCATGAGCTCCGTGTGGCGCCGGTCCGAATCCTCGGCCATCTTGTCCAGCTTCCGCGCCTCCTCCGAGGTGAAGCTGTCCGGACTGGAGTCGGGACTCTCCCGCTGGGGAGCAGGGGACCGAACTAGGGGAACCTTGCCACGTTGGAGGCGGCGAGTCTCCCGATCAACTGCACTCCCCTCTGATCCTTCCCCCCTTTGGGGAGAAGGCCGCGGCCCATGCGCAGGGCTCCTGGGTGGCTGGACGCCACTGGTCCCAGAAGCTGCAATCCCCTGCGACAGTTGGTCCAGGCACTCGTCCAGTGAGGACGTGTCAATCATTTCGTCCTCTCCTGCGGGACCTGAGTGTTCCTCTGATGGTCCGGCTTGCTCTTGCTCCTCCTCCTCCTCCTCCTCCTCCTCCTCCTCCTGCTCGGAGGGGCTGTCACTGGCAGCTTCACGGACCTGGTCGTCACCAGCTGAAAGCAGGAATGCACAAGAGTAGCTTCAGAGTGAGGAGACGGCGTCAGCGAGGGAGTCAGGACTGGTGGCATTCAGCGCATTGGTGGGACAGTGGCAAAGGAAGTAGCTCGGATGCGCAAGTGTGACGCGAGAGGGCCAAAAGGCGAGGTCCTTACCATTGCCGGGCAGTGGAGGGTCGGCTACTCCGCACGCTGTGGGCACGATCAGCCGGGCTCCCATGAGCCCACTCACGCGCTCCTCCAGGCGAGTGAGCTTCTGCAGCTTGGCGCGGCCTCCCCTGGTCCTGGCACGGGCCTGGCATTTATAGGCAACTTTAGCCTGCAAGAGAAAGGACGGGCTGTAAGTACGGAGTGTAGCCCTGATGTAGTGTGCACTGCCTCCCATGGTGGAATAGCTTGCCCAGAGTGTAGCCCTGATATACTGTGCACTGCCTCCCATGGTGGAATAGCTTGGCCAGAGTGTAGCCCTGATGTTCTGTGCAATGCCTCCCATGGTAGAATAGCTTGGCCAGAGTGTAGCCCTGATGTACTGTGCACTGCCTGCCATGGTGGAATAGCTTGGCCAGAGTGTAGCCCTGATGTACTGTGCGCGTTGCTCCCATGTTGGAATAGCTTGGCCAGAGTGTAGCTCTGATGTACTGTGCACTGCCTGCCATGGTGGAATAGCTTGGCCAGAGTGTAGCCCTGATGTACTGTGCACTGCCTCCCATGGTGGAATAGCTTGGTCAGAGTGTAGCCCTGATGTACTGTGCACTGCCTCCCATGGTGGAATAGCTTGGCCAGAGTGTAGCCCTGATGTACTGTGCACTGCCACCCATGGTGGAATAGCTTGACCAGAGTGTAGCCCTGATGTACTGTGCACTGCCTGCCATGGTGGAATAGCTTGGCCAGAGTGTAGCCCTGATGTACTGTGCACTGCCTCCCATGGTGGAATAGCTTGGCCAGAGTGTAGCCCTGATGTACTGTGCACTGCCTGCCATGGTGGAATAGCTTGACCAGAGTGCAGCCCTGATGTACTGTGCACTGCCTCCCATGGTGGAATAGCTTGGCCAGAGTGTAGCCCTGATGTACTGTGTGCGTTGCTCCCATGTTGGAATAGCTTGGCCAGAGTGTAGCTCTGATGTACTGTGCACTGCCTGCCATGGTGGAATAGCTTGGCCAGAGTGTAGCCCTGATGTACTGTGCACTGCCTCCCATGGTGGAATAGCTTGGTCAGAGTGTAGCCCTGATGTACTGTGCACTGCCTGCCATGGTGGAATAGCTTGGCCAGAGTGTAGCCCTGATGTACTGTGCACTGCCTCCCATGGTGGAATAGCTTGGCCAGAGTGTAGCCCTGATGTACTGTGCACTGCCTCCCATGGGGGAATAGCTTGGCCAGAGTGTAGCCCTGATGTACTGTGCACTGCCTGCCATGGTGGAATAGCTTGACCAGAGTGTAGCCCTGATGTACTGTGCACTGCCTCCCATGGTGGAATAGCTTGGCCAGAGTGTAGCCCTGATGTACTGTGCACTGCCTGCCATGGTGGAATAGCTTGGCCAGAGTGTAGCCCTGATGTACTGTGCACTACCTGCCATGGTGCAATAGCTTGGCCAGTGTGTAGCCCTGATGTACTGTGCACTGCTTCCCATGGTGGAATAGCTTGGCCAGAGTGTAGAGTGCAGAATGGGCACTTGATGCTCATGACTGTCCCAAAGCTGCTGGCTGAGGGCTGGCCATTAGGACTTTCAGCTCCCTTTGCCCATCATGTCAGGTGTACATGCAAGAATGAGGAGGAGACTGGAAAGGGTACTCACCCTGCCAATCCTGGTCAGGTCGTTGTATTTTTTCCGACATTGTTTGTGGGTCCTGGGGGCATCGTCGGTGAACGTCACCCTGTTGGCGATCTGCTTCCAGGCTCTGGTGTATTCTTGGTGGTTCGGATTCCTCCCAGTCTCTGGGAACAAGATCCTGCGCCTCTTCTCCAGAGCTGTCACCATTATTCCCAGATCACGCTCTGAGAAGTGCAGGGCACGCTCACGGGCCTTCTCTGGCGTTGCCATGACTCCCTGGGGCTGAGCAGCAGTGTTGAGGCCTATTTGCAAAGCTGCAGTGTGCAGGGCGTGGCAGCAGACCAATTCGTCCCTTCCCCCTTTTAGCGCTCCAGCAACCTCTTAGGGCGAAGCCACTGAATTTCCGGCAAGGGGGCGCAACTTTGGGGCGAGCGCTAACTTCGGGCGGGCGCTAACGTTAGCGCCCCAAAACTGGCTATACTGAAATTCTAGGCCATGGGATTGGGGGCAAGGTATTGACTTGGATAGCGAACTGGTTGGCAGACAGAAAGCAAAGAGTTGGAATAAACAGGTCTTTTTCTGAGTGGAAGGCAGTGACTAGTGGGGTACCGCAGGGATCGGTCCTTGGACCCCAGCTATTCACAATATATATTAATGATCTAGACGAGGGAACTAGATGTAATATCTCCAAGTTTGCTGATAACACAAAGCTGGGTGGGCGTGTGTGCTGTGAGGAGGATGCCAAGAAACTCCAGGAAGATTTGGACAGGTTGGGTGATTGGGCAGAAGCATGGCAGATGCAATATAACGTGGATAAATGCGAGGTTATCCACTTTGGTGTCAAAAACAGGAAGGCAGATTATTATCTGAATGGCAATAGATTGGGAGAAGGGGAAGTGCAACGAGACCTGGTGTCCTTGTGCACCAGTCGCTGAAGGTAAGCATGCAGGTGCAGCAGGCAGTTAAGAAGGCAAATGGTATGTTGGCATTCGTAGCGAGAGGGTTTGAGTACAGGAACAAGGATGTCTTGCTGCAGTTGTACAGGGCCTTGGTGAGACCACACCTTGAGTATTGTGTGCAGTTTTGGTCGCCTTATCTGAGGAAGGATGTTCTTGCCATGGAAGGAGTTCAGCGAAGATTCACCAGGCTGATACCTGGGATGGCATGAATGACGTATGAGGAGAGATTGGGTCGATTGGGCTTATACTCGCTGGAGTTTAGAAGAATGAGAGGGGATCTCACTGAAACCTTTAAAATTCTAACAGGACCAGACAGACTAGATGCAGGAAGGGTGTTCCCGAGGGTAGGGGAGTCCAGAACCAGGGGTCACAGTCTAAGGATAAGGGGTAAGCCATTTAGGACAGAAATGAGGAGGAATTTCTTCACCCAGAGAGTGGTGAACCTGTGGAATTCTCTACCACAGATGGCAGTAGAGGTCAATTCACTAAATATATTCAAGAAGGAGTTGGATATATTTCTTAACGCTAAAGGGATCAAGGGGTATGGGGAGAAGGCAGGGACAGGGTACTGAATTTGGATGATCAGCCATGATTGCATTGAATGGCGGAGCAGCCTCGAGGGGCCGAATAGCCTACTCCTGCTCCTATCTTCCATGTTTCTATGATTCCTGTTTAATGCCATCCCCAACCTCCGCATTACTGTTTAGGGGTCAGTATACAACTCCCACTAACGTTTTCTGTCCGTTGGTATTTCTCAGCTCTACCCATACAGATTCTGCATCATCAGAGCTAATATCCTTCCTTACAATTGTGTTAATCTCCTCTTTATCCAGCAATGCTACCCCACCTCCTTTTCCTTTTTGCCTGTCTTTCCTGAATATTGAATACCCCTGGATGTTGATTTCCTAGCCCTGATCACCCTGGAGCCATGTTTCCGTAATCCCAATCATATCATATCTGTTTACATCTATTTGCACAGCTAATTCATCCACCTTATTACGAATGCTCCTCGCATTAAGACAGGAACAAGGATGTCTTGCTGCAGTTGTACAGGGCCTTGGTGAGACCACACCTTGAGTATTGTGTGCAGTTTTGGTCACCTTATCTGAGGAAGGATGTTCTGGCCATGGATGGAGTGCAGCGAAGATTTATCAGACTGATACCTGGGATGGCAGGAGTGACGTATGAGGAGAGATTGGGTCGATTGGGCTTATACTCGCTGGAGTTTAGAAGAATGAGAGGGGATCTCATTGAAACTTATAAAATTCTAACAGGACCAGACAGACTAAATGCTGGAAGGATGTTCCGGATGGTCAGGGAGTCCAGAACCGGGGTCACAGTCTAACGATAAGGGGTAAGCCATTTAGGACTGAGATGAGGAGGAATTTCTTCACCCAGAGAGTGGTGAACCTGTGGAATTCTCTACCATAGAAGGCAGTAGAGGCCAATTCATTAAATATATTCAAGAAGGAGTTAGGTATATTTCTTAAGGCGAAAGGGATCAAGGGATACGGGGAGAAGGCAGGGACAGGGTACTGAATTTGGATGATCTGCCATGATTTCATTGAATGGCGGAGCAGGCTCGAGGGGCCAAATGGCCTCCTCCTGTTCCTAAGTTGATCAAGAGATATCAATCAAAGACAGGTAAATGGATTTGAGGTGCAGAGCAGCCATGGTCTAATTGAATGCTGGAGCAGGCTCGCGGGGCTGAATGGCCGACTCCTGTTGCTTTAAATGTATGCAATTACTTAACATAATTGGTAGAAGGCAAACAATCCCATCACTGCCCATCGCCCACGCACCCTGTGCTCTGGGTCGTGACCACATGGAAACCTGTTATTGCTTTCTAGCGAAACAAGTCAGTTTAACCCAAAGGTTAAATGGTCGGGCTGAGCTGTCCCACAGTAAAGCCCAAAGGTTTTTCCCAAATATGGTTTCAAGGTGAGGTCAATCCATGACATCACAGAGTAAGCCCCACCTTCACACTGCGCTTCACACTGAGATGAGACATCACAACAGCTTTGTAAAGTAGATAAAAATGAGCCAGGACGAGATACAACAGTTTGTGTAGGCAAGGGAGCTGCACTGAGTCTGAACAACTGGCTGCTCTTTCTAGGACTGAATGCGGTCGGCTCGAACATCTGAACAGCTTTGCTCTGTGAAGACAACACGAACAATTGAAACATCATCAACCAGCGGCTTGGACAGAATTCGTGAACTTTGAAAGGTTTGTCTTTCTGGGATGGCAGGAATGGCATATGAGGAGAGATTGGGTCGATTGGGCTTATACTCGCTGGAGTTTAGAAGAATGAGAGGGGATCTCATTGAAACTTATAAAATTCTAACAGGACTAGACAGACTAGATGCAGGAAGGATGTTCCCGATGGCGGGGGAGTCCAGAACCAGGGGTCACAGTCTAAGGATAAGGGGTAACCCATTTAGGACAGAGATGAGGAGGAATTTCTTCACCCAGAGAGTAGTGAACCTGTGGAATTCTCTACCACAGAAGGCAGTTGAGGCCAATTCATTAAATATATTCAAGGAGTTGGATATATTTCTTGAGGCTAAAGGGATCAAGGGATATGGGGAGAAAGCAGGGACAGGGTACTGAATTTGGATGATCAGCCATGATCTCATTAAATGGCGGAGCAGGCTCGAGGGGCCGAATGGCCTACCCCTGCTCCTATCTTCTATGTTTCTATCTTTCTATGTCTTAACCTGTTTATCTTGTATTATTAGTGAAAGTCATAATGAGTAATAGGAACAGTTTATCAGATACAGTAATATTGATGCACAGTCAGGTGGAATAGTTCAGTTTGTTATTGGTAGTTCTTCCATAGCGTTGCTCATAGGTAGTCTGGGTCCCGGAGCCTGGTTACTGATGGTTACTGAGCCCCACACCTCACTGACCGGCTCCTCCCAGTCCTGGAGTTTAATGCTCACTCCCTGATCTGTAAATGTAGACAACTATTTACTGACTGTGACTAACTGTGTTTGGAGCTGTACTTCCAGCTTGTATCATTCCCTGTGAAAGTCAGAGTCAGTTACAGCAAAATCCGTGCAGATATAAAGGCTCAAATCCTGGAAACTGAAAGCAGGTCAGTACATGCTGGTTGTTCTGATCAACTTGTCCTGGACACGAGGATAGTCTGTGGGACAGCTCAGCCCGACCATTAAAAAGTCAAGAGCGTCCCTCTTGAAACCGCTGATTGGTGTTGAATGAACGGGTCTAAATAAGAGGAGAGGCTGACAGGGAGAGTGAACAACTGAATAATCAGTTTCTCAAAGTGTTCACCAGTACTGAGAGCTCAGGGTTAAGACTCGAAGAATGTACTCCTGGGCAGTAATGCCACTGGAGCTGCCTTGACCGAGCTTGGTACCTGCCCACACAGCTCGACGCTGGCCCAGGTGTTGACTTTTTAAAGGGAATTTGATAAATCCTTTTACAGGTTATATGGTTTACTATACGAGGGGAGCGATAAAATGCCTGTCGTTGTCCTTGTTGCAATCCAGTGATTTTTGTCATTTCTTCTTCTGCCACAGGTACAGGTTGGTGTCAGGACGAGTGAGAGGAAATGGACGGTTTCATCAAACTACCAACAGACTAAAGTTGTCAGTAACAAAACCACAAAGACAACTGGATCACACATCCTGACATCACATCAATGCCAGCAGAGATACCACAAAGGAGGAAACAGCAACACTGAAATACCCCTCAACCCATCCATTTCTTTAGTGTCAACTGTACATCTTTTAATTTCTTTATTTGACGGCCAATAACAGGTCCATTTAAACTCGCAGCCAATGATTGGAGATGGTGTTAAACCAACTCTTTCCCTTCTGGCACGTTTCTTTCCCATTTTTAAACATTTCCCACGCCCCTCTCCCTCCTCCCTAGTTCTCCCCTGGGCTGGACCTTCACGTCCAGCCCTCAGGTCCTCGCATCGGCATCAAGCACCAACCCTGCTCCAACTCCAGGCTCAGTTCGGCATTGCTCGGGGTTAACTGCACTGGCACTGGATAGGGCCCAGTGCATACAGTCATCTCCGACCGATGTCGACCGGTGGTCCAAGTGTTGGGACTGAACAGGAAAGTCTCAAGTGTGGACGCTCCGGTTGTTGCCTCGATGGTGTGGAATGGGACGAGCTGGTTAAAGCCAATCCATCCCAGTCAACTACATCGGGTGAAACCCCGGTACCACTTGTACTGAGGCCTCCCAGGATAGAGGAAGAGTCCTCCTCTGGCACCAGCTGGTTCGGAGGTGTCCGTGCCTACTGGTGCCAGAATCAGGCTGGTTCCCCCAAGCGCCACCAGCTACTGTTGGTGTGTCCTTCCCCAGAGGCATCCGTCCCCTCTGGTGACACCAACGCAGCCCCGGGACATTGTCTCCAGTTGGCGCCAGCTCATTTGGGGGCACCACCCTCGGTGGACTCGACCCTACACAGGGTCACCTATGCTGTGGGTGATGTCCACTTTGGTGAGTGCAGCTGCAGATCTCTATTTATAGATCTGTGGCTCCCACCCACCACTGTGGACCCACCTTCAGCCGCTCCCTACGACACTCGAGAGGCACTCCCAGGGAGGGTGCGTGCGCTCCAGAAACCAAACTGGGAGCCTGAGTTGACCACGGCTTCCGTGCGTTGAGGTTTTTCCATGTATTCAAAACAAGGGTGACTTCGAGTCTGAAACTGTGAGTTCCGGAAGTCCCATCACTTGTGGGGGTTGAGTCTTTACCTGGGGTCTTGCAAAGGCCTCAGGCAGCGACCTTTGTTGGATTCCCCCTCCCAATTTCCAAGGCGGTTTGGGCAGACTTGATAGGCGCGCCCCAGTTATGGCCAAGGTAGACAGCCCCGCCACTCTGCCTCACAACTTAAGGTTCGCTGGTACAGCTGGTGAACTTCAGTCGTGAAAGCCTCAGGAAACTAGTCCTGTTCCACCCACCGAAATCCAAATGGTGGGACATGTGGGTCTGGCGGACCTTCCTGCAGGGTTTGGCGCATATCCCGAATTCCCTGCCGTCAAATCCACTGGGGCTGGCTTCACTGACCAGTAGTTGAGTTGAGGGAGCTATCCCTGCCAGAGAGGACCACCTTCAGAGAGCATCTGCTGCAGCAGCAGACTGTGTGGGTGCTCTCAATGTAGGAGCAGGATCTATCGCCCAGTGGATCTTGCATCGCCACTTAGTTTGTCCTCACACCTTGGGGATCCTTCAGGTTCTGCAGATGCCCATTGGTGCTGAGGGCTTCTTTGGCGAGCAAGTGGAGGATCTGCTGTAGCAGAACCTTCAGGCATTCCCGAATTGACACACAAGGGTGGGAGGGCACTGCTCACTTTGTAGCTTAGCCCACCCCATCTATAGGCCCCTTCCACTCGCCAACACCAGTACACTCACCATCACCAATCCATTCACCACCACCATCCACTCACCACCACCAATCCATTCACCCCCACCAGCCTATTCAAGGCCTTATCCGGAGCACAATGTCCTTTGTATCTTGCTAGCCCGTCATTCCAGATTAGGACCTGGAATGCAGGTAGCTCACAAGTAACATTCGAGACCCTGTCCAGCTCCACCTCCCCCAGCAGTGATCATGCCTGGATAGCCCACCTCAGAGTTGTGTGGGTGGGCTATTTCCAGTACTTCCCTGTGGAAGTGGATCACTCTGGATGTTTGGTTTGTCCATCAGAGGAACCATCTACTAGTGGGCATACTGGCAGGTCTTCTACCATCCACACTGAGAGCGTGTGATCGTCATCCAGAAGGCTCAACTGTTGGGGGTATTTCTCCAGTTGAGCCTTCTGGATGACCATCACTCTGCCAGTAAAGTATCCACAGGTCTCCTTTGTCGCAGCATCTGAACTAGAGCTGGTGGTCCTGGGAGCGCAGTGTTCTCCATACATTGGTGCTACAGCCATCAGGCTCTTCAGCTAATGCTTTGACATATGGGTGGGAGCCACATTCAGGATGAATGGTCTTCTCGGCCAGTGATTTCACTTGGCATTTCAACAGGCTCGGGGTCTGAACGGTATAATAGGACATCTCCACTTTCAGACTCGGTGCAGGGTAAGTCAGTGTGTCTGCAGACAGACAATATGACAAGGGTCCGGTAAGTCAACAAACAGGGTGGGACCCTCCTTCCTGGGTCCCTCTGTCAAGTTGACGCATTGCTTCCCATTGGTGCTTGAATGACGGGGTGACACTCTTGGTGCCACATTTAGCCCGGGGAGGACAACACAACAGTCGGCACACTCAGCTGCTCTGTAGTCCACCCTAACTAGTGGATGATCCACACTGAGGTAGTCCAGAACATCTTCAGGACTTGGGGGGTTTACCAGGTCGATCGACTTGCTCGCATCACCGGATAATCACCAATCTGCTGGAGGACCTCAGGCTGTCAGGGCGGAGGCCCGACAGTCTTTTGTGCTTTTGTTTCTGGATTCTGTTGCTCAGGGTTGCCTGATCTCCAGGGTGCTCCAGGAAATTGCAGCAGGTGGTGGTTCTGGTTAACCCTTTGGTTACCTCACAAACCATGATTCAGGGACACCCGGGTTTTGAATATACACTTTGATTTCAGGAGCTCACGGGAGAAATCCAAGTCATTTTTAGAGTATAGAGGACCCTACCTTTTTTAGGGAATTTTTCATTCTGACATCCTCCACACACTGCTGGACACTGTCCAACTGGTATTCAGGGTGAGGAGGGCGGACCGTACCTGCAAGCGAACAGACTCTCCGGCTCCCAGGACAAATAGATCAAAGTGGGTGTTATTCACGGGCGCCAGCGCCAGATCCAAACAGTAAGCTGAACCGTCAGGATCTGGATTTGGATCCTGCCAGCTTCTGATTGATGGCCTGGCAGTTGAGATGGAATGCCCGTTAGATTAGGGTATACCAGCAGTGCGGCACTCATGGGTAATGCTCACTTTATTGTGTCTGTCCTGGTCATTTAAGCCTCTGTTCCCATACAAGTACCTCCACCCTCTTCGTCCTCTGTACTACTTGGTTAGTCGCCAGCTGTGTGTGCAGAATGCCTGAATGAAGATCACAGCTCCCTTGTCAGCTGTTCCCATGTCAGCTGCTCCCTTGTAAGCTCCTCTTCATTCTTCAAGTGACGCGGCATTTGCCACCCACCTGGTTGTCTCTTGGGTCTAGTGGGGAGTGTTGGTATGTCTTTTCCTCGTTCTGGGTTGTCTTTGGGTGTCAACAAACTGGGTTCTGGGGTGTGCTAAAAGTTAACACTGCACGGGAGTCGGGGAGGGAGGGGAAAAACAAGTAGGTTTGTCCTTCAAAGTTAGGATGTCTTAACAAAATGTCTTAACAGGGAAGGTCACGCCTTAAGAGATTTTCCCCAGGCAAATTGTGCCGGTGCATCCCGGTAATTAGATCCACGTTCCACCCCCAATTCGGCCTGTCAATGTTTAGGAACGGATGTTCCCAGCAAATTAAATGGTGTCACAGTTAACACTTTAAAGAAAAGATTGGGGACAGTTTTCGTTCAACCTGGAATGACAGAAATGGAAACACTAGACAACCTGCCAACCAGTCTCTCGTCATCGCTGAATATTGTGTTTGTGACTGCTGCTACAGAACTAGACTGGAGATTGTTGAAGACCAGGCTCCCGGGGATTGTGTTCAATTGATGTTAGCAGAGCTGAAGTGAGAAAGTAATTGTCTTAGAATATTTGCGCCATAATGATCTCCTGGACTAGTTTCGATCGCCTAAGGGGGTCAGAGAGGAATTTCCCAGATTTTTTTCCCAAATTGGCCTGGGTTTTTATGTCTGGTTTTTTGCCTCTCCCAGGAGATCACATGGTGGGGGGTCTATATATTGCGATGGACAAGGCTGGATGGACCAGAGAGTCTTTTCGTGTACAAGTCATCTTTCAATAACTGAAATGTGAGAAGTTTAACATCTGAAAATAAACATGGATTGAAAATGAACAAACTTACTGTGTGTCTCCTGATTTGTGCACGGATCATTGAAGGGAACAGAAAGGGGAAGAGATGAGTTCTGATTGTCCCTGGGCTCAGTTACTGACTGGGTGAACTCTTTGAGCCACACACTAGGCTGGACCCAGATTGATTCCCCAGTCTGCACATACAAACATACAAAAAGACATACAAAAGTAGATGAAAACTATCAGGCCCATTAAGCTCACCCCATCCAGTAGACAGTATGACCTCACATGTTGCCGTCCCACCTACCAGTTACGTTATCTCTGGAAACAGACAAAGAAACATGGCCAATTCAGGAAAAACCTCTGGCCAATTGCTCTCCAACTCCCAACACATGACAATCTAAACTAACCACTAACTCTCGCTGTAGCTGGTAATGTCCTCTCAGGGACTGGTCAAGATCATACAGCACAGAAGGAGGCCATTCAGCCCATCGTGCCTCTGCCAGCTCTTTGAATGCACTATCCAATTAGCCCCACTCTCCTGCTCTTTCCCCGTAGCCCAGCAAATGTTTCCTTTTCAAGCATTTACCCAATTCCCTTCTGAAAGTTGCAGTGGATGGAATTATAAGTTGGTGGAATTCTGTCATGTGATCCCCAAAGTTCCAGTAACTAAATTGCCAAATCCCCCAGTCAGTAAAACCTGGATTGGGCTTATTCAGTCACTAAAGCACCAGTGGCACTTTCAAAGTCCCAGGCCACGTCAATTAACTCCTCCAAACACAATTAACCAACAAAGTAGTGAATTGGTACAAAAACAAATACTAGTGGGGAGGGGTTGGGGGTGAAGAATTGAGTGGGGGAAACAAGACACCACTTGGCATGTACTGAGAGGCAGAGTCGTGTGTTGGGTTTCCAACTCTGCAGGATGTCCCAGAGTCTCCAGGAATTTAATCTCCTGGATTTTTTTTTATTCGTTCATGGGATGTGGGCTTCGCTGGCAAGGCCAGCATTTATTGCCCATCCCTAATTGCCCTTGCAAAGGTGGTGGTGAGCCACCTTCTTGAACCGCTGCAGTCCGTGAGGTGAAGGTGCTCCCACAGGGAGCACATATAGGCCAGCAGGGTCTGGAGTCACATATAGGCCAGCAGATTTCTTTCCCTAAAGGACATTAGTGAACAAGGTGGGATTTTAGCGCAATCCTATAGTTTCATGCTCATCATTACTGATGGTAGCTTTTTATTCCAGATTTATTGACGTGACTGAATTTAAATTCCCCAGCTGCCATGTGGTGGGATTTAAACTCATGTCTCTCAGATTGTTTAATCTAAGTCTGTCTCTGGATTGCTAGTCTGGTAACATAACCACTATGCTATCATTCCCAATTGCAGCTTTGAGCAAAGCTGGGATAAAAGTCACCAGGGCATTAAAGAAAATGATTTTTTATTTCCATTTTCTTTGACCACTTTCATTCATTTATAAAAATATTGGAGACGGGGGAAAAAGGTGGTTGGATCCAGCAGGTCACGTGATGAAAGCGCCGGGAATACGTCCAATCAGAGATGGCGACTCGTGTTGTGTGACTCACGCCATTTATATACCACGACAAAATAAAATAATAGCAGGCGTTGATAATTGTGGGTGGCACCAAGACACACACGTGCAGAATGTGAAGCCTGTTGAATAATCACTGACTACTGAGGCACAAGTGGGTCTAAATAACACTTTAACAAACAGAATGGCTGCACATTAATGGCACAGTAACTAACTTGGGATATAATGGACTTTATTTTGGAAGTACTTAACTCCCAAACTCTCATTACCACACGGCTTGCCAAGAAACAACTGGATCGCCTTTCAATCACAGGTGTTAGAACTCACAACCAATTAGCACAGTGTTAACCCTTCGCTCCCCAGAAGTTTAAAGAACTTTCATTTTCAATTGACATTGAGAATGACTATTTTGGGAACTGCCTCCCTGGTTTAGCGCCAGGATTCTCCCCAGATAAACTGGGTTTATAACACACTATTCACATGGTTAGTGCCCCAAGGCACTTTAGAGAATAGAATGAGATGCCAAATAGTAATACTGTACTAAGAATGAAGCAATGGACACAAGTAACACTGCCCCTTCACTGGACAGCTGCTGACGATAACCTTCAATCCGCCCTCACAACAGATGTCAAGCCAGCTCGTTCTTCAAGGTGAGAAATGACCCTGGATGATAATCCTGAGATTTATTCTCCTTTTTGTTTCTTATCCGGCTCCCGACATTAAATTACTTGGTTTTATTACCCCATTGTCTTCTATTTGCAAACGTGAGCTATTGGAGCTTGATAGACAAACATGCTCACACGTGTCGCCTAGAAACACAAACAAATTGATTTTTTGTTAAACAGTGAGGATATTGCACCTTGAGATCCAATCCATGTGCTGCCGTCAAAAATGGGTGAATAGTTTAGGGTCTGGTCATTACAAGGACAATGGTGAAGGATAAAGGACCGACTGAAAGGTTGCTGCTGAATTTAGCAAAGACCAACTTTCCAATGTTGATACCAGGTAAACAATAGCACAAGGCAAGTTTGATTTACGCCCTCCAATTTCTCAGTAGTGCATCAAGAACTTGCATTGATAGACCTTTCACAACATCAGGACATCCCAAAGCACTTTACAGCCAATGAAGCACTTCCTTAAAGTGTAATCGCTGCTGCAATGTCGGAAACGCAGCAGCCAATTTGCGCACAGCAAGCTCCCACAAATAACGATGAAATAATGACCAGATAATCTGTCTTTTTAGTGATGTTGGTTGAGGGATAAATGTTGGCCCAGGGGAACTCCCCTACCCTTCTTCAAAATACTGGCCATGGGATCTTTTAAGTCCACCTGAGAGGACAGATGGAGCCTTGGTTTAACGTCTCATCCGAAAGACGGCACCTCCGACAGTGCCGCACTCCCTCAGTATGGCACTGAAGTGTCAGCTTAGAGTACGTGCTACCACTGGGCCACGCAGGCACCTAAATCAAACAGCTAGATGATTTTAAAAGCACGGGATAATGGAACAAGAAACCTGAATGGGTTTCAAGAAGGAACTAGACAGGTTCTTATCAACAAATGGGATTCAGGGTTATTAGAAACGCACCAAGGGAATACAGTGGATAGGTGGGCTCATCAGAACATAGGAACATAAGAAATAGGAGCAGGAGTCGGCCATTCGGCCCCTCGGGCCTGCTCCGCTGTTCAATAAGATCATAACTGATCTGATCTTGGCCTCAGCTCCACTTCCCTGCCCGCTCCCCATAACGCTCGACTCCCTTATCGTTCAAAAATCTGTCTATCTCCACCTTCAATATATTCAATGACCAAACCTCCACAGCTCTCTGGGGAAGAGAATTCCAAAGATTCACGACCCTCTGAGAAGAAATTCCTCCTCATTTCCGATTTAAAAGGGTGCTCCCTTATTCTGAAATTATGCCCCCTAGCAGGCAGGTAGTGCAGGGGTCCCCTGTGACCATCCCCGTCTCAAACAGATATACCGCTTTGGATATTGGTGAGGGAGATGCTTATCAGAGGAAGGGAGCATCAGCCAACTTCCTGGCACCGTGGGTGGTTCTGCTGCACAGGACGGGAGGGAAAAGAGCGAGAGAGCTATAGTGATAGGGGATTCTATTGTAAGGGGAATAGATAGGCGTTTCTGCGGCCGCAAACGAGACTCCAGGATGGTATGTTGCCTCCCTGGTGCAAGGGTCAAGGATGTCTCGGAGCGGCTACAGAGCATTTTGGAAGGGGAGGGTGAACAGCCATTTGTCGTTGTGCATATAGGTACCAACGATATAGGTAAAAACCGGGATGAGGTCCTAAAAGCTGAATATAGGGAGTTAGGAGGTAAATTTTAAAAAGGGCCAGGTCTCTCCAGACGTTGCCGATAACCCAGACCCTTGAATATGGGAATTCGATTCGTGCCTCTTCTCAGCATCATCGGCAGCACTTGAATATCTTCCTTGTGTCTCGGTAACCAGAACTGGACACAGTGCTCAAGGTGGGACTGACCGGAACTGGACACAGTGCTCAAGGTGGGTCTGACCAGAACTGGACACAGTGCTCAAGGTGGGTCTGACCAGAACTGGACACAGTGCTCAAGGTGGGTCTGACCAGAACTGGACACAGTGCTCAAGGTGGGACTGACCAGAACTGGACACAGTGCTCAAGGTGGGTCTGACCAGAACTGGACACAGTGCTCAAGGTGGGACTCACCAGAACTGGATACAGTGCTCAAGGTGGGACTGAACAGAACTGGACACAGTGCTCAAGGTGGGACTGACCAGAACTGGACACAGTGCTCAAGGTGGGACTGACCAGAACTGGACACAGTGCTCAAGGTGGGTCTGACCAGAACTGGACACAGTGCTCAAGGTGGGTCTGACCAGAACTGGACACAGTGCTCAAGGTGGTACTGACCGGAACTGGACACAGTGCTCAAGGTGGGTCTGACCAGAACTGGACACAGTGCTCAAGGAGCTGTCTGACCAGAACTGGACACAGTGCTCAAGGTGGGTCTGACCAGAACTGGACACCGTGCTCAAGGTGGGTCTGACCAGAACTGGACACAGTGCTCAAGGTGGGTCTGACCAGAACTGGACACAGTGCTCAAGGTGGGACTGACCGGAACTGGACACAGTGCTCAAGGTGGGACTGACCAGAACTGGACACAGTGCTCAAGGTGGGTCTGACCAGAACTGGACACAGTGCTCAAGGAGCTGTCTGACCAGAACTGGACACAGTGCTCAAGGTGGGTCTGACCAGAACTGGACACAGTGCTCAAGGTGGGTCTGACCAGAACTGGACACGGTGCTCAAGGTGGGACTGACCAGAACTGGACACACTGCTCAAGGTGGGACTGAACAGAACTGGACACAGTGCTCAAGGTGGGTCTGACCAGAACTGGACACAGTGCTCAAGGTGGGTCTGACCAGAACTGGACACAGTGCTCAAGGTGGGTCTGACCAGAACTGGACACAGTGCTCAAGGTGGGTCTGACCAGAACTGGACACAGTGCTCAAGGTGGGTCTGACCAGAACTGGACACAGTGCTCAAGGTGGGACTGACCAGAACTGGACACAGTGCTCAAGGTGGGACTGACCAGAACTGGGCACAGTGCTCAAGGTGGGACTGACCAGAACTGGACACAGTGCTCAAGGTGGGACTGACCAGAATTGGACACAGTGCTCAAGGTGGGTCTGACCAGAACTGGACACAGTGCTCAAGGTGGGACTGACCAGAACTGGACACAGTGCTCAAGGTGGGACTGACCAGAACTGGACACAGTGCTCAAGGTGGGACGGACCAGAACTGGACACAGTGCTCAAGGTGGGTCTGACCAGAACTGGACACAGTGCTCAAGGTGGGTCTGACCAGAACTGGACACATTGCTCAAGGTGGGACTGACCAGAACTGGACACAGTGCTCAAGGTGGGTCTGACCAGAACTGGACACAGTGCTCAAGGTGGGACTGACCAGAATTGGACACAGTGCTCAAGGTGGGACTGACCAGAACTGGACACAGTGCTCAAGGTGGGACTGACCAGAACTGGACACAGTGCTCAAGGTGGATCTGACCAGAACTGGACACAGTGCTCAAGGTGGGACTGACCAGAACTGGACACAGTGCTGAAGGTGGATCTGACCAGAACTGGACACAGTGCTCAAGGTGGGACTGACCAGAACTGGACACAGTGCTCAAGGAGCGGTCTGACCAGAGACCCTGTACAGTGTGACCGTTATCCCCTGACTTTTATTCTACTGTTCTAACGATGCTGTTCAACATATTACGGGCTTTGTTCACTGTTCCTCTGCATTGGTTGGACATGTTGGCTGTCCATTCGACGGAGACTCCTAGGTCTCGTTCAGCATCATCCTTATCTGTTTTAATACCATTCATGAAGTATGTGTTTTATCTACTTTTCCTTCCTGTTTACTGTACCTTACACTGTAAATTCCACCTTCCGTTGTTCTGCACACTTGCAAATTATGTCCACCTCATTCTATCATTTCGGAGCTGCCCCCTCAACTGCCGAGCTCCTCCTAGTTTGATATCATCATCAAATTCAACCAGTTTACATTGAGTTTCTGCATCCAAGCCATTGACGCAAGTTCGAGACAGTAATAATACCAGCACTGAGCCCTAGGGCACCCCACTCAGTACTTCCGTCCACCTCTAAGAAGTACCACCTGACAGCCAAGGGAAACCTCACAGATCTGTAAAATGGCATGCTGTCTCGAGTTATGTTGGTCTCCTACCCGAGAACAGGTGCCCAGCTCTTTGCTGTAAAGTGCTGATAAAGGGCCTGTGAAGGAAGTAAGTATTCAGAGGGGAATCATGGAACCTCATGTAATGGGAGTGGTCTGTATTAAGCCAAGTGCATTGTAACACAGCGCTGATACCTCCCACGTGTTATACTCCAGCTAGTAATAATGCTAAGGGCCGCTCCACGGCCCAAAGTTCCTGGGGTGGGTCTTTCCTCTTCCACCCCTCTTCCCCAATCAAAATTTACATGTCCTGGCCTGCTCGAATGAAGAGGCCATGTTTGAATGTGACCTGATTGGACCGAACCAGATCTGATCAATTAGGACAAAATGTTCCTCGTGAATCTGTGCTTATGGTGCCTGTACCCAACGCGAGGCACAGCCTGTACCCAGCGCAAGGTGGTGCCTGTACCCAGCAGGGGGCAGTGCCTGTACCCAGCGCGGGGCGGTGCCTGTACCCAGCGTGGGGCGGTGCCTGTACCCAGCGCGAGGCGGTGCCTGTACCCAGCGCTCGGCGGTGCCTGTACCCAATGTGGGCCAATGCCTGTACCCAGCACAGGGCGGTGCCTGTACCCAGCGCGAGGCGGTGCCTGTACCCAGCGCTGGGCGGTGCCTGTACCCAATGTGGGCCAATGCCTGTACCCAGCACAGGGCGGTGCCTGTACCCAGCGCGAGGCGGTGCCTGTACCCAGCGCTGGGAGGTGCCTGTACCCAATGTGGGCCAATGTCTGTACCCAGCACAGGGCGGTGCCTGTACCCAGCACGGGGCGGTGCCTGTACCCAGCGCGGGGCGGTGCTTGTACCCAGCGTGGGGCGGTGCCTGTACCCAGCACGAGGCGGTGCCTGTACCCAGCGCAGGGCGGTGCCTGTACCCAGCGCGGGGCCGTGCCTGTACCCAGCGTGAGGCGGTGCCTGTACCCAGCGCAGGGCGGTGCGTGTACGCAGCGCGAGGCGGTGCCTGTACCCAGCGCAGGGTGGTGCCTGCACACACAGCGAGGCAGTGGCTGTACCCAGCGTGAGGCGGTGCCTGTACCCAGCGCGGGGCGGTGCCTGTACCCAGCGTGGGGTGGTGTCTGTAGCCTTCACTTCCCCTCTCCTGAATGTGCTGGCTCTGGTGGGGATTCGGTATTGTTCCACGATGACTGGGCCCTCTCCGATCCTTCACTCATGCGGCCATTCTTAATGCGAGAGTCTAAACACTGAGGATCACAGGTTATTGAACCATTGGAATTTTCATAGCGAAGCCCAAGCCTATGCTATCACACACATGCACCTTTCCGATGGGGGCACTGGATAGTAATCAGAGCAGCGACCCTGGCTGAGCTATCCTCTCCCTAACCCGGGGGTTTGGACAGTGATCCAAGAGCAGGGTCACGGTGTGCACGAAGCTCTGCCAGTTGCTCGAGCTCACGCTGTGAGATTCGGAGCTTGAGGAGCGACTGGAGTCACTGCAGTGCATCAGGGAGTTCGAGAGTTTCCTGGAAGTGGGTCACCCTACTGCCACAGAAGGTGCAGGAGGTGAGGGAGTGGGTGATCACCAGACAGGGTAGGAGGAAGACTCAGGTAGCGCAGGAATCCCCCAAGCCAGTGGCACTCGCTAACCGGTTTTCAGTTTTGAATACCAGGGAGGTACCAGCTCTTGGTCCGTAGCCCTGCAGGTTACGGCACTTCAAGTGCATATCTAAGAACGTTTTAAATGAGGTGAGGGTTTCTGCCTCTACCACCCTTTCAGGCAGTGAGTTCCAGACCCCCACCACCCTCTGGGTGAAAAAAGTTCTCCTCACCTCCCCTCTAATTCTTCTACCAATTACTTTAAATCTATGCCCCCCTGGTTATTGACCTCTCTGCTAAGGGAAATAGGTCCTTCCTATCCATTCTATCTGGGCCCCTCATAATTTTATACACCTCAATAAGGTCCCCCCTCGGCCTCCTCTGTTCCAAAGAAAACAACCCCAGCCTATCCAATCTTTCCTTGTAACTAAAATAGGTTGGCTCCCATTCCATATGCTCCCTTTTTTAACGATGATGGAGATGACCATGGAAGGATCATTCACATCGATCAGCCTGCGAAACTTTTGCCACTTCACACTGTTCTCCAAGTGAAGAGTGCGAAGATATGAAAACAAGCTTTTTACTGAGATTTAAATGTATTAAAGGGTTCTGATGATTTTATTTGTTTTGATGTAGGAAGAGCAGGATTACTTCACCAATGAGTCCTACACACTGTGGCTAGAGAAGAAGAACCTGCCCAATATAGTGAGGACATCTTCCAGCTTCTACAAGCCGCGCAGGACCGCCGCGGAACAGGTGCTCGAACAGCTGAGGGAGTCGGTGAAGACTGGCGAGACCAGCAGCGGCAAAAAGATGCTCAAAGTCGTGCAGCTCACAAAGCCCAAGGGTCCCTGCCGATCGGAGGGGGGTCCGGGATGGGTAAAGGCTGGGCTGCTGTGGGTGCGAAGTGGGAAGGAGAGGGGGGGGTGTCCCCGAGATCCCGGGCTCGCAAACCGTGACCTGCACCGCACCTCGCGAGGGCAAGGCCCCCGTCTGCGTGATCAAGCCAATCTGGAACGTCAGGACCAATCCGGCTATGCCCCCGGTGACGGATATCTCCAGACAGGTGGAGGCCAATCCGGATATCAGCCCGGAAATCCTGGTCCAACAGCACGACTTTGGGCCCTTTCACGAGCTGGCGCTGCACAGCGCGGGCCACCCTGAGCTGAGGGCCAAGGTTGGGATGAGATCGGAGCCCCTGCCAACCCTGCCTTTTGATGTCATCAAGAGGGAGTTGTTCCCGGGTTCCAGTTACCATAGGATAAGGATACCCGAGGAATTCAAGCCGGTGCACGTCATCGACCTTCCCAAGAAACGGCACCTGGTCAAGGCAAAGTCCGAGATAGACATGCACCTGCGCGAGTGGGTGGAGCCGAGCACACCCTGCCTCCCCGCTTCCAGCTCACCCTCCATATGCAAAGTGGAGTCTACTATCCCCACTGCAAGTACCAAAAGGACACCTGGGTCTTTGGACAATCAGTATTTATTTGAAGGTAGAACAAGGAGTCAAAGTCTCAACCATGGCTCAGTAAGTAGCATTCTCGCGACTGAATCATTAGGTTGTGGGTTCAAACCCTACTCCAGAGACCTAAGCCCCGTACTCCAGGCTGACACTCCCAATGCAGCACTGAGGGAATGCTGCACTGTCGGAGGTACCGTCTTTTGGATGAGACGTTAAACTGAGGCCCCGCTGCCCTCTCAGGTGGATGAATAAGATCCCATGGCACTATTCGAAGAGGAGCAGGGGAGTTCCCAACGGTGTCCTGGGCAATATTTACCCATCAACCAGCATCACTATAACAGATTATCTCATTGTCGGTATACACTCTATCCTATCATGGACCCTACCCTCCCACAGCCCATTGACACTCTCCCCTATCACAGACTCTACCCACCCATTTAATCTCCTCCCACAGCCCATGTACACTCTCCCCTATCATGGACTCTACCCTCCCATTTAATCTCCTCCCACAGCCCCTGGACACTCTCCCCTATCATGGACTCTACCCACCCATTTAATCTCCTCCCACAGCCCATGTACACTCTCCCCTATCATGGACTCTACCCACCCATTTAATCTCCTCCCACAGCCCGTGTACACTCTCCCCTATCATGGACTCTACCCACCCATTTAATCTCCTCCCACAGCCCATGTACACTCTCCCCTATCATGGACTCGACCCACCCAATTAATCTCCTCCCACACCCCATGTACACTCTCCCCTATCATGGACTCTACCCACCCATTTAATCTCCTCCCACAGCCGATCTACGCTCTCCCCTATCATGGATTCTACCCACCCATTTAATCTCCTCCCACAGCCCATGTACACTCTCCCCTATCCTGGACTCTACCCACCCATTTAATCTCCTCCCACAGCCCATGTACACTCTCCCCAATCATGGACTCTACCCACCCATTTAATCTCCTCCCACAGCCCGTGTACACTCTCCCCTATCATGGACTCTACCCACCCATTTAATCTCCTCCCACAGCCCATGTACACTCTCCCCTATCATGGACTCGACCCACCCAATTAATCTCCTCCCACACCCCATGTACACTCTCCCCTATCATGGACTCTACCCACCCATTTAATCTCCTCCCACAGCCGATCTACGCTCTCCCCTATCATGGATTCTACCCACCCATTTAATCTCCTCCCACAGCCCATGTACACTCTCCCCTATCCTGGACTCTACCCACCCATTTAATCTCCTCCCACAGCCCATGTACACTCTCCCCTATCCTGGACTCTACCCACCCATTTAATCTCCTCCCACAGCCCATGTACACTCTATCCTATCATGGACTCTACCCTCCCATTTAATCTCCTCCCACAGCCCATGTACACTCTCCCCTATCATGGACTCTACCCTCCCATTTAATCTTCTCCCACAGCCCATGTACACTCTCTCCTAACATGGACTCTACCCACCCATTTAATCTCCTCCCACAGCCCATGTACACTCTCCCCTATCCTGGACTCTACCCACCCATTTAATCTCCTCCCACAGCCCATGTACACTCTCCCCTATCCTGGACTCTACCCACCCATTTAATCTCCCCCCACAGCCCATGTACACTCTATCCTATCATGGACTCTACCCTCCCATTTAATCTCCGCCCACAGCCCATGTACACTCTCCCCTATCATGGACTCTACCCTCCCATTTAATCTCCTCCCACAGCCCATGTACACTCTCCCCTATCATGGACTCTATCCACCCATTTAATCTCCTCCCACAGCCCATGTACACTCTCCCCTATCATGGACTCTATCCACCCATTTCATCTCCTCCCACAGCCCATGTACACTCTCCCCTATCATGGACTCTAGCCCGATAAGGCCCATTATTCTTCAGCTGGAGTTTGAACCGACGCCTCTGCAATAAAATAGAGACTCACCAATCTCCAGCCAGAGAGAACTGATCCCCATCAAACACGACGAGATTTGAGTCCACGTTGCAGTGGTGACTCCAGTATCAGCCAGATCCCCGTCATGGAGTCCGGCCTGTATTTGAACCGAGCCGACAGGTTAAAGGTTATACGCTGTCTTAACGGACCGACTGTGCAAAGCAGCAGATTATTCTCATCTTACAAATAAAACCTGTGCGGCTCCTGTTTATTCTGTCCTTCAAAGAAATGGGAGGTGAATTAAAATACACACCACACAGAACACATCCTTAAAGAGGGTGTCTTTCCATCCTGCATTCTTTTGGACCAAAAAATATTGTTGCCGAGTTAGCTGATCTAAGTAGAAAGGAGACAAGATCAGCCAGGGTTCTTGTTCCTGATCACTGCCCAGTAAACCCTCGTGTGATACTCAGAATGCCACCTGGTGATGCTTCCCAGAGTGCAACAGTCTGCCAACACGCGGTCTGGTCTCTCAAATGAAGAATAGCCCCCACCCCTCTCACCCCACCTTTCGGCCGGCCCGGGAAACACAAGGGAGAGTCGGACACTGTTGGGAGAGAGTTATCGAGGGAGATGACAGCTCTCGAAACCAGCTAGCGAAACTGAGCCTGCCTCATCAGGACAAGCATTTAATCCAGGACTTGAGTAATGGTGTTTGTGTGAGCCTCAATCTAACTGAGAGTTTAACAGTCGAGATACAGTCAGTTTCAGTAACTAACCCCCGGCACCCTGTTACTGACTGTATCTCTACTGATGTTAATCCAGCTCCCTCACACTGTCACTCAGTAACCTCTCCCCGAGTGCCATGTTACTGACTGTATCTCTACTGATGTTAATCCAGCTCCCTCACATCAGTAACCCCTCCCCCCAGCACCCTGTGTTACTGACTGTATCTCTACTGATGTTAATCCAGCTCCCTCACACTGTCACTCAGTAACCCCTGTCCCCCAGTGCTCTGTGTTACTGACTGATCTCTACTGATGTTAATCTAGCTCCCTCACACTGTCACTCAGTAACCCCTCCCCCCAGCGCCGTGTTACTGACTGTATCTCTACTGATGTTAATCCAGCTCCCTCACACTGTCACTCAGTAACCCCTCTCCCCCAGCGCTCTGTGTTACTGACTGTATCTCTACTGATGTTAATCCAGCTCCCTCACACTGTCACTCAGTAACCCCTCCCCCAGCGCCCTGTGTTACTAACTGTATCTCTACTGATGTTAATCCAGCTCCCTCACACTGTCACTCAGTAACCCCTCCCCCAGTGCCATGTTACTGACTGTATCTCTACTGATGTTAATCCAGCTCCCTCACACTGTCACTCAGTAACCCCTCCCCCAGTGCCATGTTACTGACTGTATCTCTACTGATGTTAATCCAGCTCCCTCACATCAGTAACCCCTCCCCCCAGCATCCTGTGTTACTGACTGTATCTCTACTGATGTTAATCTAGCTCCCTCACACTGTCACTCAGTAACCCCTCTCCCCCAGCGCTCTGTGTTACTGACTGTATCTCTACTGATGTTAATCCAGCTCCCTCACACTGTCACTCAGTAACCCCTCCCCCCAGTGCCCTGTGTTACTGACTGTACCTCTACTGATGTTAATCCAGCTCCCTCACACTGTCACTCAGTAACCCCTCCCCCCAGTGCCCTGTGTCACTGACTGTATCTCCACTGATGTTAATCCAGCTCCCTCACACTGTCACTCAGTAACCCCTCCCCCAGCGCCCTGTGTTACTGACTGTATCTCTACTGATGTTAATCCAGCTCCCTCACACTGTCACTCAGTAACCCCTCCCCCCAGCGCCCTGTGTTACTGACTGTATCTCTGCTGATGTTAATCCAGCTCCCTCACACTGTCACTCAGTAACCCCTCCCCCCAGTGCCCTGTGTTACTGACTGTATCTCTACTGATGTTAATCCAGCTCCCTCACACTGTCACTCAGTAACCCCTCCCCCCAGTGCCCTGTGTTACTGACTGTACCTCTACTGATGTTAATATTACTCCCTTCTAGTGTTAGCCTCAGCACAACACAATGCAAGTTCTGCCGATTGGAAAGCAAAAATTCAACAGAAAGTAAGTGCGGAGGTTTTTTTGGAAGGAGCGGAGGTGGAGAGACACCACATTTTAAGTGGAATTGAAGTGAAATTTGCATTAAACTGAGCAAGGTTTACTGGAAGCATCAATGACCATGTACAGCAATCATCCACTGCATTATAAAATGGCAACGTTTACATTTAATACACCGCGTGGGGAGCTCCGATGGAGACCCCTCCAAATGGAACAAGATTTGTTTTTTGTTGTGTGTTTGAAGTCCTTCTAAATTTCAAAATCTGTGCAAAAATAATGCGTTTAAAATCACCTTCCAACAGAAATTCCTTCAGGGAGGAGGGACCATTTAAAGAAAAAAAAATCAAACATTAATTCCAAATTAAAGTCCAAGGCAGGAGCTCATCATCCTCCGTGTTATTCAGTTTCTTGGTCTCTCTGCTCCCTCCCCTCCTCCATCCTCTCCATCAGTTCTGCTACTGCTCGTGAACGTATACACTCGGTGGCTGTCAGTACATCTTCTGTCGACTGGGCAGGATTGCCTCTTTGATGAAGGTGAAGATCACTAGGATACCCGATCGCTTACTCCTCTTACCCTTTGTGAAGTAGTTCGACACGACGTCATCTGTGGAAAATCAAGGAAACTATAAGCCAACCAATTAACCCACCAAACTATAAACTAACTATTCAACTCACAAACCAATCCACAAACCAACCATTCAACCCATGAACCAATCGATCAATCCACCAACCATTCAACCCATGAACCAATCTATCAATCCACCAGCCATTCAACCCATGAACCAATTGACCAATCCACCAACCAACCCACCATTCAACCCATGAACCAATCGATCAATCCACCAACTATTCAACCCATGAACCAATCGATCAATCCACCAACCATTCAACCCATGAACCAATCCACCAACCAACCATTCAACCCATGAACCAATCGATCAGTCCACCAAACATTCAACCCATGAACCAATCGATCAATCCACCAACCATTCAACCCATGAACCAATCGATCAATCCACCAACCATTCAACCCATGAACCAATCCAACAACCAACCATTCAACCCATGAACCAATCGATCAATCCACCAACCATTCAACCCATGAACCAATCCACCAACCAACCATTCAACCCATGAACCAATTGACCAGTCCACCAAGCAACCAGTCAACCCATGAACCAATCGACCAAACCATAAACTAACCATTCAACCAGTAAATTAACCATTCAGCCCATAAACTGATCAACCAAACTACCATTCAACCCATTAACTGATCCACCAAACCAAAAACCCGCCGACAATGTTAAGGACGGGCGTCTCGACACTCACCTTCGTGCTGAATTGTGGACGGAAGGACGTTCTCTCCAGCGGACAGTGACACAAAGAAGGAGAAAGGGGTTATCCACAGGCACAGTGTGAAGTAAGCTAGTACCTGGACAGAACACAGGAGAACGAGGCATTTGAGTAACCAAAATATTAACCGAGTAACCAAACGAGTGACCGAATAACCAACGATAGGTTTCCAATCCAAGGTATCAATGTATAAACCCTTCGCTGTAGCTTTTCCAATGCCAAGGTAACTAGAATCAAACAGGAGCAGGAAAAAGCCACCGGTCCATTCGTTCCACGCAATCCGGTAGCAATACCTCCTCCTGGACTTCACTCAATCGTCCAACCTCCCGACAGAGCCAAACAACCACAGATGGACTTCCAAGATCTCCAGAAACTGCCCCAACACCAACTGGCACTGAGCAAAACATATCTTCATCGTCACTGGATCAAAATCCTGGGATTCCCTACCGAACAGCACTATGGGAGCATCTTCACCACATGAACTGCAGCAGTTCAAGAAGGCGGCTCACCACCCCAAGGGCAACTTGGGATGGGCAATAAATGCCAGCCTTGCCAGCGACGCCTAAAAACCAGCTACGAGGGAATTCCTGCCCAGTGATCAGGAGAGGGAACCCCAGTTATCCTGTCTGCTGTGTCCCACAATCCCAGTGTAAACAAGGATCCCGCCCACCCCCCCCCAGTGCTCACAGCCCCAGCCCTCCCCCCCAGTCACGTGCGAGACACTCACCCATATCATATACTTAATGATACGACTGGTGATGACCGTGTATTCTTCTATTAATTCTGCCAGATAGTACAAGCCTGCAGCTGTTGACAGAGAGAGACACACACGTTACATACCGGCAACCCGATCCAATGCAAAGGGGGGGGGGTAGCGAGCGAGAAGGGGGGGTGAGCGAGCGAGGAAGGGGGAGAGCGAGCGAGAAGGGGGGAGAGCGCGCGAGAAGGGGGGAGAGAGGGAGAAGGGGGAGAGAGGGAGAAGGGGGGAGAGAGGGAGAAGGGGGGAGAGAGCGAGAAGGGGGAGAGAGCGAGAAGGGGAGAGCGAGAAGGGGGGAGAGAGCGAGAAGGGGGGAGAGAGCGAGAAGGGGGAGAGAGCGAGAAGGGGGGAGAGAGCGAGAAGGGGGGAGAGAGAGAGAAGGGGGGGTTCAGAAAAAGGGAGAGACGTTCAAATAAATGGGGCTGGCATCTATCTCAGATCCTGCAACGTGCTTGTATGAGACTGGAGGCCGCACTCCTAATAAAAGAGAGAGACTTCAATTGATGCTCATTACATAGAACGTACAGCACAGAAACAGGTCATCCGGCCCAACAGATCCTTGCTGGCGTTTATGCTCCACACGAGCCTCCTCCCACCCCTCTTCATCTCACTCCATCAACATATCCTTCTATTCCTTTCTCCCTCATGTGTTTATCCAGCTTCCCCTTAAATGTATCTGTACTATTAGCCTCAACCACTCCCTGTGGGAGCGAGTTCTACATTCTCACCACTCTCTGGGTAAAGAAGTTTCTCCTGAATTCCCTATTGGATTTATTAGTGACTATCTTATATTGATGGCCTCTAGTTCTGGTCTTGTCTGCAAGTGGAAACATTCTCTCTGCCTACCCCATCGAACCCTTTATCTTAAAGACCTCTATCAGGTCTCCCCTCAGTATGAGCCCCAGCCTGTTCAACCTTTCCTGATAGTTACAACCTCTCAGCTCTGGTATGATGCCTGTAGATCTTTCTTGCACCTATTTAAAGACTCCATGGTTCTGGTCTCGCCCGCATGTGAAAACCATGCCTCGACTCACAGAAACGTCTTGAGGTGCTTTACGCACAATGAATGAAATTGGACTTTAAAAAAATCTTCTCGGCATGTTGGTGAGGCCGCCATTTACTGCCCGTCCAGGAGCTCAGCCTGAGACTGTGGCGAAGCAACGGGCCCCGAGGCTGTGGGGAGGGGCCTGGGCCCCGAGGCTGTGGGGAGGGGCCCGGGCCCCGAGGCTGTGGGGAGGGGCCCGGGCCCCGAGGCTGTGGGGAGGGGACGGGCCCCGAGGCTGTGGGGAGGGGCCTGGGCCCCGAGGCTGTGGGGAGGGGACGGGCCCCGAGGCTGTGGGGAGGGGACGGGCCCGAGGCCGTGGGGAGGGGCCTGGGCTCCGAGGCCATGGGGAGGGGCCTGGGCCCCAAGGCTGTGGGGAGGGGACGGGCCCCGAGGCTGTGGGGAGTGGCCTGGGCCCCGAGGCTGTGGGGAGGGGACGGGCCCCGAGGCTGTGGGGAGGGGACGGGCCCGAGGCTGTGGGGAGGGGCCTGGGCCCCGAGGCTGTTGGGAGGGGACGGGCCCCGAGGCTGTGGGGAGGGGCCTGGGCCCCGAGGCTGTGGGGAGGGGCCTGGGCCCCGAGGCTGTGGGGAGGGGATGGGCCCAAGTCCGTGGGGAGGGGACGGGCCCCGAGGCCGTGGGGAGGGGACAGGCCTGAGGCCGTGGGGAGGGGCCTGGGCCGCGAGGCTGTGGGGAGGGGCCTGGGCCCCGAGGCTGTGGGGAGGGGACGGGTCCGAGTCCGTGGGGAGGGGACGGGCCCCGAGGCTGTGGGGAGGGGACGGGCCCGAGGCCGTGGGGAGGGGCCTGGGCCCCGAGGCTGTGGGGAGGGGCCTGGGCCCCGAGGCTGTGGGGAGGGGACGGGCCCGAGTCCGTGGGGAGGTGACAGGCCCAAGTCCGTGGGGAGGGGACGGGCCCCGAGTCCGTGGGGAGGGGACGGGCCCCGAGGCTGTGGGGAGGGGACGGGCCCCGAGTCCGTGGGGAGGGAACGGGCCCCGAGGCTGTGGGGAGGGGACGGGCCCAAGTCCGTGGGGAGGGGACGGGCCAGAGTCCGTGGGGAGGGGATGGGCCCGAGGCTGTGGGGAGGGGACGGGCCCGAGTCCGTGGGGAGGGGACGGGCCCCAAGTCCGTGGGGAGGGGACGGGCCCCGAGGCTGTGGGGAGGGGACGGGCCCGAGTCCGTGGGGAGGGAACGGGCCCCGAGGCTGTGGGGAGGGGACGGGCCCGAGGCCGTGGGGAGGGGCCTGGGCCCCGAGGCTGTGGGGAGTGTGGTGTATGTAACCTGTTCCACCTTAAGAGAACTTAAGCCTGTTCCACCTTAAGAGATGTACTACTTTCTCTGGCTGCTGTATACGTAATACCGGTGGTGAACACCGGTATATAAGCACTGTGTAGTAATATTGTATTTTAGTATAGTCCTGACCTCCAACCAGTAAAGACCTGTTGAACTTTAATCTTGTAGTCTGTGTTAGTAATTACAACTAGAACACACAGACTTAACAGTGGCGACGAGTCCGATTCTTACCCTGCGGCAGTTTATATCCACGGCGGCTTCGTCCACAGAACGGACGTCGAAGAGAGGCTTCCACCCTCATCACCCTGCTGGAAGACACGGCGCGCGGCAGACATCGAGAAACCAGAGTGCAGAAGACATCCTGAACTCGAAGCCTCCATCAGCGGCTGTCAGCTATCTTCTTTCTTCCTCGGTGGTGGGTAAGCCGGGCAGCGACGCGACCAGAAAGTCGGCCGCGTTGGCTGTGCAGACGGGGAGGGAAGACGGAGGAATAAGGGCGGTGAGATCGATCGCGGCTGGTGATAAGGGCCGGGCCGCATTCGGGCTAAAAAGGCGCAGCGTCTGGGGCAACTGAAGGCGCGAGAGCCGCGGTGAAGCGGAGACAGCGTCGGGGGACGGGTGAAGACCGCCAAGCGCGGGAAAACCGCCATTTTGTAGGCGGAGGACGAAGACAAGAGCAGGAAGCCGCCATCTTGGATAAAAATTAAAATAAATTAAATTGCAACGATGCCTAAACATGGGAACATTAATACCTTTGATAGCGACATCGAAGATTGGGCCATGTATGTAGAACGCATACAAAATTATTGTAAAGCAAATAAAATCCCAGATGAAGAGAAAGCACTAACATTATTAAACTTAATGGGTGCGAAGACATACGGGCAATTGAAACACCTTTTATCACCAGATGAACCGGCGGATAAGACGTTCGAGGAGATTGTTACTGTCCTGAAAAATCATCTAAACCCCACGCCGCTGATGCTAGCGGAACGATTTAAATTTTACAGCAGAAGGCAGCTGAAGGATGAAAGCAATGCTGAATATTTAATGGAATTGCGTAAGCTAGCAAAGTACTGTCAGTTTGGAACGAGACTGACAGAGGCGCTACGAGATAAATTTGTGTGTGGTTTATTAAAAGAAGATACACAAAAGCGACTGCTCGAGGAGAATGAGCTGCCGCTTGAGAAAGCGGTCACTATGGCAGCAGCACACGAAGCCGCAGCGAGAGGCACGGCAGTAATGCAGCTACGGTCACCGGAACTCAGTACAAATAAATTGGGTTTGAGTACTGTAAAATGTTATCGTTGTGGAAAGACAACGCACGATCAGAACCAGTGTTGGTTTAAAAACCAAGAATGCAGAACGTGTGGCAGGCTTGGCCACATAGCTAAAGTATGCTGGTCAGGAAAGAAGACCAGCAACAAAAAGTCACTGCAAGGAAAATACATAAAGGTACACAAGGTGACAAAGAACAGTTCGACCGAACAGAAGTCAGATTCAGATGCTAGCAGTAATGAACTGGGTAGCTTAAGAGTACGCAACGTTGGTAAGGATGCAGATCTCCAGACAATTTGGGTCACCCTTCAGATAGCAGGAGTCCAAGTAAAGATGGAATTGGACACTGGATCGGCATTGACGGTCATGAATAAGAAAGATTACAAAAGGTTATTCCAACATATTCCCTTATGGGATACGGAGATTATATTGAAAACATACACGGGGCAAAGAGTGTACCCCATCGGAAAGATAGAGGTAAAAGTGGTCCACAAGGGCGAAGAAAGCCAAGTAATGGACTTATATGTGCTACCTGAAGGAGGTCCACCACTACTGGGACGGGAGTGGATTAGGAAAATGAATATGGACTGGCACTCCTTGAAGGCACTAACGGTAGATTCCGGGGAAACAGATGTCAAACCTAAACGATTGTCCAAAATATTGGATGATGCTAAAGAGGTGTTCCAGCAGGGACTGGGAACACTGAGAGGAATTACGGCAAACATCAAGATTGATGAACATGCACACCCAAAATTTTTAATACGACCTACTGTAGAAGCGGAACTGGAAGCACTAGAACGTTCAGGTGTACTGTCTAAGGTAGATTGGAGTGAGTGGGCTACGCCCATTGTTCCCGTTATGAAACGTCCTTCGAGCAACAAGCCAGGAGAACCAGGGAAGGTTCGCATCTGTGGAGATTTCAAAATCACCGTTAATCCGGTGCTTCACACGGTGCAGTATCCGCTTCCGCGGATTGAGGATATTTTTGCTTCGTTGTCTGGCGGGAAACACTTCACCAAGGTACACCTGGCGCAGGCATACTTGCAGATGGAGGTTGAAGAAGAGTCACGCCAATACCTCACGATCAACACGCATCGAGGTTTGTACCGGTACAATAGGCTGGTTTTTGGAGTGGCATCGGCTCCAGCAATTTGGCAGAGGGCCATGGAGCAGGTATTACAGGGAATTCCAGGCACACAATGTTACCTGGATGATATTCTGATTACAGGTGATGGTGATGAAGAACACCTCGCAAACTTGGAACTGGTGCTCAACAGACTGAAAGAGTATGGACTTAGAGTTAATCGGCAGAAATGTGAGTTCTTCCAGAAGCGGATCTCGTACTGTGGTCATGTCATTGACCGGGAGGGGCTTCATAAGTCTCCTGACAAGATAGAGGCAGTTGTAAAGGCTCCCGCTCCGGATAATGTCTCTCAGTTGAGGTCGTTTCTAGGATTGATTAACTATTACCATAAATTTCTACCAAATCTATCCACGGTACTGCACCCGCTAAATGCTCTTTTACAGAAGGGGGTACCATGGGAATGGAGCGAAAACTGTAAGAAGGCATTTCGCAAAAGCAAAGAATTGATCACCTCAGAGGAAGTGTTGGCTCACTTCAACCCAACACTGCCTATTCGGTTGGCTTGTGATGCTTCTCCATATGGTATTGGGGCAGTACTCTCACACAAGTTGCCAAATGGCACGGAAAGGCCAGTCGCGTTTGCATCCAGATCATTGACCTCCGCTGAGCGCAACTATGCGCAGATCGATAGGGAGGCTCTCAGCCTTGTATGGGGAGTGAAGAAGTTTAATCATTACCTGCAGGGCCACAAATTCACACTTCTGACAGACCATCAGCCGTTGGTATCCATTTTTAACCCTAAGAAGGGTGTTTCAGTGATGACAGCACAGCGTCTCCAGAGATGGTCCCTTTTCCTAGGGGCACATCAATATCAAATAGAATTCAAAGGTACGAAGCAGCATGGCAATGCTGATGGGCTGTCGCGCCTGCCACTACCTGAAGAAGAAGAAACGACGAAAGTTGACCCTGTTGAGTTATTTCATTCGACCATCATCGAGTGTTTACCAGTCACCAATGCAAGTATTGAAAGAGAAACCAGGAACGACCCGACACTGTCCAGAGTCTACAAGGTGACAGTGAAAGGATGGCCAACACGTGGTGATCCTCTGTTACCGGCATTCTCGGCAAGGCGAGACCAGCTGTCCGTCTGCCATGGTACTTTGATGTACGGGACAAGAGTGATTATTCCTCCCAAGTTAAGGGAAAGAGTTCTAAAAGAACTGCATGAAGGTCATCTGGGGGGAGTTAGGATGAAAAGTCTTGCTAGGGCTTATGTATGGTGGCCGGGTATTGACCAACAGATAGAGGAGTTGATGAAAAGCTGCGCTGGGTGCCAAAAAGTGCAAAATGCACCTCCGATCGCACCACTACACCCATGGGAATGGCCTTCAGCCCCATGGCAACGCGTACATATTGACTTTGCTGGTCCATTCATGGACTCCATGTTCCTAATTGCGGTGGACGCACATTCCAAATCGCCAGAAGTGATCAAGATGAATACCACTACTTCAGAAAAGACAATTGCGGTGTTAAGAACAATATTCGCAAGGAACGGATTGCCAGAACAGATCTGTTCAGACAACGGACCACAGTTCGTGTCGGAAGAATTCCAAAAATTCTTAAAGAAGAATGGGGTGAAACATTATACCTCTGCCCCATATCATCCGGCGACAAACGGGTTGGCCGACAGATTTGTCCAAACATTCAAAAAGGCAATAAAGGCCATGAACGATGATCAGATTCCGCTACAGCACAAGGTGGACAATTTCCTAATGGCATATCGAAACGCCTGGGCCCCGAGGCTGTGTGGAGGGGACGGGCCCGAGGCTGTGGGGAGGGGACGGGCCTGGGCCCGAGGCTGTGGGGAGGGGACGGGCCCCGAGGCTGTGGGGAGGGGACGGGGCCCCGAGGCTGTGGGGAGGGGCCTGGGCCCCGAGGCCGTGGGGAGGGGACGGGCCCCGAGGCCGTGGGGAGGGGACGGGCCCCGAGGCTGTGGGGAGGGGCCGGGCCCCGAGGCCGTGGGGAGGGGCCTGGGCCCCGAGGCTGTGGGGAGGGGACGGGCCCCGAGGCTGTGGGGAGGGGCCTGGGCCTCGAGGATGTGGGGAGGGGACGGGCCCCGAGGCTGTGGGGAGGGGCCTGGGCGCGAGGCTGTGGGGAGGGGACGGGCCCCGAGGCTGTGAGGAGGGGCCTGGGCCCCGAGGCTGTGGGGAGGGGACGGGCCTGAGGATGTGGGGAGGGGACGGGCCCGAGGCTTAGGGGAGGTACGGCCCGAGGCTGTGGGGAGGTCACACACCATCCTGTCTTAGAAATACATCGGCCGTTCCTTCACCGTCGCTGGTCTAAATCCTGGAACTTCCTCCCTAATGCCACTGTGGGAGCACCTTCACCTCAGATAAGGCGACCAAAGCTGCACACAATACTCAAGGTGTGGTCTCACCAAGGCCCTGTACAACTGCAGCATAGTTTGTCTATTATGTAGGATTCAGCAACCGCAAGACAGGTGGCTGTCATGAGTTCCCTAATATATACTAGAGTATATATTTTTTTTGGTGAGTTAACATTAACTAATAATCATTAAATCTTTATGTACCTGGTCCATTGCGGGTGAATATCGTGAGCGATGACTTTGCTTTAAACTGGGCTGTGCTGTACGTGAGGACTCACCACACAGACCAGATGAGGGGATTTGGATGAGGGAAAGTTCCTGAAACGGGGTTTTGAAAAGAGTGATTCTCTTTCACTGGGGGTTACAAGATCACAAGATAGTTATGGATGAGTTATGGATCCATGCAGAAACTTTAATGTCCCCCGCTCGCAGCATTCCATTGTCACTTCAATAATTTCACTGATTTTGCCTCCACTCCCCGATCTGGGTCTTCATCCCATGTGTTGTTCACTCTTATGTGAAGATCTTCGTACTACCAGTCCTAAGTTTCCCAATTACTAGTGGACTCTTGTCTTAATCTCACAATTTCAAGAGTGAAGTTAGGAAACACTTCTACACACAAACGGTGGTAAAAGTTTGGAACTCTCTTCCGCAAACGGCAATTGATGCTCGATCAATTGTTAATTTTAAATCGGAGATTATCTTTCTGTTAACCAAAGGTATAAAGGGAAATGGGGCAAAGTGGGTAGACGGTGTTAGGTCGCAGATCAGCCATGATCTCAGTGAATGGCGGAGCAGGCTCGAGGGGCTGAATGAAACATAGAAACATAGAAGATAGGAGCAGGAGTAGGCCATTCGGCCCCTCGAGCCTGCTCCACCATTCAATGAGATCATGGCTGATCATCCAAATTCAGTACCCTGTCCCTGCTTTCTCCCCATATCCCTTGATCCCTTTAGCCTTAAGAAATATATTTAACTCCTTCTTGAATAGATTTAATGAATTGGCCTCAACTGCCTTCTGTGGTAGAGAATTCCAGAGATTCACCACTCTCTGGGTGAAGAAATTCCTCCTCATCTCTGTCCTAAATGGCTTACCCCTTATCCTTAGACGGTGACCCCTGGTTCTGGACTCCCCCGCCATCGGGAACATCCTTCCTGCATCTAGTCTGTCTAGTCCTGTTAGAATTTTATAAGTTTCAATGAGATCCCCTCTCATTCTTCTAAACTCCAGCAAGTATAAGCCCAATCAACCCAATCTCTCCTCATACGTCATACCTGCCATCCCAGGTATCAGTGGTGAATCTTCGCTGCACTCGCTCCATGGCAAGAACATCCTTCCTCAGATAAGGCGACCAAAACTGCACACAATACTAAAGGTGTGGTCTCACCAAGGCCCTGTACAACTGCAGCAAGACATCCTTGTTCCTGTACTCGACCCCTCTCGCTACGAAGGCCAACATACCATTTGCCTTCTTAACCGCCTGCTGCACCTGCATGGTTACCTTCAGTGACTGGTGCACAAGGACACCCAGGTCTCATTGCACTTCCCCTTCTCCCAATCTATTGCCGTTCAGATAATAATCTGCCTTCCTGTTTTTGCCACCAAAGTGGATAACCTCGCATTTATCCACATTATACTGCATCTGCCGTGCATCTGCCCAATCACCCAACCTGTCCAAATCATCCTGTAGTTTCTCGGCATCCTCCTCACAGCACACACGCCCACCCAGCTTTGTCTGCAAACTTGGAGATATTACATCTAGTTCCCTCGTCTAGATCATTAATATATATTGTGAACAGCTGGGCTCCAAGGACCGATCCCTGCGGTACCCCACTAGTCACTGCCTGCCACTCGGAAAAAGAATCGTTTATTCCAACTCTTTGCTTTCTGTCTGCCAACCAGTTCTCTATCCAAGTCAATACCTTGCCCCCAATCCCATGTGCCTTAACTTTACACGCTAATCTCTTATGCGGGACCTTATCGAAAGCCTTCTGAAAGTCCAAATACACCACATCCACTGGCTCTCACTTATCTATTTTACCAGTGACATCCTCAAAAAATTCCAGTAGATTAGTCAAGCACGATTTAGCTTTTGTAAATCCATGTTGACTTTGTCCGATCCTGTCACTGTTTTCCAAGTGCTCTGCTATTACATCTTTTATAATGGACTCTAACATTTTCCCCAATACTGATGTCAGGCTTACCGGTCTATAATTCCCCGTTTTCTCTTTACCACATTTTTTTTATAGTGGCGTAACATTATCTACCCTCCAATCCATGGGAACTGTTCCAGAGTCTATAGAATTTTGGAAGATGTCCAGCAATGCATCACGGTTGAGTCATCTTTCTTGTTTTATTTTTATGCCAAACTGGGATGAACAAAATCTGTAGTTCCTCCATGCGATCTTTAAATGTTTGTCATTGCCTATCCACCGTCAACCCTTTGAGTAACATTCCCCAATTAATCCTACCCAACTCGCGCCTCATACCATCGTAGATTCCTTTATTTAAATTCAGGTACCTAGTCTCTGAGTCAATACTTCACTCTCCATCTTAATGAAGAATTCTATCATATTATGATCGCTACGCCCCAAGGGGCCTCGCACAACAAGATTGTTAATTATTCCTTTCTCATTAAATAATACCCAGTCTAAGATGGCCTGATCTCTAGTTGGTTCCTCGACATATTGGCCCAGGAAACCATCCCATATACACTCCAGGAATTCGTCCTCCACAGTATTGTTACTAATTTGGTTAGCCCAATCTATATGTAGATTAAAATCACCCATGATAACGACTGTGCCCTTATTGCATTCAGCTCTAATCTCCTATGTAATGAGAAAGGATTAATTAGCAATCTTGTTGTACGAGGCCCCTTGGGTCGGAGCGATCATAATATGATAGAATTCTTCATTCAGTTGGAGAATGAAGTAGTTGACTCAGAGACTAGGGTCCTGAATTTAAATAAAGGAAACTACGATGGTCTGAGGTGCGAGTTGAGTTGGATTGATTGGGTAATGTCACTCAAAGGGTTGACGGTGGATAGGCAATGGCAAACATTCAAAGACTGCATGGATGAACTACAGAATTTGTTCATCCCAGTTTGGCATAAAAATAAAACAAGAAAGATGACTCAACCGTGGCTATCAAGGGAAATTAGGGATAGCATAAGATCCAAGGAGAGGACATATCAGTTGGCCAGAAAAAGCAGTAAACCTGAGGATTGGGAGCAGTTTCGGATTCAACAAAGGAGGACAAAGTGATTAATTAAGAAGGGGAAAATAGAATATGTGAGTAAGCTTGCAGGGAACATAAAAACTGACTTAAAATCTTTTATAGATACGTGAAGAGAAAAAGATTGGTGAAGTCAAGCGTAGGTCCCTTGCAGTCAGAATCAGGGGGATTTATAATGGGGAACAAAGAAATGGCATCCCAATTAAATACATATTTTGGATCTGTCTTCACAAAGGAGGACACAAATAACCTCCCAGAGATGTCGGGGAACATAGGGTCTGATGAAAGGGAGGAACTGAAAGAAATCAGTATTTGTAGGGAAATGGCATTAGGGAAATTGACGGGATTGAAATCCGATAAATCCCCAGGGCCTGATAATCTACATCCTAGGGTACTTAAGGAAGTGCCCTAGAAATAGTAGATGCATTGCTGATCATCTTCCAACATTCGATGGAATCTGGAACAGTACCCATGGATTGGAGGGTAGCTAATGTTACCTCACTATTCAAAAAAGGTGGTAGAGAGAAAACGGGGAATTACAAACCAGTAGGCCTGACATCGGTAGTGGGGAAAATGCTAGAGTCCATTATAAAAGATGTAATAGCAGAGCACTTGGAAAACAGTGACAGGATCGGACAAAGTCAACATGGATTTACAAAAGGTAAATCGTGCTTGACTAATCTACTGGAATTTTTTCAGGATGTAACTGGTAAAATAGATAAGGGAGAACCAGTGGATGTGGTATATTTGGACTTTCAGAAGGCTTTCGATAAGGTCCCGCATAAGAGATTAGCGTGTAAAGTTAAGGCACATGGGCCTAGAAATTCAGTTGGTTGCGCCAGCAGTTAGCGCCTTAAGAGAAGTGAATTTCGGGCGCTATGCGTGTAGCGCCCGGGCGCAGCGCAGTTTGCGCCTCGCCCCAAATTAAGTTGACCCTTAGCGCCGGCGCAAAGTTTAGCGCCCGCCCGGCTGCGCGCGCAGAAAATGACGTCACATCCTCGTGCAACGCCCTTTGCGCGCCCCGATTCCAAACTTCAGTCGGACCGCCCCATTGTGCAGCTGGTGTCCGGAGCATTTGAAAAAAGGAACGCAACACAGCCAGCGCGGGTCCCGGGGGGGCGCAAATTAAAGGGGACGTACCCTCCAGTATAAAGGCCAGCCATTTTGCAGCAAACACTCTTGTGCAACGCATTTCTGGACACACAACAAGGAGGATAGCTAACTGGTTTCAAGCAGCAACAGCTCAGGTATTTTTGGACTCAGGCCAGAGCGCTGCAAGTGGCCTTTTGGAAATTTGAGTGTTTGCCAGGATTTGATGGGGGTTGCATGGGGTGCCAACGCGGAGCTGCAGCGCCATGTCCGTAGGGCTCGCAGACGCATTGTGAGAGGGGCAGCCTTGGCTAGAGGCAGAGGGGGCTACAGGCGTCGGCCACGTAGGCCTTACCCAGTCAGGCTATACCGCCAGCAGCGCTCCTACCTCAACATGACTGACGCGCGATGTGTTAGAAGGCTCCGATTCCGAAAGGAGGTGGTTGCAGAGATCTGCCACCTGCTTCGCAGAGATCTGCGTCCAAAGCTCAGGTGCAGGACGTCTCTGTCGGTGGAAGTGAAGGTGACAGTGGCATTGAACTTCTATGCCACCGGCTCCTTCCAATCCGCTGCTGGGGACATAGCTAACATCTCCCAGTACGGCGCACATCGCTGCATCCGCCAGGGGACCGAAGCACTGTTCAGAAGGAGAAGCCAATTCATCTCCTTCCCCATGGCCCTGGAGAGCCAGCATCAGCGCGCCTTGGGATTTGCAAGACCCGGGGACTTCCCCTTGGTGCAGGGCACCATTGACTGTACACATGTGGCTTTGCGGGCCCCTCTGGAGCATGGTGAGCAGTTTCGCAACAGGAAGGGCTACCATTCTCTGAATGTGCAGCTGGTGTGTGACCACAAGCAGCGCATCATGGCTGTCAATGCCAGCTTTCCAGGCAGCAGTCACGATGCATTTATCCTGCGGCAGAGTACTGTGCATGACATGTTCGAGGCACAGCCTCCCCCAAGAGGATGGCTACTCGGGGACAAAGGCTATCCTTTGTGTACCTGGCTCATGACCCCGCTCCGCGCGCCCAGGACCGCTGCTGAGGAGGCCTACAATGAGAGCCATCAAACCACCCGCAACATCATCGAGCAAACTATTGGGGTCCTCAAGCAGCGGTTCCGCTGCCTTGATCGCTCCGGAGGAGCTCTCCAGTATTCGCCGGACCGGGTCTCCCAATTTGTGGTAGTTTGCTGCATGCTACACAACCTGGCTATCCGCAGGACTCAGGCACTGCCACCTGACGTTGGACCAGCACCTCAGGAGGAGGAGCAGGAGGAGCTTGAGGAGCAGGAGGAGGAGGAGCAGGAGTACGTTCACAGGAGGGAGCGACCAGGGCCAAGGGCCGCGCGACGCCACCTTATTACACGGTACTTCTAAGCCCCCTGTCAGGGAATGGCCAGGGGCCATGAGGGAAGAAGAATGCAGCCGCTCCGCAAGCCCTCAGCCGGCGAAGCCAACAAACACTAACAAGAACAACCATGGAGACTCTATGAATAAAGATAATTATTTATTACACAAAAATGAAAACCCCTTCCCACATGAATCCCCAAAAACAATCAACGGGCCCCACAAAAAGCCCAACAAACGACTCACTCCCACAAACTGGGGAGGAGTAACTCCACATTTGTACAAACCTGGCCTCAACCTCGGCCTTAACGCAAAAAATAAGCCCACGAACCAAACAACCATGGGCAAAAGAAAGATGGCCACCGCCATATAAAACGAAAGCTGGCCACATCCTCTACTGAGTGGCCCGCGAGGGCGAGACCTTGTCCAGCCTTTTGCCTCCCCTGCCCGGCCTGCTGCTCCTTCGCAAGCTCTGCCCAGTGGCTGCTGCGAGGCTGGGGGAAGGCGCCTGAGGCTCAGATGTCCTTCCGCCAGATGCCCTTGGGGGGCGGCCTACACGGCCTTTGGACCTCGAGGGGCCGGCTGCTGAGTGGCGCACCTGAGCCTGGCCAACATCAGCTCCAGCCGCTTGCCCTTGACGCCCCAGTGGGGGAGTGGCGGCGACGGATGGCGCAATGTGGGCAAGCTGGCGTCTGGGATGCGCTGGCTGGTGCTGTGGCGCGCTGGCACTCGGCCGGGCCCGCACTCCAGGATCCGCAACAATCAGCCGAGGGGCGGCTCGCTGGGATGCTGCAGCGCGGCGGGTGCCCTGGCGATGCCTGCCTGAGACAGCGCGTGTGGCAGCAGTGAGTGCCCCTGTTGTCCTGGTGTGCGCCCGCATCACACCCGCCAGGGACTTGATGGCATCAGTGAGCATGCGGCCACTCGCGGCAGTTGATGCCCCGAACTCGCGCACACTGGTCGCCAGCGACTCGATGGCCTCAGGCATGCGCCCCACCATGCGCATGAGCTCCGTGTGGCGCCGGTCCGAATCCTCGGCCATCTTGTCCAGCTTCCGCGCCTCCTCCGAGGTGAAGGTGTCCGGACTGGAGTCGGGACTCTCCCGCTGGGGAGCAGGGGACCGAACTAGGGGAACCTTGCCACGTTGGTGGCGGCGAGTGTCCCGATCAACTGCACTCCCCTCTGATCCTTCCCCCCTTTGGGGGGAAGACCGCGGCCCACGCGCAGGGCTCCTGGGTGGCTGGACGCCACTGGTCCCAGAAGCTGCAATCCCCTGCGACAGTTGGTCCAGGCACTCGTCCAGTGAGGACGTGTCAATCATTTCGTCCTCTCCTGCGGGACCTGAGTGTTCCCCTGATGGTCCGGCTTGCTCTTGCTCCTCCTCCTCCTCCTCCTCCTCCTCCTGCTCGGAGGGGCTGTCACTGGTAGCTTCACGGACCTGGTCGTCACCAGCTGACAGCAGGAATGCACAAGAGTAGCTTCAGAGTGAGGAGACGGCGTCAGCGAGGGAGTCAGGACTGGTGGCATTCAGCGCACTGGTGGGACAGTGGCAAAGTAAGTAGCTCGGATGCGCAAGTGCGACGCGAGAAGGCCAAAAGGCGAGGTCCTTACCATTGCCGGGCAGTGGAGGGTCGGCTACTCCGCACGCTGTGGGCACGATCAGCCGGGCTCCCATGAGCCCACTCACGCGCTCCTCCAGGCGAGTGAGCTTCTGCAGCTTGGCGAGGCCTCCCCTGGTCCTGGCACGGGCCTGGCGATTATAGGCAACTTTAGCCTGCAAGAGAAAGGACGGGCTGTAAATACGGAGTGTAGCCCTGATGTAGTGTGCACTGCCTCCCATGGTGGAATAGCTTGCCCAGAGTGTAGCCCTGATATACTGTGCACTGCCTCCCATGGTGGAATAGCTTGGCCAGAGTGTAGCCCTGATGTACTGTGCACTGCCTCCCATGGTAGAATAGCTTGGCCAGAGTGTAGCCCTGATGTACTGTGCACTGCCTGCCATGGTGGAATAGCTTGGCCAGAGTGTAGCCCTGATGTACTGTGCGCTGCCTCCCATGGTGGAATAGCTTGGCCAGAGTGTAGCCCTGATGTACTGTGCACTGCCTGCCATGGTGGAATAGCTTGGCCAGAGTGTAGCCCTGATGTACTGTGCACTGCCTCCCATGGTGGAATAGCTTGGCCAGAGTGTAGAGTGCAGAATGGGCACTTGATGCTCATGACTGTCCCAAAGCTGCTGGCTGAGGGCTGGCCATTTGGACTTTCAGCTCCCTTTGCCCATCATGTCAGGTGTACATGCAAGAATGAGGAGGAGACTGGAAAGGGTACTCACCCTGACAATCCTGGTCAGGTCGTTGTATTTATTCCGACATTGTTTGTGGGTCCTGGTGGCATCGCCGGTGAACGTCACCCTGTTGGCGATCTGCTTCCAGGCTCTGGTGTATTCTTGGTGGTTCGGATTCCTCCCAGTCTCTGGGAACAAGATCCTGCGCCTCTTCTCCAGAGCTGTCACCATTATTCCCAGATCACGCTCTGAGAAGCGCAGGGCACGCTCACGGGCCTTCTCTGGCGTTGCCATGACTCCCTGGGGCTGAGCAGCAATGTTGAGGCCTGTTTGCAAAGCTGCAGTGTGCAGGGCGTGGCAGCAGACCAATTCGTCCCTTCCCCCTTTAAGAGCTGGTTGGCGCCACGGGGTCTGCTGTCAATCAAAAAATGACCGCACCCGCGCTGCGCCCCGCCTCGGCGCTATCCCTCTGCACCGCCGACTTAGCGCCTAAAGATAGTAGTGCAACGCTTCTTTTAGCGCTCCAGCAACCTCTTAGGGCGAAGCCACTGAATTTCCGGCAAGGGGGTGCAACTTTGGGGCGGGCGCTAACTTCGGGCGGGCGCTAACGTTAGCGCCCCAAAACTGGCTATACTGAAATTCTAGGCCATGGGATTGGGGGCAAGGTATTGACTTGGATAGCGAACTGGTTGGCAGACAGAAAGCAAAGAGTTGGAATAAACAGGTCTTTTTCTGAGTGGAAGGCAGTGACTAGTGGGGTACCGCAGGGATCGGTCCTTGGACCCCAGCTATTCACAATATATATTAATGATCTGGACAAGGGAACTAGATGTAATATCTCCAAGTTTGCTGATAACACAAAGCTGGGTGGGCATGTGTGCTGTGAGGAGGATGCCAAGAAACTCCAGGATGATTTGGACAGGTTGGGTGATTGGGCAGAAGCATGGCAGATGCAATATAACGTGGATAAATGCGAGGTTGTCCACTTTGGTGTCAAAAACAGGAAGGCAGATTATTATCTGAATGGCAATAGATTGGGAGAAGGGGAAGTGCAACGAGACCTGGGTGTCCTTGTGCACCAGTCGCTGAAGGTAAGCATGCAGGTGCAGCAGGCAGTTAAGAAGGCAAATGGTATGTTGGCATTCGTAGCGAGAGGGTTTGAGTACAGGAACAAGGATGTCTTGCTGCAGTTGTACAGGGCCTTGGTGAGACCACACCTTGAGTATTGTGTGCAGTTTTGGTCGCCTTATCTGAGGAAGGATGTTCTTGCCATGGAAGGAGTTCAGCGAAGATTCACCAGGCTGATACCTGGGATGGCATGAATGACGTATGAGGAGAGATTGGGTCGATTGGGCTTATACTCGCTGGAGTTTAGAAGAATGAGAGGGGATCTCATTGAAACTTATAAAATTCTAACAGGACCAGACAGACTAGATGCAGGAAGGATTTTCCCGATGGTCGGGGAGTCCAGAACCAGGGGTCACAGTCTGAGGATAAGGGGTAAGCCATTTAGGACTGAGATGAGGAGGAATTTCTTCACCCAGAGAGTGGTGAACCTGTGGAATTCTCTACCACAGAAGGCAGTTGAGGCCAATTCATTAAATATATTCAAGGAGTTGGATATATTTCTTGAGGCTAAAGGGATCAAGGGATATGGGGAGAAAGCAGGGACAGGGTACTGAATTTGGATGATCAGCCATGATCTCATTAAATGGCGGAGCAGGCTCGAGGGGCCGAATGGCCTACCCCTGCTCCTATCTTCTATGTTTCTATGTTTCTATGTCTTAACCTGTTTATCTTGTATTATTAGTGAAAGTCATAATGAGTAATAGGAACAGTTTATCAGATACAGTAATATTGATGCACAGTCAGGTGGAATAGTTCAGTTTGTTATTGGTAGTTCTTCCATAGCGTTGCTCATAGGTAGCCTGGGTCCCGGAGCCTGGTTACTGATGGTTACTGAGACCCACTCCTCACTGACCGGCTTCTCCCAGTCCTGGAGTTTAATGCTCACTCCCTGATCTGTAAATGTAGACAACTATTTACTGACTGTGACTAACTGTGTTTGGAGCTGTACTTCCAGCTTGTATCATTCCCTGTGAAAGTCAGAGTCAGTTACAGCAAAATCCGTGCAGATATAAAGGCTCAAATCCTGGAAACTGAAAGCAGGTCAGTACATGCTGGTTGTTCTGATCAACTTGTCCTGGACACGAGGATAGTCTGTGGGACAGCTCAGCCCGACCATTAAAAAGTCAAGAGCGTCCCTCTTGAAACCGCTGATTGGTGTTGAATGAACGGGTCTAAATAAGAGGAGAGGCTGACAGGGAGAGTGAACAACTGAATAATCAGTTTCTCAAAGTGTTCACCAGTACTGAGAGCTCAGGGTTAAGACTCGAAGAATGTACTCCTGGGCAGTAATGCCACTGGAGCTGCCTTGACCGAGCTTGGTACCTGCCCACACAGCTCGACGCTGGCCCAGGTGTTGACTTTTTCAAGGGAATTTGATCAATCCTTTTACAGGTTATATGGTTTACTATACGAGGGGAGCGATAAAATGCCTGTCGTTGTCCTTGTTGCAATCCAGTGATTTTTGTCATTTCTTCTTCTGCCACAGGTACAGGTTGGTGTCAGGACGAGTGAGAGGAAATGGACGGTTTCATCAAACTACCAACAGACTAAAGTTGTCAGTAACAAAACCACAAAGACAACTGGATCACACATCCTGACATCACATCAATGCCAGCAGAGATACCACAAAGGAGGAAACAGCAACACTGAAATACCCCTCAACCCATCCATTTCTTTAGTGTCAACTGTACATCTTTTAATTTCTTTATTTGACGGCCAATAACAGGTCCATTTAAACTCGCAGCCAATGATTGGAGATGGTGTTAAACCAACTCTTTCCCTTCTGGCATGTTTCTTCCCCATTTTTAAAAATTTCCCATGCCCCTCTCCCTCCTCCCTAGTTCTCCCCTGGGCTGGACCTTCACGTCCAGCCCTCAGGCCCCCGCATCGGCATCAAGCACCAACCCTGCTCCAACTCCAGGCTCAGTTCGGCATTGCTCGGGGTTAACTGCACTGGCACTGGATAGGGCCCAGTCCATACAGTCATCTCCGACCGATGTCGACCGGTGGTCCAAGTGTTGGGACTGAACAGGAAAGTCTCAAGTGTGGACGCTCCGGTTGTTGCCTCGATGGTGTGGAATGGGACGAGCTGGTTAAAGCCAATCCATCCCAGTCAACTACATCGGGTGAAACCCCGGTACCACTTGTACTGAGGCCTCCCAGGATAGAGGAAGAGTCCTCCTCTGGCACCAGCTGGTTCGGAGGTGTCCGTGCCTACTGGTGCCAGAATCAGGCTGGTTCCCCCAAGCGCCACCAGCTACTGTTGGTGTGTCCTTCCCCAGAGGCATCCGTCCCCTCTGGTGACACCAACGCAGCCCCGGGACATTGGTCTCCAGTTGGCGCCAGCTCATTTGGGGGCACCACCCTCGGTGGACTCGACCCTACACAGGGTCACCTATGCTGCGGGTGATGTCCACTTTGGTGAGTGCAGCTGCAGATCTCTATTTATAGATCTGTGGCTCCCACCCACCACTGTGGACCCACCTTCAGCCGCTCCCTACGACACTCGAGAGGCACTCCCAGGGAGGGTGCGTGCGCTCCAGAAACCAAACTGGGAGCCTGAGTTGACCACGGCTTCCGTGCGTTGAGGTTTTTCCATGTATTCAAAACAAGGGTGACTTCGAGTCTGAAACTGTGAGTTCCGGAAGTCCCATCACTTGTGGGGGTTGAGTTTTTACCTGGGGTCTTGCAAAGGCCTCAGGCAGCGACCTTTGTTGGATTCCCCCTCCCAATTTCCAAGGCGGTTTGGGCGGACTTGATAGGCACGCCCCAGTTATGGCCAAGGTAGACAGCCCCGCCACTCTGCCTCACAACTTAAGGTTCGCTGGTACAGCTGGTGAACTTCAGTCGTGAAAGCCTCAGGAAACTAGTCCTGTTCCACCCACCGGAATCCAAATGGTGGGACATGTGGGTCTGGCGGACCTTCCTGCAGGGTTTGGCGCATATCCCAAATTCCCTGCCATCAAATCCACTGGGGCTGGCTTCACTGACCAGTAGGTGAGTTGAGGGAGCAATCCCTGCCAGAGAGGACCACCTTCAGAGAGCATCTGCTGCAGCAGCAGACTGTGTGGGTGCTCTCAATGTAGGAGCAGGATCTATCGTCCAGTGGATCTTGCATCGCCACTTAGTTTGTCCTCACACCTTGGGGATCCTTCAGGTTCTGCAGATGCCCATTGGTGCTGAGGGCTTCTTTGGCGAGCAAGTGGAGGATCTGCTGTAGCAGAACCTTCAGGCATTCCCGAATTGACACACAAGGGTGGGAGGGCACTGCTCACTTTGTAGCTTAGCCCACCCCATCTATAGGCCCCTTCCACTCGCCAACACCAGTCCACTCACCATCACCAATCCATTCACCACCACCATCCACTCACCATCACCAATCCATTCACCCCCACCAGCCTATTCAAGGCCTTACCCGGAGCACAATGTCCTTTGTATCTTGCTAGCCCGTCATTCCAGATTAGGACCTGGAATGCAGGTAGCTCACAAGTAACATTCGAGACCCTGTCCAGCTCCACCTCCCCCAGCAGTGATCATGCCTGGATAGCCCACCTCAGAGTTGTGTGGGTGGGCTATTTCCAGTACTTCCCTGTGGAAGTGGATCACTCTGGATGTTTGGTTTGTCCATCAGAGGAACCATCTACTAGTGGGCATACTGGCAGGTCTTCTACCATCCACACAGAGCGTGTGATCGTCATCCAGAAGGCTCAACTGTTGGGGGTATTTCTCCAGTTGAGCCTTCTGGATGACCATCACTCTGCCAGTAATGTATCCACAGGTCTCCTTTGTCGCAGCATCTGAACTAGAGCTGGTGGTCCTGGGAGCCCAGTGTTCTCCATACATTGGTGCTACAGCCATCAGGCTCTTCAGCTAATGCTTTGACATATGGGTGGGAGCCACATTCAGGATGAATGGTCTGCTCGGCCAGTGATTTCACGTGGCATTTCAACAGGCTCGGGGTGTGAACGGTATAATAGGACATCTCCACTTTCAGACTCGGTGCAGGGTAAGTCAGTGTGTCTGCAGACAGACAATATGACAAGGGTCCGGTAAGTCAACAAACAGGGTGGGACCCTCCTTCCTGGGTCCCTCTGTCAAGTTGATGCATTGCTTCCCATTGGTGCTTGAACAACGGGGTGACACTCTTGGTGCCACATTTGGCCCGGGGAGGACAACACAACAGTCGGCACACTCAGCTGCTCTGTAGTCCACCCTAACTAGTGGATGATCCACACTGAGGTAGTCCAGAACATCTTCAGGACTTGGGGGGTTTACCAGGTCGATCGACTTGCTCGCATCACCGGATAATCACCAATCTGCTGGAGGACCTCAGGCTGTCAGGGCGGAGGCCCGACAGTCTTTCGTGCTTTTGTTTCTGGATTCTGTTGCTCAGGGTTGCCTGATCTCCAGGATGCTCCAGGAAATTGCAGCAGGTGGTGGTTCTGGTTAACCCTTTGGTTACCTCACAAACCGTGATTCAGGGACACCCGGGTGTTGAATACACACTTTGATTTCAGGAGCCCACGGGAGAAATCCAAGTCATTTTTAGAGTATAGAGGACCCTACCTTTTTTAGGGAATTTTTCATTCTGACATCCTCCACACACTGCTGGACACTGTCCAACTGGTACTCAGGGTGAGGAGGGCGGACCGTACCTGCAAGTGAACAGACTCTCCGGCTCCCAGGACAAATAGATCAAAGTGGGTGTTATTCACGGGCGCCAGCGCCAGATCCAAACAGTAAGCTGAACCGTCAGGATCTGGATTTGGATCCTGCCAGCTTCTGATTGATGGCCTGGCAGTTGAGATGGAATGCCCGTTAGATTAGGGTATACCAGCAGTGCGGCACTCATGGGTAATGCTCACTTTATTGTGTCTGTCCTGGTCATTTAAGCCTCTGTTCCCATACAAGTACCTCCACCCTCTTCGTCCTCTGTACTACTTGGTTAGTCGCCAGCTGTGTGTGCAGAATGCCTGAATGAAGATCACAGCTCCCTTGTCAGCTGTTCCCATGTCAGCTGCTCCCTTGTAAGCTCCTCTTCATTCTTCAAGTGACGCGGCATTTGCCACCCACCTGGTTGTCTCTTGGGTCTAGTGGGGAGTGTTGGTATGTCTTTTCCTCGTTCTGGGTTGTCTTTGGGTGTCAACAAACTGGGTTCTGGGGTGTGCTAAAAGTGAACACTGCACGGGAGTCGGGGAGGGAGGGGAAAAACAAGTAGGTTTCTCCTTCAAAGTTAGGATGTCTTAACAAAATGTCTTAACAGGGAAGGTCACACCTTAAGAGATTTTCCCCAGGCAAATTGTGCCGGTGCATCCCGGTAATTAGATCCACGTTCCACCCCCAATTCGGCCTGTCAATGTTTAGGAACGGATGTTCCCAGCAAATTAAATGGTGTCACAGTTAACACTTTAAAGAAAAGATTGGGGACAGTTTTCGTTCAACCTGGAACGACAGAAATGGAAACACTAGACAACCTGCCAACCAGTCTCTCGTCATCGCTGAATATTGTGTTTGTGACTGCTGCTACAGAACTAGACAGGAGATTGTTGAAGACCAGGCTCCCGGGGATTGTGTTCAATTGATGTTAGCAGAGCTGAAGTGAGAAAGTAATTGTCTTAGAATATTTGTGCCATAGTGATCTCCTGGACTAGTTTCGATCGCCTAAGGGGGTCGGAGAGGAATTTCCCAGATTTTTTTCCCAAATTGGCCTGGGTTTTTATGTCTGGTTTTTCGCCTCTCCCAGGAGATCACATGGTGGGGGGTCTATATATTGCGATGGACAAGGCTGGATGGACCAGAGAGTCTTTTCGTGTACAAGTCATCTTTCAATAACTGAAATGTGAGAAGTTTAACATCTGAAAATAAACATGGATTGAAAATGAACAAACTTACTGTGTGTCTCCTGATTTGTGCACGGATCATTGAAGGGAACAGAAAGGGGAAGAGATGAGTTCTGATTGTCCCTGGGCTCAGTTACTGACTGGGTGAACTCTTTGAGCCACACACTAGGCTGGACCCAGATTGATTCCCCAGTCTGCACATACAAACATACAAAAAGACATACAAAAGTAGATGAAGACTATCAGGCCCATTAAGCTCACCCCATCCAGTAGACAGTATGACCTCACATGCTGCCGTCCCACCTACCAGTTACGCTATCTCTGGAAACAGACAAAGAAACATGGCCAATTCAGGAAAAACCTCTGGCCAATTGCTCTCCAACTCCCAACACATGACAATCTAAACTAACCACTAACTCTCGCTGTAACTGGTAATGTCCTCTCAGGGACTGGTCAAGATCATACAGCACAGAAGGAGGCCATTCAGCCCATCGTGCCTCTGCCAGCTCTTTGAATGCACTATCCAATTAGCCCCACTCTCCCGCTCTTTCCCCGTAGCCCAGCAAATGTTTCCTTTTCAAGCATTTACCCAATTCCCTTCTGAAAGTTGCAGTGGATGGAATTATAAGTTGGTGGAATTCTGTCATGTGATCCCCAAAGTTCCAGTAACTAAATTGCCAAATCCCCCAGTCAGTAAAACCTGGATTGGGCTTATTCAGTCACTAAAGCGCCAGTGGCACTTTCAAAGTCCCAGGCCACGTCAATTAACTCCTCCAAACACAATTAACCAACAAAGTAGTGAATTGGTACAAAAACAAATACTAGTGGGGAGGGGCTGGGGGTGAAGAATTGAGTGGGGGAAACAAGACACCACTTGGCATGTGCTGACAGGCAGAGTCGTGTGTTGGGTTTCCAACTCTGCAGGATGTCCCGGAGTCTCCAGGAATTTAATCTCCTGGATTTGTTTTTATTCGTTCATGGGATGTGGGCTTCGCTGGCAAGGCCAGCATTTATTGCCCATCCCTAACTGCCCTTGCGAAGGTGGTGGTGAGCTGCCTTCTTGAACCGCTGCAGTCCGTGAGGTGAAGGTGCTCCCACAGGGAGCACATATAGGCCAGCAGGGTCTGGAGTCACATATAGGCCAGCAGGGTCTGGAGTCACATATAGGCCAGCAGGGTCTGGAGTCACATATAGGCCAGCAGATTTCCTTCCCTAAAGGACATTAGTGAACAAGGTGGGATTTTAGCGCAATCCTATAGTTTCATGCTCATCATTACTGATGGTAGCTTTTTATTCCAGATTTATTGACGTGACTGAATTTAAATTCCCCAGCTGCCATGTGGTGGGATTTAAACTCATGTCTCTCAGATTGTTTAATCTAAGTCTGTCTCTGGATTGCTAGTCTGGTAACATAACCACTATGCTATCATTCCCAATTGCAGCTTTGAGCAAACCTGGGATAAAAGTCACCAGGGCATTAAAGAAAATGATTTTTTATTTCCATTTTCTTTGACCACTTTCATTCATTTATAAAAATATTGGAGACGGGGGAAAAAGGTGGTTGGATCCAGCAGGTCACGTGATGAAAGCGCCGGGAATACGTCCAATCAGAGATGGCGACTCGTGTTGTGTGACTCACGCCATTTATATACCACGACAAAATAAAATAATAGCAGGCGTTGATAATTGTGGGTGGCACCAAGACACACACGTGCAGAATGTGAAGCCTGTTGAATAATCACTGACTACTGAGGCACAAGTGGGTCTAAATAACACTTTAACAAACAGAATGGCTGCACATTAATGGCACAGTAATTAACTTGGGATATAATGGACTTTATTTTGGAAGTACTTAACTCCCAAACTCTCATTACCACACGGCTTGCCAAGAAACAACTGGATCGCCTTTCAATCACAGGTGTTAGAACTCACAACCAATCAGCACAGTGTTAACCCTTCGCTCCCCAGAAGTTTAAAGAACTTTCATTTTCAATTGACATTGAGAATGACTATTTTGGGAACTGCCTCCCTGGTTTAGCGCCAGGATTCTCCCCAGATAAACTGGGTTTATAACACACTATTCACATGGTTAGTGCCCCGAGGCACTTTAGAGAGTAGAATGAGATGCCAAATAGTAATACTGTACTAAGAAAGAAGCAATGGACACAAGTAACACTGCCCCTTCACTGGACAGCTGCTGACGATAACCTTCAATCCGCCCTCACAATAGATGTCAAGCCAGCTCGTTCTTCAAGGTGAGAAATGACCCTGGATGATAATCCTGAGATTTATTCTCCTTTTCGTTTCTTATCTGGCTCCCGACATTAAATTACTTGGTTTTATTACCCCATTGTCTTCTATTTGCAAACGTGAGCTATTGGAGCTTCATAGACAAACATGCTCACACGTGTCGCCTAGAAACACAAACAAATTGATTTTTTGTTAAACAGTGAGGATATTGCACCTTGAGATCCAATCCATGTGCTGCCGTCAAAAATGGGTGAATAGTTTAGGGTCTGGTCATTACAAGGACAATGGTGAAGGATAAAGGACCGACTGAAAGGTTGCTGCTGAATTTAGCAAAGACCAACTTTCCAATGTTGATACCAGGTAAACAATAGCACAAGGCAATTTTGATTTACGCCCTCCAATTTCTCAGTAGTGCATCAAGAACTTGCATTGATAGACCTTTCACAACATCAGGACATCCCAAAGCACTTTACAGCCAATGAAGCACTTCCTTAAAGTGTAATCGCTGCTGCAATGTCGGAAACGCAGCAGCCAATTTGCGCACAGCAAGCTCCCACAAATAACGATGAAATAATGACCAGATAATCTGTCTTTTTAGTGATGTTGGTTGAGGGATAAATGTTGGCCCAGGGGAACTCCCCTACCCTTCTTCAAAATACTGGCCATGGGATCTTTTAAGTCCACCTGAGAGGACAGATGGAGCCTTGGTTTAACGTCTCATCCGAAAGACGGCACCTCCGACAGTGCCGCACTCCCTCAGTATGGCACTGAAGTGTCAGCTTAGAGTACGTGCTACCACTGGGCCACGCAGGCACCTAAATCAAACAGCTAGATGATTTTAAAAGCATGGGATAATGGAACAAGAAAACTGAATGTGTTTCAAGAAGGAACTAGACAGGTTCTTATCAACAAATGGGATTCAGGGTTATTAGAAACGCACCAAGGGAATACAGTGGATAGGTGGGCTCATCAGAACATAGGAACATAAGAAATAGGAGCAGGAGTCGGCCATTCGGCCCCTCGGGCCTGCTCCGCTGTTCAATAAGATCATAACTGATCTGATCTTGGCCTCAGCTCCACTTCCCTGCCCGCTCCCCATAACGCTCGACTCCCTTATCGTTCAAAAATCTGTCTATCTCCACCTTCAATATATTCAATGACCCAACCTCCACAGCTCTCTGTGGAAGAGAATTCCAAAGATTCACGACCCTCTGAGAAGAAATTCCTCCTCATTTCCGATTTAAAAGGGTGCACCCTTATTCTGAAATTATGCCCCCTAGCAGGCAGGTAGTGCAGGGGTCCCCTGTGACCAGCCCCGTCTCAAACAAATATACCGCTTTGGATATTGGTGAGGGAGATGCTTATCAGAGGAAGGCAGCATCAGCCAACTTCCTGGCCCCGTGGGTGGTTCTGCTGCACAGGACGGGAGGGAAAAGAGCGAGAGAGCTATAGTGATAGGGGATTCTATTGTAAGGGGAATAGATAGGCGTTTCTGCGGCCGCAAACGAGACTCCAGGATGGTATGTTGCCTCCCTGGTGCAAGGGTCAAGGATGTCTCGGAGCGGCAACAGAGCATTTTGGAAGGGGAGGGTGAACAGCCATTTGTCGTTGTGCATATAGGTACCAACGATATAGGTAAAAACCGGGATGAGGTCCTAAAAGCTGAATATAGGGAGTTAGGAGGTAAATTTTAAAAAGGGCCAGGTCTCTCCAGACGTTGCCGACAACCCAGACCCTTGAATCTGGGAATTCGATTCGTGCCTCTTCTCAGCATCATCGGCAGCACTTGAATATCTTCCTTGTGTCTCGGTAACCAGAACTGGACACAGTGCTCAAGGTGGGACTGACCGGAACTGGACACAGTGCTCAAGGTGGGTCTGACCAGAACTGGACACAGTGCTCAAGGTGGGTCTGACCAGAACTGGACACAGTGCTCAAGGTGGGTCTGACCAGAACTGGACACAGTGCTCAAGGTGGGACTGACCAGAACTGGACACAGTGCTCAAGGTGGGACTGACCAGAACTGGACACAGTGCTCAAGGTGGGACTGACCAGAACTGGACACAGTGCTCAAGGTGGGACTGACCAGAACTGGACACAGTGCTCAAGGTGGGTCTGACCAGAACTGGACACAGTGCTCAAGGTGGGACTGACCGGAACTGGACACAGTGCTCAAGGTGGGACTGACCAGAACTGGACAAAGTGCTCAAGGTGGGACTGACCAGAACTGGACACAGTGCTCAAGGTGGGACTGACCGGAACTGGACACCGTGCTCAAGGTGGGACTGACCAGAACTGGAGACAGTGCTCAAGGTGGGACTGGCCAGAACTGGACACAGTGCTCAAGGTGGGACTGACCAGAACTGGACAAAGTGCTCAAGGTGGGACTGACCAGAACTGGACACAGTGCTCAAGGTGGGACTGACCAGAACTGGACAAAGTGCTCATGGTGGGTCTGACCAGAACTGGACACAGTGCTCAAGGTGGGACTGACCAGAACTGGGCACAGTGCTCAAGGTGGGACTGACCAGAACTGGACACAGTGCTCAAGGTGGGACTGACCAGAACTGGACACAGTGCTCAAGGTGGGTCTGACCAGAACTGGACACAGTGCTCAAGGTGGGACTGACCAGAACTGGACACAGTGCTCAAGGTGGGTCTGACCAGAACTGGACACATTGCTCAAGGTGGGACTGACCAGAACTGGACACAGTGCTCAAGGTGGGACTGACCAGAACTGGACACAGTGCTCAAGGTGGGACTGACCAGAACTGGACACAGTGCTCAAGGTGGGTCTGACCAGAACTGGACACAGTGCTCAAGGTGGGACTGACCAGAACTGGACACAGTGCTCAAGGTGGGTCTGACCAGAACTGGACACAGTGCTCAAGGTGGGACTGACCAGAATTGGACACAGTGCTCAAGGTGGGACTGACCAGAACTGGACACAGTGCTCAAGGTGGGACTGACCAGAACTGGACACAGTGCTCAAGGTGGATCTGACCAGAACTGGACACAGTGCTCAAGGTGGGACTGACCAGAACTGGACACAGTGCTGAAGGTGGATCTGACCAGAACTGGACACAGTGCTCAAGGTGGGACTGACCAGAACTGGACACAGTGCTCAAGGAGCGGTCTGACCAGAGACCCTGTACAGTGTGACCGTTATCCCCTGACTTTTATTCTACTGTTCTAACGATGCTGTTCAACATATTACGGGCTTTGTTCACTGTTCCTCTGCATTGGTTGGACATGTTGGCTGTCCATTCGACGGAGACTCGTAGGTCTCGTTCAGCATCATCCTTATCTGTTTTAATACCATTCATGAAGTATGTGTTTTATCTACTTTTCCTTCCTGTTTACTGTACCTTACACTGTAAATTCCACCTTCCGTTCTGCACACTTGCAAATTATGTCCACCTCATTCTATCATTTCGGAGCTGCCCCCTCCAACTCCCGAGCTCCTCCTAGTTTGATATCATCATCAAATTCAACCAGTTTACATTGAGTTTCTGCATCCAAGCCATTGACGCAAGTTCGAGACAGTAATAATCCCAGCACTGAGCCCTAGGGCACCCCACTCAGTACTTCCGTCCACCTCTAAGAAGTATCAACTGACAGCCAAGGGAAACCTCACAGATCTGTAAAATGGCATGCTGTCTCGAGTTATGTTGGTCTCCTACCCTAGAACAGTTGCCCAGCTCTTTGCTGTAAAGTGCTGATAAAGGGCCTGTGAAGGAAGTAAGTATTCAGAGGGGAATCATGGAACCTCATGTAATGGGAGTGGTCTGTATTAAGCCAAGTGCATTGTAACACAGCGCTGATACCTCCCACGTGTTATACTCCAGCTAGTAATAATGCTAAGGGCCGCTCCACGGCCCAAAGTTCCTGGGGTGGGTCTTTCCTCTTCCACCCCTCTGCCCCAATCAAAATTTACATGTCCTGGCCTGCTCGAATGAAGAGGCCATGTTTGAATGTGACCTGATTGGACCGAACCAGATCTGATCAATTAGGACAAAATGTTCCTCGTGAATCTGTGCTTATGGTGCCTGTACCCAACGCGAGGCACAGCCTGTACCCAGCGCAAGGTGGTGCCTGTACCCAGCAGGGGGCAGTGCCTGTACCCAGCGCGGGGCGATGCCTGTACCCAGCGTGGGGCGGTGCCTGTACCCAGCGCGAGGCGGTGCCTGTACCCAGCGCTGGGCGGTGCCTGTACCCAATGTGGGCCAATGCCTGTACCCAGCACAGGGCGGTGCCTGTACCCAGCGCGAGGCGGTGCCTGTACCCAGAGCTGGGCGGTGCCTGTACCCAATGTGGGCCAATGCCTGTACCCAGCACAGGGCGGTGCCTGTACCCAGCGCGAGGCGGTGCCTGTACACAGCACTGGGCGGTGCCTGTACCCAATGTGGGCCAATGCCTGTACCCAGCACAGGGCGGTGCCTGTACCCAGCACAGGGCGGTGCCTGTACCCAGCGCGGGGCGGTGCTTGTACCCAGCGTGGGGCGGTGCCTGTACCCAGCACGAGGCGGTGCCTGTACCCAGCACGAGGCGGTGCCTGTACCCAGCGCAGGGCGGTGCCTGTACCCAGCGCGAGGCAGTGCCTGTACCCAGCGTGGGGCGGTGCCTGTACCCAGCACTAGGCGGTGCCTGTACCCAGCACGAGGCGGTGCCTGTACCCAGCGTGAGGCGGTGCCTGTACCCAGCGCGAGGCGGTGCCTGTACCCAGCACGAGGCGGTGCCTGTACCCAGCGCAGGGCGGTGCCTGTACCCAGCGCAGGGCGGTGCCTGTACCCAGCGCAGGGCGGTGCCTGTACCCAGTGCGAGGCAGTGCCTGTACCCAGCGCGGGGCGGTGCCTGTACCCAGCACTGGGCGGTGCCTGTACCCAGCGTGAGGCGGTGCCTGTACCCAGCGCGAGGCGGTGCCTGTACCCAGCACGAGGCGGTGCCTGTACCCAGCGCAGGGCGGTGCCTGTACCCAGCGCAGGGCGGTGCCTGTACCCAGCGCAGGGCGGTGCCTGTACCCAGTGCGAGGCAGTGCCTGTACCCAGCGCGGGGCGGTGCCTGTACCCAGCACTGGGCGGTGCCTGTACCCAGCACGAGGCGGTGCCTGTACCCAGCGCGAGGCGGTGCCTGTACCCAGCGTGGGGCGGTGCCTGTACCCAGCGCGAGGCGGTGCCTGTACCCAGCGGAGGGCGGTGCGTGTACGCAGCGCGAGGCGGTGCCTGTACCCAGCGCAGGGTGGTGCCTGCACACACAGCGAGGCAGTGGCTGTACCCAGCGTGAGGCGGTGCCTGTACCCAGCGCGGGGCGGTGCCTGTACCCAGCGTGGGGCGGTGTCTGTAGCCTTCACTTCCCCTCTCCTGAATGTGCTGGCTCTGGTGGGGATTCGGTATTGTTCCACGATGACTGGGCCCTCTCCGATCCTTCACTCATGCGGCCATTCTTAATGCGAGAGTCTAAACACTGAGGATCACAGGTTATTGAACCATTGGAATTTTCATAGCGAAGCCCAAGCCTATGCTATCACACACATGCACCTTTCCGATGGGGGCACTGGATAGTAATCAGAGCAGCGACCCTGGCTGAGCTATCCTCTCCCTAACCCGGGGGTTTGGACAGTGATCCAAGAGCAGGATCACGGTGTGCACGAAGCTCTGCCAGTTGCTCGAGCTCACGCTGTGAGATTCGGAGCTTGAGGAGCGACTGGAGTCACTGCAGTGCATCAGGGAGTTCGAGAGTTTCCTGGAAGTGGGTCACCCTACTGCCACAGAAGGTGCAGGAGGTGAGGGAGTGGGTGATCACCAGACAGGGTAGGAGGAAGACTCAGGTAGCGCAGGAATCCCCCAAGCCAGTGGCACTCGCTAACCGGTTTTCAGTTTTGAATACCAGGGAGGTACCAGCTCTTGGTCTGTAGCCCTGCAGGTTACGGCACTTCAAGTGCATATCTAAGAACGTTTTAAATGAGGTGAGGGTTTCTGCCTCTACCACCCTTTCAGGCAGTGAGTTCCAGACCCCCACCACCCTCTGGGTGAAAAAAGTTCTCCTCACCTCCCCTCTAATTCTTCTACCAATTACTTTAAACCTATGCCCCCCTGGTTATTGACCTCTCTGCTAAGGGAAATAGGTCCTTCCTATCCACTCTATCTGGGCCCCTCATAATTTTATACACCTCAATAAGGTCTCCCCTCGGCCTCCTCTGTTCCAAAGAAAACAACCCCAGCCTATCCAATCTTTCCTTGTAACTAAAATAGGTTGGCTCCCATTCCATATGCTCCCTTTTTTAACGATGATGGAGATGACCATGGAAGGATCATTCACATCGATCAGCCTGCGAAACTTTTGCCACTTCACACTGTTCTCCAAGTGAAGAGTGCGAAGATATGAAAACAAGCTTTTTACTAAGGTTTAAATGTATTAAAGGGTTCTGATGATTTTATTTGTTTTGATGTAGGAAGAGCAGGATTACTTCACCAATGAGTCCTACACACTGTGGCTAGAGAAGAAGAACCTGCCCAATATAGTGAGGACATCTTCCAGCTTCTACAAGCCGCGCAGGACCGCCGCGGAACAGGTGCTCGAACAGCTGAGGGAGTCGGTGAAGACTGGCGAGACCAGCAGCGGCAAAAAGACACTCAAAGTCGTGCAGCTCACAAAGCCCAAGGGTCCCTGCCGATCGGAGGGGGGTCCGGGATGTGTAAAGGCTGGGCTGCTGTGGGTGCGAAGTGGGAAGGAGAGGGGGGGTGTCCCCGAGATCCCGGGCTCGCAAACCGTGACCTGCAACGCACCTCGCGAGGGCAAGGCCCCCGTCTGCGTGATCAAGCCAATCTGGAACGTCAGTACCAATCCGGCTATGCCCCCGGTGACGGATATCTCCAGACAGGTGGAGGCCAATCCGGATATCAGCCCGGAAATCCTGGTCCAACAGCACGACTTTGGGCCCTTTCACGAGCTGGCGCTGGACAGCGCGGGCCACCCTGAGCTGAGGGCCAAGGTTGGGATGAGATCGGAGCCCCTGCCAACCCTGCCTTTTGATGTCATCAAGAGGGAGTTGTTCCCGGGTTCCAGTTACCATAGGATAAGGATACCCGAGGAATTCAAGCCGGTGCACGTCATCGACCTTCCCAAGAAACGGCACCTGGTCAAGGCAAAGTCCGAGATAGACATGCACCTGCGCGAGTGGGTGGAGCCGAGCACACCCTGCCTCCCCGCTTCCAGCTCACCCTCCATATGCAAAGTGGAGTCTACTATCCCCACTGCAAGTACCAAAAGGACACCTGGGTCTTTGGACAATCAGTATTTATTTGAAGGTAGAACAAGGAGTCAAAGTCTCAACCATGGCTCAGTAAGTAGCATTCTCACGACTGAATCATTAGGTTGTGGGTTCAAACCCTACTCCAGAGACCTAAGCCCCGTACTCCAGGCTGACACTCCCAATGCAGCACTGAGGGAATGCTGCACTGTCGGAGGTACCGTCTTTTGGATGAGACGTTAAACTGAGGCCCCGCTGCCCTCTCAGGTGGATGAATAAGATCCCATGGCACTATTCGAAGAGGAGCAGGGGAGTTCCCAACGGTGTCCTGGGCAATATTTACCCATCAACCAACATCACTATAGCAGATTATCTCATTGTCGGTATACACTCTATCCTATCATGGACTCTACCCACCCACAGCCCATGGACACTCTCCCCTATCATGGACTCTACCCTCCCACAGCCCATGGACACTGATACGCTTATCAATTACTTCATAAAAGGTGATGAGTCGAAGAAGAGATGATGAGTCGAAAGAAGTGATGAATAAGGCTTTTATTAGCTAAGAAGAGACCATGCTTCTTCGTGAGTGACTGAACAAGTCTGAACGAAACCCACACAGTGGTGGGTGGAGTCAGCTGAGGCATGCCTCCATACACAGCGCCACCCAGAGGTGGCAATATACGATACAGTGGTTTACCACATTCACCCCTTGTTTAATGTGAAGTCCGGCGGGGTGAAGGGTACTACAAGTTAAGTCTATCAGGAGGCCTTGTCTGACGTCCTGATCGTCGTGGTGGCGGCGGTGGTGTTGCAGCATCCGACGTCGGGTCTGGTGTCTGGGTGGTTGGCGAAGATTCCTGGGGCTTTGGCATGCCGTCTGCAGGGGTTGGGTTGGGAGGGGTGGTGGGGGATAACAGTGGTAAGGGGGATAACGGTGGTAAGGGGGATAACGGTGGTAATTCAGGGGTACCCGAGGGTGTGAGATCTCGTATGGAGACCGTGTCCTCCCGCCCGTCTGGGTATGTCACCCAGGCATACTGGGGGTTGGCGTGTAGGAGGTGCACCCGCTCGACCAGGGGGTCCGTTTTATGCGTCCTCACGTGCCTCCGCAGTAGGACGGGCCCAGGAGAAGTCAACCATGCCGGTAGCGAGGTTCCCGATGTAGACTTCCGGGGGAAAACGAACATTTTCTCATGAGGAGTCGCATTAGTGGCAGTACAAAGCAGTGACCGAATGGAGTGAAGCGCTGCAGGGAGGACCTCCTGCCAGCGGGAGGTCGGAAGGCCCTTAGATTTTAGTGCTAAGAGGACTGCCTTCCAAACCGTCGCGTTCTCCCTTTCCACCTGGCCGTTCCCCCGGGGGTTGTAACTGGTGGTCCTGCTCGTGGCGATACCTCTTGTTAGCAGGTACTGCCGAAGTTCGTCGCTCATGAACGATGAGCCCCTGTCGCTATGTATATAGCTGGGGAACCCGAACAGAGCGAAGATGTCATTCAGACACTTGATGACCGTGGTACTGGTCATGTCTGGGCAAGGGATGGCAAAGGGGAAACGGGAGTACTCATCAACTATGTTGAGGAAGTACACATTGCGGTCAGCGGAGGGGAGGGGCCCTTTAAAATCGACGCTCAGGCGTTCGAAGGGGCGGGTGGCCTTGATCAGGCTTGCTCTGTCCGGCCTATAGAAGTGCGGTTTGCACTCGGCACAGATTTGGCAGCTCTTGGTCATGGTCCTGACCTCCTCGATGGAGTAGGGCAGGTTACGGGATTTGATAAAATGGAAAAACCTGGTGACCCCCGGGTGGCAGAGGTCATTGTGGAGGGACTGCAGCCTATCACTCTGCGCGTTGGCGCATGTACCACGTGATAGGGCATCTGGGGGCTCATTGAGTTTCCCTGGCCGATACAAGATATCATAATTGTAGGTGGAGAGTTCGATTCTCCACCTCAAGATCTTGTCGTTCTTGATTTTACCCCTCTGCTTATTATTAAACATAAAAGCTACTGAACGCTGGTCAGTGAGCAGGGTAAATCGTTTCCCGGCCAGGTAATGCCTCCAGTGACGCACCGCTTCTACAATAGCCTGGGCCTCCTTTTCGACGGAGGAGTGTCTCGTCTCGGGGCCCTGGAGGGTCCTTGAGAAAAAGGCCACGGGTCTGCCCGCCTGGTTAAGGGTCGCGGCTAGGGCGAAGTCGGAGGCATCGCTCTCCACTTGGAAGGGGATGGACTCATCCACCGCGTGCATTGCGGCCTTCGCGATATCGTTCTTGATAAGAGTGAAGGCTGCACACGCCTCTGGTGTCAGGGGGAAGGAGGTGGCTTTGATGAGGGGCCTGGCTTTGTCTGCATAGAGGGGCACCCACTGGGCGTAGTAGGAGAAAAACCCCAGGCATCTCTTCAGTGCTTTTTGGCAGTGGGGAAGGGGTAGCTCCATTAGGGGGCGCATTCTGTCGGGGTCGGGCCCGATGACTCCGTTCTCCACCACGCAGCCGAGGATGGCCAGGCGCTTGGTGTGAAACATACATTTTTCCTTATTGTACGTTAGGTTCAGCCGTTGGGCCGTACGGAGGAAATTTGCTAGATTAACGTCGTGGTCCTGCTGGTCGTGGCCGCAGATGGTGACGTTATCCAAATAGGGGAAGGTTGCCCGCAGCGCGTTCTGGTCAACCATTCGGTCCATCTCCCTTTGGAAGACCGAAACCCCGTTGGTGACGCCGAAGGGGACCCTAAGGAAGTGGTAGAGGCGGCCGTTTGCCTCGAAGGCAGTATACTGGCGGTCCTCATGGCGGATGGGCAGCTGGTGGTACGCTGACTTAAGGTCGATGGTGGAGAATACTTTGTATTGCGCAATCTGATTGACCATATCAGATATGCGAGGGAGGGGGTACGCGTCCAGCTGGGTGTACCGGTTTATGGTTTGGCTGTAGTCGATTACCATGCGGCGTTTTGCAGTGGTTTTAACGACTACAACCTGGGCTCGCCAGGGGCTAGTGCTACCTTCGATAATGCCCTCCTTCAAGAGCCGCTCCACCTCAGAGCTGATAAAAGCTCTGTCCCCGGCACTGTACCGCCTGCTTTTGGTAGCGATGGGTTTACAGTCGCGGGTGAGGTTAGCGAACAGGGGAGGGGGGGGACTTTTAATGTGGAAAGGCTGCAGGTGGTTTGCAGCGGGCGATTTAAAAGTTGTTGGTTGCAGACTGTGAGTGGGGGGAGGGGTCCACCGTATGCTAGTGTGACACTCTTAAGGTGGCACTGAAAATCCAACCCTAGCAGGACGGCAGCGCAAAGACGGGGCAGGACTAGCAGTTTAAATTTTTGATATTCAGTGCCCCCTACTGACAGGGTCACCACACAGTAGCCGCTGATGTCCATTGACTGGGACTTGGACGCCATAGAAATGCGATGGTGCGTTGGCAGAATCGTGAGGGAGTGGCTACGTACCGTGTCGGGGTGGACAAAACTCTCTGTGCTCCCGCTGTCGATCAGGCAACTGGTGGCGCGGCCGTTTACCGCGATATCCATCATGGAGCTGGATAGATGGTGAGGGTGGCCTTGATCCAGCGTCACGGAGGCCAGTATGTGGCTTAGTGAGTCACTATAGTCATCCGCCGAGACGGTGGTCGGTTCCGGTGACGAAATGGCGGTTGAGTGCGTTGGATACGATGGCGGCGGATGCCATGCGGCCGGGGGTACACAAAATGGCGGATAAGATGGCCGCTCCCACGGCCCGCACGCTGCGCTGCTGGCTGGCTTCCCCTTGCAGGCGTTAGCGTAATGGCCTTTCTTCCCGCAGCCCGAGCAGGTAGCTGTCTTAGCTGGGCAGTGCGCTCTGGGATGTTTTAACTGACCACAGAAATAGCATTTTTGGGCCTGGTTACTGGGCATCGAAGCAGTTCTTACCGGAGGCTGCTGTCTCGGTTGGGTCGCTGCAGCGGTTGGTGCCGGGGGCGGCGGTCCCGTGTCCCACGGTTTCGATTGCCATGTCTCGGCGCCGTTACGGGGGTATGCCTCGAGGTTTCGGTGGGCCTCCTCTAACGAGAGCGCAAGGGCAATGGCCGTCTTCAGGTCGGGTTCCTTGCTTTCTAGCAGTCTCTGCCGGGTGTGGTCTGACTGGAGGCCCCTGACGAAGGCATCACAGGCGAGTCCCTGCGTGTGCTCCACAGCCGTTACCGCTTTACAATCGCAGTCTCTGCAGAGTGCCAGTAGCGCCCGTGCAAATGCCCCTACCGATTCTCCCGGTTGCTGCCTGCGGGATCCCAAGAGGTGTCGGGCGTAAATTGTGTTCACTGGGCGCGTATATTGCCCTTTTAGTAGCTCGAGGGCCGCCACGTACGTATTAGAGTCCCGGATTAGCATATATACTTGATGGCTCACCTGGGCGGTCAAAATTTTCAGTTTGTGATCCTCCTCTGTAACCTGTGAGATTGCGAGGAAGGATTCAAAGCAGCTCAGCCAGTGTTCAAACTTGGCTGATGCACCCACATCTTGAGGGTCGAGGTCCAGGCGTGGTGGTCTGAGGGCTCTCAGCAATGTCTGCTGTATCCGTTGCTGTTGTTGCTCCTCAGGTGTCGCCATTTAACTTTTAGCTAATAAAATTGATACGCTTATCAATTACTTCATAAAAGGTGATGAGTCGAAGAAGAGATGATGAGTCGAAAGAAGAGATGAATAAGGCTTTTATTAGCTAAGAAGAGACCATGCTTCTTCGTGAGTGACTGAACAAGTCTGAACGAAACCCACACAGTGGTGGGTGGAGTCAGCTGAGGCATGCCTCCATACACAGCGCCACCCAGAGGTGGCAATATACAATACAGTGGTTTACCACAGACACTCTCCCCTATCATGGACTCTACCCACCCATTTAATCTCCTCCCACAGCCCATGTACACTCTATCCTATCATGGACTCTACCCTCCCATTTAATCTTCTCCCACAGCCCATGTACACTCTCCCCTATCATGGACTCTACCCACCCATTTAATCTCCTCCCACAGCCCATGTACACTCTCCCCTATCATGAACTCTACCCACCCATTTAATCTCCTCCCACAGCCCGTGTACACTCTCCCCTATCATGGACTCTACCCACCCATTTAATCGCCTCCCACACCCCATGTACACTCTCCCCTATCATGGACTCTACCCACCCATTTAATCTCCTCCCACAGCCCATGTACACTCTCCCCTATCATGGACTCTATCCACCCATTTAATCTCCTCCCACAGCCCATGTACACTCTCCCCTATCATGGACTCTATCCACCCATTTAATCTCCTCCCACAGCCCATGTACACTCTCCCCTATCATGGACTCTATCCACCCATTTAATCTCCTCCCACAGCCCATGTACACTCTCCCCTATCATGGACTCTACCCAACCATTTAATCTCCTCCCACAGCCCATGTACACTCTCACCTATCCTGGACTCTAGCCCGATAAGGCCCATTATTCTTCAGCCGGAGTCCAGGCTGGCTTTGAACCGACGCCTCTGCAATAAAATAGAGCCTCACCAATCTCCAGCCAGAGAGAACTGATCCCCATCAAACGCGACGAGATTTGAGTCCACGTTGCAGTGGTGACTCCAGTATCAGCCAGATCCCTGTCATGGAGTCCGGCCTGTATTTGAACCGAGCCGACAGGTTAAAGGTTATACGCTGTCTTAACGCACCGACTGTGCAAAGCAGCAGATTATTCTCATCTTCCAAATAAAACCTGTGCGGCTCCTGTTTATTCTGTCCTTCAAAGAAATGGGAGGTGAATTAAAATACACACCACACAGAACACATCCTTAAAGAGGGTGTCTTTCCATCCTGCATTCTTTTGGACCAAAAAATATTGTTGGCGAGTTAGCTGATCTAAGTAGAAAGGAGACAAGATCAGCCAGGGTTCTTGTTCCTGATCACTGCCCAGTAAACCCTCGTGTGATACTCAGAATGCCACCTGGTGATGCTTCCCAGAGTGCAACAGTCTGCCAACACGCTGTCTGGTCTCTCAAATGAAGAATAGCCCCCACCCCTCTCACCCCACCTTTCGGCCGGCCCGGGAAACACAAGGGAGAGTCGGACACTGTGGGGAGAGAGTTATCGAGGGAGATGACAGCCCTCGAAACCAGCTAGCGAAACTGAGCCTGCCTCATCAGAACAAGCATTTAATCCAGGACTTGAGTAATGGTGTTTGTGTGAGCCTCAATCTAACTGAGAGTTTAACAGTCGAGATACAGTCAGTTTCAGTAACTACCCCCCCGGCACCCTGTTACTGGCTGTATCTCTACTGATGTTAATCCAGCTCCCTCACAATGTCACTCTGTAACCCCTCTCCCCCAGCGCCGTGTATCACTGACTGTATCTCTACTGATGTTAATCCAGCTCCCTCACACTGTCACTCAGTAACCCCTCCCCCCCAGTGCCCTGTGTTACTGACTGTACCTCTACTGATGTTAATCCAGCTCCCTCACACTGTCACTCAGTAACCCCTCCCCCCAGTGCCCTGTGTTACTGACTGTATCTCTACTGATGTTAATCCAGCTCCCTCACACTGTCACTCAGTTAACCCTTCCCCCAGTGCCCTGTGTTACTGACTGTATCTCTACTGATGTTAATCCAGCTCCCTCACACTGTCACTCAGTTAACCCCTCCCCCCAGTGCCCTGTGTTACTGACTGTATCTCTACTGATGTTAATCCAGCTCCCTCACACTGTCACTCAGTAACCCCTCCTCCCAGCGCCCTGTGTCACTGACTGTATCTCTACTGATGTTAATCCAGCTCCCTCACACTGTCACTCAGTAACCCCTCCCCCCAGTGCCCTGTGTTACTGACTGTACCTCTACTGATGTTAATATTACTCCCTTCTAGTGTTAGCCTCAGCACAACACAATGGAAGTTCTGCCGATTGGAAAGCAAAAATTCAACAGAAAGTAAGTGCGGAGGTTTTTTTGGAAGGAGCGGAGGTGGAGAGACACCACATTTTAAGTGGAATTGAAGTGAAATTTGCATTAAACTGAGCAAGGTTTACTGGAAGCATCAATGACCATGTACAGCAATCATCCACTCCATTATAAAATGGCAACGTTTACATTTAATACATCGCGTGGGGAGCTCCGATGGAGACCCCTCCAAATGGAACAAGATTTGTTTTTTGTTGTGTGTTTGAAGTCCTTCTAAATTTCAAAATCTGTGCAAAAATAATGCGTTTAAAATCACCTTCCAACAGAAATTCCTTCAGGGAGGAGGGACCATTTAAAGAAAAAAAAATCAAACATTAATTCCAAATTAAAGTCCAAGGCAGGAGCTCATCATCCTCCGTGTTATTCAGTTTCTTGGTCTCTCTGCTCCCTCCCCTCCTCCATCCTCTCCATCAGTTCTGCTACTGCTCGTGAACGTATACACTCGGTGGCTGTCAGTACATCTTCTGTCGACTGGGCAGGATTGCCTCTTTGATGAAGGTGAAGATCACTAGGATACCCGATCGCTTACTCCTCTTACCCTTTGTGAAGTAGTTCGACACGACGTCATCTGTGGAAAATCAAGGAAACTATAAACCAACCAATTAACCCACCAAACTATAAACTAACTATTCAACTCACAAACCAATCCACAAACCAACCATTCAACCCATGAACCAATCGATCAATCCACCAACCATTCAACCCATGAACCAATCTATCAATCCACCAGCCATTCAACCCATGAACCAATCGACCAATCCACCAGCCAACCAACCATTCAACCCATGAACCAATCGATCAATCCACCAACTGTTCAACCCATGAACCAATCGATCAATCCACCAACCATTCATCCCATGAACCAATCCACCAACCAACCATTCAACCCATGAACCAATCGATCAATCCACCAACCATTCAACCCATGAACCAATCGATCAATCCACCAACCATTCAACCCATGAACTAATCCACCAACCAACCATTCAACCCATGAACCAATCGATCAATCCACCAACCATTCAACCCATGAACCAATCCACCAACCAACCAACCATTCAACCCATGAACCAATCGACCAATCCACCAACCAACCCTTCAACCCATGAACCAATTGACCAGTCCACCAACCAACCAGTCAACCCATGAACCAATCGACCAATCCACCAACCAACCAGTCAACCCATGAACCAATCGACCAAACCATAAACTAACCATTCAACCAGTAAATTAACCATTCAGCCCATAAACTGATCAACCAAACTACCATTCAACCCATTAACCGATCCACCAAACCAAAAACCCGCCGACAGTGTTAAGGACGGGCGTCTCGACACTCACCTTCGTGCTGAATTGTGGACGGAAGGACGTTCTCTCCAGCGGACAGTGACACAAAGAAGGAGAAAGGGGTTATCCACAGGCACAGTGTGAAGTAAGCTAGTACCTGGACAGAACACAGGAGAACGAGGCATTTGAGTAACCAAAATATTAACCGAGAAACCAAACGAATGACCGAATAACCAACAATAGGTTTCCAATCCAGTGTATAAACCCTTCGCTGTAGCTTTTCCAATGCCAAGGTAACTAGAATCAAACAGGCGCAGGAAAAAGCCACCGGTCCATTCATTCCACACAATCCGGCAGCAATTCCTCCTCCTGGACTTCACTCAATCGTCCAACCTCCCGACAGAGCCAAACAACCACAGATGGACTTCCAAGATCTCCAGAAACTGCCCCAACACCAACTGGCACTGAGCAAAACATATCTTCATCGTCACTGGATCAAAATCCTGAGATTCCCTACCTAACAGCACTATGGGAGCACCTTCACCACATGAACTGCAGCAGTTCAAGAAGGCGGCTCACCACCCCAAGGGCAACTTGGGATGGGCAATAAATGCCAGCCTTGCCAGCGACGCCTAAAAACCAACAAAATATAACAAACCCTCTCGCTTGCCCTCAGCATACGGAAGAACACATTGGGAATTCAGACTCTGAGGACACCACACCTGGAACGACTGTCTGCCCATTAGTTTCAAACGGCCGGTAGGTGGTCGGGGCCGTGAGACTGCTCGCCCAACCCACGTGCCGGGACTCCTGTCGCACGAAGCTCTGGGACAAGCCACACCCCCTCTCTCCACAGAGACAGAGCCTAGCGGCTCAGGCCCCACTGTGCTTTTACCATCCTTCCCTGGTTAACTTATTGGTGGTTATGTTACTGGACTGGTAATCCAGAGCGCGCGAGTTCAAATCCCACCACGGCCCTTTGAGAATCTGAATTCACTTAATAAAAAGCTGGTCTCAGTAAAAGTGACCACGAAGCTGTCAGATTGTCGTAAGAAAATTAACTGGTTCACTAAAGGCCCTTTAGGGAAGGAAACCTGCCGTCCTTACTCGGTCTGGGCTGATCTGTGACTCCAGTCCCACAACAACATGGTTGATTCTTAGCTGCCCCCTGAAGAGGCCTAACAAGTCACTCAGTTGTTTCAAACTCTGGGCAACTAAAGATGGGCAATAAATGCTGGTCTTCCAAAGATGCTCACATGCCAAAAATGATTTTTTTTTAAATCCACAGCTTAGTTACTTGTTGGGTGATATATTTCCCCTCGACTGACCCCCAACTTCCTCATTTTTAACTTGTGGGATTCGAACCTTATTTGCTTGGGTCTCTTCACAAGCGAGAAGCTTCAATTGGGACTTGTCATTCTGACACAGTTAAAGGAAGCCACTACACTCAGTGCGTTGGGGTATCTGCGACATCCCACCTTCGCCACTGCCCGAGTGACTCGATGGTCTCCAATCCATCGGAGGGGGTCATAAGAACATAAGAAATAGGAGCAGGAGGAGGCCATTCGGCCTCTCGATCCTGCTTCGCCATTTAATGAGATCATGGCTGATCTGATCTTGGGCTCAGCTCCACTTCCCTGCCCGCTCCCCATAACCCTTCACTCCCTTATTGTTCAAAAATCTGTCTCTCTCCACCTTAAATATATTCAGTGACCCAGCCTCCACAGCCCTCTGGGGCAGAGAATTCCAGATTTACGACCCTCAGAGAAGAAATTCCTCATCTCAGTTTTAAATGGGCGACCCCTTATTCTGAAACTGCCCCCGAGTTCTAGATTCCCCCAGGGGAAACAATGGCCACTCATTTCAGTCTCTTCACACAGAGCGGCTCAACACAACTCGGACAGACACTGCCGCCCACAGTACACTGGCTTACCTCAGTGAAGGGGTAGTACTCTTCGGCAAAGTGTTGAAATGCCAGGTAATGGTTATAGACCACCAGCACTGTGGGAACAAGTAAAACCACCATCAACCTCCACACACACGGCACACTAGTTATATTAAATAATATACATGTCCACAGAGACGTCAGTTCACTGTATAACACTGGGTACAGTGCTGGTGGGTACAGGTCTGTCACTGTATAATACGGTACAGTACTGGTGGGTACAGGTCTGTCACAGTATAACACTGGGGTACAGTACTGGTGGGTACAGGTCTGTCACTGTATAACACTGGGGTACAGTACTGGTGGGTACAGGTCTGTCACAGTATAACACTGGGGTACAGTACTGGTGGGTACAGGTCTGTCACAGTATAACACTGAGGTACAGTACTGGTGGGTACAGGTCTGTCACTATATAACACTGAGGTACAGTACTGGTGGGTACAGGTCGAAACTGCCGTGTTATACAGTGACAGGCCTGTACCCACCAGTACTGTACCCCAGTGTTATACAGTGACAGACCTGTACCCACCAGTGCTGTACCCCAGTGTTACAGTGACAGACCTGTACCCACCAGTACTGTACCCGTGTTATACAGTAACAGACCTGTACAAACCAGTACTGCACCCCAGTGTTATACAGTGACCTGTCCCCACCAGTGCTGTACCCCAGTGTTATAGTGAAAGAACTGTACCCACCACTACTGTACCCCAGTGTTATACAGTGATAGACCTGTACCCACCAGTACTGTACCCGTGTTATACAGTGACAGACCTGCACCCACCAGTACTGTACCCCAGTGTTATAGTGACAGACCTGTACCCACCAGTACTGTACCCGTGTTATACAGTAACAGACCTGTACAAACCAGTACTGCACCCCAGTGTTATAGTGACAGACCTGTCCCCACCAGTGCTGTACCCCAGTGTTATAGTGAAAGAACTGTACCCACCAGTACTGTACCCGTGTTACACAGTGACAGACCTGTCCCCACCAGTGCTGTACCCCAGTGTTAGTGAAAGAACTGTACCCACCAGTACTGCACCCCAGTGTTATAGTGATAGACCTGTCCCCACCAGTGCTGTACCCGTGTTATAGTGAAATAACTGTACCCACCAGTACTGTACCCCAGTGTTATACAGTGATAGACCTGTACCCACCAGTACTATACCCGTGTTATACAGTGACAGACCTGTACCCACCAGTACTGTACCCCAGTGTTATACAGTGACAGACCTGTCCCCACCAGTACTGTACCCCAGTGTTAGTGGCAGACCTGTACCCACCAGTACTGTACCCCAGTGGTTACAGTGACAGACCTGTACCCACCAGTACTGTACCCTAGTGTTATACAGTGACAGACCTGTACCCACCAGTACTGTAACCCAGTGTTATACAGTGACAGACCTGTACCCACCAGTACTGTAACCCAGTGTTATACAGTGACAGACCTGTCCCCACCAGTACTGTACCCCAGTGGTTACAGTGACAGACCTGTACCCACCAGTACTGTACCCTAGTGTTATACAGTGACAGACCTGTACCCACCAGTACTGTAACCCAGTGTTATACAGTGACAGACCTGTCCCCACCAGTACTGTAACCCAGTGTTATACAGTGACAGACCTGTCCCCACCAGTACTGTACCCCAGTGTTATACTGTGACAGACCTGTATTCACCAGTACTGCACCCCAGTGGGGAGTGAAGGGTAGAGGCATTGAGCAGGTGCCCGTACCCCAGCCACAGTCACGCACTGATGAGCCAATTGGCAAAGAAGAAGACAGGGTCATACACCAAGCACTGAGGTGGGTACTTACCGCAGGACAATATAAAATTGGGTGATGTGAGCAGGATGTATGGAAACGTCTGTAAAAGACCAAAGTAGACGAGGTTTGTGAAGAGTCCGACTCCAATCATTAACATGGGGAAATTCTCGAAGAGGTAGAGACCAACCAGCACTCCCGTGGAGAACTGAGGAGTCAAGAAAGAGATTTGAAGACAAACAACAACTTGCATTTATAGATCACCATTAATGTAGAAACACATAGAATTACATCGAGTTACAGCAAGTCTACAGCACAGAAACAAGTCATCCACCGAACTGCTCCATGCCGGTGTTTATGTTCCACACGAGCCTCCTCCCTCCCCTCTTCATCTCACCCCATCAACATATCCTCCTATTCCTTTCTCCCTCATGTGCTTATCAAGCCCTGGACCTTGTCCAACAGGTACAAGGTACTTGCTGCCTGTATGGATGAGGAAAAGGACTACAGGGAGGATGGGCAAACTGACCAGGGCACCGTGGTTCAGGGGGCCATCCAAGTGGGGGGAGAAGGAAGGAATGTGGTAGTCGTAGGGGACGGTATAGTCAGGGGATAGATACTGTTCTCTGCAGCCGTGAAAGAGAGTCCTGTTGCCTGCCAGGGTTAAGGATATCTCCTTGCGGCTGGAGAAGAACTTGGAGTGGAAGGAGGAGGATCCAGTTGTTGTGGTCCATGTAGGACCCAACGACATAGGTAGAACTAAGAATGAGGTTCTGCTGAGGGAGTTTGAGGAGCTAGGGTCTAAATTAATTAATAAGCAGAAGCATAAGGGTAATAATCTCTGGATTACTACCTGAGCCACGTGCAAATAATAGGGTCAAGCAGATCAGAGAGTTAAATGCGTGGCTCAAAGAGTGGTGTGGGAAAAAGGGGTTTCAATTCATGGGGCACTGGCACCAGTACTGGGGAAAGAGGGAGCGTCCTGGCGAATTGAATAACTAGGGCTGTAGATAGGGCTTTAAACTAAAAAAAAAAGGGGGGGGGGAGGGGTCAGGTGAGGGGAAATTTAGAAATCTAAAGAGAAAGGTCAAGACAATAGAGCAGGGTCGCGATTTGGGTAAAAATAAGCAGAGTGTGACAGGAAGGGACAGAGAGTTTAACGGTAGCAGTGCAGCAGAGAATAAGGTCAAAGCAGGGAATAATGGTAAAAAATGTTTTTAATTAAAGGCTCTTTATCTGAATGCACGAAGCATTCGTAACAAGATAGACGAACTAGAGGCACAAATAGAGATAAATGGGTTTGATCTAATAGCCATTACAGAGACGTGGTTGCAAGGTGACCAAGGTTGGGAACTAAATGTTCCAGGGTACTTGACATTTTGAAAAGACAGGCATAATGGAAAAGGAGGGTGAGTAGCCTGATAATAAAGGATGACATAAGGACAGAAGCGAGAAAAGATCTCGGCTCGGAAGATCAGGAAGTAGAATCAGTATGGGTGGAGATAAGGAATAACAAGGGGCAGAAGACACTGGTATGGGTAGTATATAGGCCTCCTAACAGTAGCTATACCGTTGGACAGAATATTAATCAAGAAATAGTAGGAGCTTGCAACAAAGGTAATGCAATAAACGTGGGGGACTTTAATCTTCATATAGACTGGACAGATCAAATTGGCAAAGGTAGTCTGGAGGACAAGTTCATGGAATGCATTCGGGACAGTTTCCTAGAACAATATGTCATGGAACCAACCAGGGAACAGGCTATTATAGATCTTGTATTGTGTAATGAGACAGGGTTAATTAGCAATCTCATAGTAAAGGATCCTCTGGGGCAGAGTGATCATAATATGATAGAATTTCACATTAATTTTGAGAGTGACTTGCCTAAGTCTGGAACTAGAGTCTTAAACTTAAATAAAGCCAATTACATAGGTATGAGGGGCGAGTTGGCTAAGGCAGATTGGAAAAATAGATTAAAAGGTATAGCGGTTGGTAAGCAGAGGCTAGCATTTAAAGAAATATTTCATAATTCTCAACAAAAATAGATTCCATTGAGAAACAAAAACTCCACAGGAAAAGTGATCCAACCGTGGCTAACTAAAAAAAGTTAAGGATAGCGTTAGTTTAAAAGAAGCAGCTTATAATGTTGCAAAGAATAATAGTAGGCCTGAGGATTGGGAGAGTTTCAGAAACCAGCAAAGGTTGACCAAAAAATTGATAAAAAGGTTAAAAATAGAATGAGAGAAAACTAGCAAGAAATATAAAAGCAGATTGTAAGAGTTTCTACAAGTATGTAAAAAGGAAAAGAGTAGCAAAGGTAAACGTTGGTCCCTTAGAGGCTGAGACAGGGGAAATTATTATGGGGAATAAGGAAATGGCAGAAACGTTAAACATATATTTTGTATCTGTCTTCACAGTAGAAGACACAAAAAGCACACCAAAAATGGTGGGGAACCAAGGGTCTAATGAGAGTGAGGAACTGAACGTAATTAATGTAAGTAGAGAAAAAGTACTAGAGAAACTAATGGGACTAAAAGCCGATAAATCCCCTGGACCTGACGGCCTACATCCTAGGGTTCGAAAAGAGGTGGCTGAAGAGATAGTGGATGCATTGGTTTTGATCTTCCAAAATTCCCGATTCTGGAATGGTCCCAGCAGATTGGAAAGTCACAAATGTAACACTGCTGTTCAAGAAAGGAGGGAGAGAAAAAACAGGGAACTACAGGCCAGTTAGCCTGACATCAGTCACCGGGAAAATGCTGGAATCCATTGTTAAGGAAGTGGTGTCAAGTCACTGAGAAAATCATAACATGATTAGGCAGAGTCAACATGGTTTTAGGAAAGGGAAATCGTGTTTGAGAAATTTATTAGAGTTTTTTGAGGATGTAACTAGCAGGGTAGATAAAGGGGAACCAGTGGATGTAGTATATTTGGATTTCCGAAAGGCATTTGAGAAGGTGCCACATAAAAGATTATTACACAAGATTAGGACTCACAGGGTTGGGGGTAATATAGTAGCATGGATAGAGGATTGGAAAACAGAGAGTAGGGATAAACGGGTATTTTTCAGGTTGGCAGGCTGTAACTAGTGGGGTGCCCCAAGGATCAGTGTTGGGGCCTCAGCTATTTACAATCTATATTAATGACCTAGATGAAGGGACCGAGTGTAATGTATCCAAGTTTGCTGATGATACAAAGCTAGGTGGGACAGTAAGCTGTGAGGAGAACACAGAGTCTGCAAAGGGGTATAGATAGACTGAGTGAGTGGGCAGTAAGGTGGCAGATGGAGTATAATGTAGGGAAATGTGAGGTTATTCACTTTGGTAGGAAGAATAGAAAAACAGAATATTTTTTAAATGGAGAGAAACTTTCAAATGTTGGTGTTGAGAGAGATTTAGGTCCTCGTGCAAGAATCACAGAGAGTTAGCGTGCAGGTACAGCAAGCAATAAGAAAGGCAAATGGCATGTTGGCCTTTATTGCAAGGGGGTTGGAGTATAAGAGTAAGGAAGTCTTGCTACAATTGTACAGGGCCTTGGTGAGACCACACCTGGAGTACTGGGCACAGTTCTGGTCTCCTTATCTAAGGACGGATATACTTGCCTTGGAGGCGGTGCAACGAAGGTTCACTAGATTGATTCCTGGGATGAGAGGGCTGTCCTATGATGAGAGATTGTGTAGAATGGGCCGATACTCTCTGGAGTTTAGAATAATGAGAGGTGATCTCATTGAAACATATAAGATTCTGAGGGGGATTGACAGGGCAGGTGCTGAGAGGTTGTTTCCCCTGGCTGGAGTGTCTAGAACTAGGGGCATAGTCTCAGGATAAGGGGTCGGCCATTTAAGACTGAGATGAGGAGGAATTTCTTCACTCAGAGGGTTGTGAATCTTTGGAATTCTCTGCCCCAGAGGGCTGTGAATGCTGAGTCTTTGAGTATATTCAAGGCTGAGATAGATTGATTTTTGGACTCTAGGGGAATCAAGGGATATGGAGATCGGGCGGGAAAGTGGAGTTGAAGTCAAAGATCAGCCATGATCTTACTGAATGGCGGAGCAGGCTCGAGGGGCCGAATGGCTGACTCCTGCTCTTACTTCTTTATGTTATGTTCCCTTTAAATGCATCTCTGCTATTCTCCTCAACCACTCCCTGTGGTAGCGAGTTCCACATTCTCACCACTCTCTGGGTAAAGAAGTTTCTCCTCAATTCCCGATTGGATTTATTAGTGACTGTCTTATATTGACGGCCCCTAGTTCTGGTCTCCCCCACAAGTGGAAACTCCTTCTCTACGTCTACCCTATCGAACCCTTTCATAATCTTAAAGACCTCGATCAGGTCACCCCTCAGTCTTCTCTTTTCTAGAGAAAAGAGCCCCGGCCTGTTCAGTCTTTCCTGTTAGTTATAACCTCCCAGTTCTGGCATCATTCTAGTGAATCTTATTTGCACCTGCTTCAGTGACTCTACATCCTTGTTGTAATATGGAGACCAGAACAGTTCACTATACGCCAAGTGTGGTCTAACGGCCCGACACACTTCACAGCGGGAGAAATGGGCACAAAGCGGCATTGAGAGAGCGAGGCCGAGGCAGCGCAAGGCTCTGCCGGCAACTGTATGGTGATAGGGCAGGGAGGGGATGCAAGGGAGAGCAACCGAGGGCATGGGGTGGCGTGTAAGGGCCAGGAGACTGCAGCGGTAGGATGGGACAAGGCCTTGGAGGGGTTTGAATTTGACGTGTTTGGAGCAAGTGGGAGGGAATAGGCTTATAGGCGCGGGGGACGGAGTGCAGACAGGTCACGAGTTCTGGACGGTCGGGTTTTGCGTAGGGCGGGGCTCGGGGGGAGGGGGCCATCGAGGTGGGCGCAAAGGATGTGAAGTGTCAGCTGAGGATCGTGCGAGGACTGAGGGTTGGTGTGGTGGCGGATAGTATGTGGTTGGAAGCTCTGTTGTGGATTGAACCAGACACCCAGGTTAGGCAGCACCTGGTTCAGCCTCAGCGGGCAGCTTTGCCGGTGTTGGTGGCAACGAATTTCATGGGTGCCGAAGAGGTCAAGTGAAAGAAGCAGAGAAGACAGGAGCAGGAGTAGGCCATTTGGCCCCTCGAGCCTGCTCCGCCATTCAATGAGATCATGGCTGATCATCCAAATTCAGTACCCTGTCCCTGCCTTCTCCCCATAACCCTTGGTCCCTTTAGCCTTAAGAAAGATATCTAACTCCTTCTTGAATATATTTAATGAATTGGCCTCCACTGCCTTCTGTGGTAGAGAATCCCACAGGTTCACCACTCTCTGGGTGAAGTAATTCCTCCTCATCTCAGTCCTAAATGGCTTACCCCTTATCCTTAGACTGTGACCCCTTGTTCTGGACTCCCCGGCCATCGGGAACATCCTTCCTACATCTAGTCTGTCTAGTCCTGTTAGAATTTTGTAAGTTTCAATGAGATCCCCTCTCATTCTTCTGAACTCCTGCGAGTAGAAGCCCAATCGACCCAATCTCTCCTCAAACGTCATTCCTGCCATCCCAGGTATCAGCCTGGTGAATCTTCGCTGCACTCCCTCCATGGCAAGAACATCCTTCCTCAGATAAGGCGACCAAAACTGCACACAATTCTCAGGATGTGGTCTCACCAAGGCCCTGTACAACTGCAGCAAGACATCCTTGCTCCTGTACTCGAACCCTCTCGCTGCGAAGGCCAACATACCATTTGCCTTCTTAACCGCCTGCTGCACCTGCATGCTTACCTTCAGCGACTGGTGCACAAGGACACCCAGGTCTCGTTGCACTTCCACTTCTCCCAATCTATTGCCATTCAGATCTGCCTTCCTGTTTTGGCCACCAAAGTGGATAACCTCGCATTTATCCACATTATACTGCATCTGCCATGCTTCTGCCCAATCACCCAACCTGTCTAAACCTGAAAGGAGGGTCAGAGGCCACGACCAGGGATGGGTCATAAAAATCAGCCTTGCCAGCGACATAGACAGATTGGTGAAATGGGCAGACACATGGCAGATGCAATTTAATGAGGGTAAGTGTGAAGTGATGCACGAGAGGCAGTATAATCTAAATGGTGCTGTTTTGAGGGGCGTGCAAGAACAGAGGGACCTGTTCACAAATCTTTGAAGGTGGCAGGGTAAGTTGATGAGGCAGTTAAGAAAGCGAATGTGATACTTGGTTTTGTAAATAGGGGCATTGAATACAAAAACAAGGAAGTCATCAAAACCTTCACAAATCACTGGTTGGGCCCCAGCTGGAGTATTGTGGACAATTCCGGGCACCGCACTTTAGGAAGGATGTCAAGGCCTTGGAGAGGGTGCAGGGGAGATTTACCAGAATGGTACCGGGGATGAGGGATTTCAGTTATGTGGAGAGGCTGGAATTATTCTCCTTAGAGCAGGGAAGATTAAGGGGAGATTTAATAGAGGTATTCAAAATTATGAGCAGTTTGGATAGAGCAAGTTGGGAGAAACTGTTTCCTCTGGCACGGGGTCAGTAACCAGAGGTCATCGACTTAAAATAATTGGCAGAAGAACTAGAGGAGAAATGAGGACATTTGTTTTCCACACAGAGGGTTGATATGATCTGGAATGCACTCCCTGAAAGGGTGGTGCAATTGGATTTCATAGGAACAGAAGCCGGCCATTCAGCCCCTCGAGCCTGTTCCACCATTCAGTGACTGATCTGTGACCTAACTCCATAGACCCGCCTTTGCCCCATATCCTTCAATACCTTTGGTTCACAAAAGCTAGCAATCTCCGATTTAAAATTAACAATTGATCTAGCATTGATTGCCGTTTGCGGAAGAGAGTTCCACACTTCTACCACCCTTTGTGTGTAGAAGTGTTTCCTAATTTCACTCCTGAAAGGTCTGGCTCTCATTTTTAGACTCTGCCCCCTCGTCCTAGAATCCCCAACCAGCAGAAATAGTTTCTCTCTATCTACCCTATCTGTTCCCCTTAATATCCTGAAAACTTCGATCAGATCACCCGTAACCTTCTAAACTCCAGGGAATACAACCCTAGTTTGTGTATGCTCACCTCATAACTTAACCCTTGGAGTCTGGGTATCATTTCAAAAGGCAACTGGACATGCACTGTGCCCAGCTACGAGGGAATTCCTGCCCAGTGATCAGGAGAGGGAACCCCAGTTACCCTGTCTGCTGTGTCCCACAATCCCAGTGTAAACAAGGATCCCGCCCACCCACCCCCAGCCCTCCCCCCCCAGTCACGTGCGAGACACTCACCCATATCATATACTTGATGATACGACTGGTGATGACCGTGTATTCTTCTATTAATTCTGCCAGATAGTACAAGCCTGCAGCTGTTGACAGAGAGAGACACACACGTTACATACCGGCAACCCGATCCAATGCAAAGTGGGGGGGGGGGAAACGAGCGAGAAGGGGGGGGAGCGAGCGAGAAGGGGGGGAAGAGCGCGAGAAGGGGGGGAGAGAGCGAGAAGGGGGGAGAGAGCGAGAAGGGGGGAGAGAGCGAGAAGGGGGGAGAGAGCGAGAAGGGGGGAGAGAGCGAGAAGGGGGGACAGAGCGAGAAGGGGGAGAGAGCGAGAAGGGGGGAGAGAGCGAGAAGTGGGGAGAGAGCGAGAAGGGGGGAGAGAGCGAGAAGGGGGGAGAGAGCGAGAAGGGGGGAGAGAGCGAGAAGGGGGGAGAGAGAGAGAAGGGGGTGTTCAGAAAAAGGGAGAGACGTTCAAATAAATGGGGCTGGCATCTATCTCAGATCCTGCAACGTGCTTGTATGAGACTGGAGGCCGCACTCCTAATAAAAGAGAGAGACTTCAATTGATGCTCATTACATAGAACGTACAACACAGAAACAGGTCATCCGGCCCAACAGATCCTTGCTGGCGTTTATGCTCCACACCAGCCTCCTCCCACCCCTCTTCATCTCACTCCATCAACATATCCTTCTATTCCTTTCTCCCTCATGTGTTTATCCAGCTTCCCCTTAAATACATCTGTACTATTCTCCTCAACCACTCCCTGTGGGAGCGAGTTCCACATTCTCACCACTCTCTGGGTAAAGAAGTTTCTCCTGAATTCCCTATTGGATTTATTAGTGACTATCTTATATTGATGGCCTCTAGTTCTGGTCTTGTCTGCAAGTGGAAACATTCTCTCTGCCTACCCCATCGAACCCTTTATCTTAAAGACCTCTATCAGGTCTCCCCTCAGTATGAGCCCCAGCCTGTTCAACCTTTCCTGATAGTTACAACCTCTCAGCTCTGGTATGATCCCTGTAGATCTTTCTTGCACCTATTTAAAGACTCCATGGTTCTGGTCTCGCCCGCATGTGAAAACCATGCCTCGAGTCACAGAAACGTCTTGAGGTGCTTTACACACAATGAATGAAATTGGACTTTAAAAAAATCTTCTCGGCATGTTGGTGAGGCCGCCATTTACTGCCCGTCCAGGATCTCAGCCTGAGACTGTGGCGAAGCGACGGGCCCCGAGGCTGTGGGGAGGGGACGGGCCCGAGGCTGTGGGGAGGAGCCCGGGCCCCGAGGCTGTGGGGAGGGGACGGGCCCGAGGCTGTGGGGAGGGGCCTGGGCCCCGAGGCTGTGGGGAGGGGCCTGGGTCCCGAGGCTGTGGGGAGGGGCTTGGGCCCCGAGGCTGTGGGGAGGTGACGGGCCCTGAGGCTGTGGGGAGGGGCCTGGGCCTCGAGGCTGTGGGGAGGGGCCTGGGCCCCAAGGCTGTTGGGAGGGGCCTGGGCCCCAAGGCTGTGGGGAGGGGACGGGCCCGAGGCTGTGGGGAGGGGCCTGGGGCCCGAGGCTGTGGGGTGGGGACGGGCCCGAGGCTGTGGGGAGGGGCCTGGGCCCGAGGCTGTGGGGAGGGGCCTGGGCCCGAGGCTGTGGGGAGGGGCCTGGGTCCCAAGGCTGTGGGGAGGGGCCTGCGCCCCGAGGCTGTGGGGAGGTGACGGGCCCCGAGGCTGTGGGGAGGGGCCTGGGCCCCGAGGCTGTGGGGAGGGGCGTGGGCCCCAAGGCTGTGGGGAGGGGACGGGCCCGAGGCTGTGGGGAGGGGACGGGCCCGAGGCTGTGGGGTGGGGACGGGCCCGAGGCTGTGGGGAGGGGACGGTCCTGGGCCCGAGGCTGTGGGGAGGGGACGGGCCCCGAGGCTGTGGGGAGGGCACGGGCCTGGGCCCCGAGGCCGTGGGGAGGGGCCTGGGCCCCGAGGCCGTGGGGAGTGGCCTGGGGCCCGAGGCCGTGGGGAGGGGCCTGGGGCCCGAGGCCGTGGGGAGGGGCCTGGGGCCCGAGGCTGTGGGGAGGGGCCTGGGGCCCGAGGCTGTGGGGAGGGGCCTGGGGCCCGAGGCTGTGGGGAGGGGCCTGGGTCCTGAGGCTGTGGGGAGGGGCCTGCGCCCCGAGGCTGTGGGGAGGGGCCTGGGCCCCGAGGCTGTGGGGAGGGGACGGGCCCAAGGCTGTGGGGTGGGGACGGGCCCGAGGCTGTGGGGAGGGGACGGTCCCCGAGGCTGTGGGGAGGGGACGGGCCCGAGGCTGTGGGGAGGGGACAGGCCTGGGCCCCTGATACGCTTATCAATTACTTCATAAAAGGTGATGAGTCGAAGAAGAGATGATGAGTCGAAAGAAGAGATGAATAAGGCTTTTATTAGCTAAGAAGAGACCATGCTTCTTCGTGAGTGACTGAACAAGTCTGAACGAAACCCACACAGTGGTGGGTGGAGTCAGCTGAGGCATGCCTCCATACACAGCGCCACCCAGAGGTGGCAATATACAATACAGTGGTTTACCACATTCACCCCTTGTTTAATGTGAAGTCCGGCGGGGTGAAGGGTACTACAAGTTAAGTCTATCAGGAGGCCTTGTCTGACGTCCTGATCGTCGTGGTGGCGGCGGTGGTGTTACAGCATCCGACGTCGGGTCTGGTGTCTGGGTGGTTGGCGAAGATTCCTGGGGCTTTGGCATGCCGTCTGCAAGGGTTGGGTTGGGAGGGGTGGTGGGGGATAACAGTGGTAAGGGGGATAACGGTGGTAAGGGGGATAACGGTGGTAATTCAGGGGTACCCGAGGGTGCGAGATCTCGTATGGAGACCGTGTCCTCCCGCCCGTCTGGGTATGTCACCCAGGCATACTGGGGGTTGGCGTGTAGGAGGTGCACCCGCTCGACCAGGGGGTCCGTTTTATGCATCCTCACGTGCCTCCGCAGTAGGACGGGCCCAGGAGAAGTCAACCATGCCGGTAGCGAGGTTCCCGATGTAGACTTCCGGGGGAAAACGAACATTTTCTCATGAGGGGTCGCATTAGTGGCAGTACAAAGCAGTGACCGAATGGAGTGGAGCGCTGCAGGGAGGACCTCCTGCCAGCGGGAGGTCGGAAGGCCCTTAGATTTTAGTGCTAAGAGGACTGCCTTCCAAACCGTCGCGTTCTCCCTTTCCACCTGGCCGTTCCCCCGGGGGTTGTAACTGGTGGTCCTGCTCGTGGCGATACCTCTTGTTAGCAGGTACTGCCGAAGTTCGTCGCTCATGAACGATGAGCCCCTGTCGCTATGTATATAGCTGGGGAACCCGAACAGAGCGAAGATGTCATTCAGACACTTGATGACCGTGGTACTGGTCATGTCTGGGCAAGGGATGGCAAAGGGGAAACGGGAGTACTCATCAACTATGTTGAGGAAGTACACATTGCGGTCAGCGGAGGGGAGGGGCCCTTTAAAATCGACGCTCAGGCGTTCGAAGGGGCGGGTGGCCTTGATCAGGCTTGCTCTGTCCGGCCTATAGAAGTGCGGTTTGCACTCGGCGCAGATTTGGCAGCTCTTGGTCATGGTCCTGACCTCCTCGATGGAGTAGGGCAGGTTACGGGATTTGATAAAATGGAAAAACCTGGTGACCCCCGGGTGGCAGAGGTCATTGTGGAGGGACTGCAGCCTATCACTCTGCGCGTTGGCGCATGTACCACGTGATAGGGCATCTGGGGGCTCATTGAGTTTCCCTGGCCGATACAAGATATCATAATTGTAGGTGGAGAGTTCGATTCTCCACCTCAAGATCTTGTCGTTCTTGATTTTACCCCTCTGCTTATTATTAAACATAAAAGCTACTGAACGCTGGTCAGTGAGCAGGGTAAATCGTTTCCCGGCCAGGTAATGCCTCCAGTGACGCACCGCTTCTACAATAGCCTGGGCCTCCTTTTCGACGGAGGAGTGTCTCGTCTCGGGGCCCTGGAGGGTCCTTGAGAAAAAGGCCACGGGTCTGCCCGCCTGGTTAAGGGTCGCGGCTAGGGCGAAGTCGGAGGCATCGCTCTCCACTTGGAAGGGGATGGACTCATCCACCGCGTGCATTGCGGCCTTCGCGATATCGTTCTTGATAAGAGTGAAGGCTGCACACGCCTCTGGTGTCAGGGGGAAGGAGGTGGCTTTGATGAGGGGCCTGGCTTTGTCTGCATAGAGGGGCACCCACTGGGCGTAGTAGGAGAAAAACCCCAGGCATCTCTTCAGTGCTTTTTGGCAGTGGGGAAGGGGTAGCTCCATTAGGGGGCGCATTCTGTCGGGGTCGGGCCCGATGACTCCGTTCTCCACCACGCAGCCGAGGATGGCCAGGCGCTTGGTGTGAAACATACATTTTTCCTTATTGTACGTTAGGTTCAGCCGTTGGGCCGTACGGAGGAAATTTGCTAGATTAACGTCGTGGTCCTGCTGGTCGTGGCCGCAGATGGTGACGTTATCCAAATAGGGGAAGGTTGCCCGCAGCGCGTTCTGGTCAACCATTCGGTCCATCTCCCTTTGGAAGACCGAAACCCCGTTGGTGACGCCGAAGGGGACCCTAAGGAAGTGGTAGAGGCGGCCGTTTGCCTCGAAGGCAGTATACTGGCGGTCCTCATGGCGGATGGGCAGCTGGTGGTACGCTGACTTAAGGTCAATGGTGGAGAATACTTTGTATTGCGCAATCTGATTGACCATATCAGATATGCGAGGGAGGGGGTACGCGTCCAGCTGGGTGTACCGGTTTATGGTTTGGCTGTAGTCGATTACCATGCGGCGTTTTGCAGTGGTTTTAACGACTACAACCTGGGCTCGCCAGGGGCTAGTGCTACCTTCGATAATGCCCTCCTTCAAGAGCCGCTCCACCTCAGAGCTGATAAAAGCTCTGTCCCCGGCACTGTACCGCCTGCTTTTGGTAGCGATGGGTTTACAGTCGCGGGTGAGGTTAGCGAACAGGGGAGGGGGGGGGACTTTTAATGTGGAAAGGCTGCAGGTGGTTTGCAGCGGGCGATTTAAAAGTTGTTGGTTGCAGACTGTGAGTGGGGGGAGGGGTCCACCGTATGCTAGTGTGACACTCTTAAGGTGGCACTGAAAATCCAACCCTAGCAGGACGGCAGCGCAAAGACGGGGCAGGACTAGCAGTTTAAATTTTTGATATTCAGTGCCCCCTACTGACAGGGTCACCACACAGTAGCCGCTGATGTCCATTGACTGGGACTTGGACGCCATAGAAATGCGATGGTGCGTTGGCAGAATCGTGAGGGAGTGGCTACGTACCGTGTCGGGGTGGACGAAACTCTCTGTGCTCCCGCTGTCGATCAGGCAACTGGTGGCGCGGCCGTTTACCGCGATATCCATCATGGAGCTGGATAGATGGTGAGGGTGGCCTTGATCCAGCGTCACGGAGGCCAGTATGTGGCTTAGTGAGTCACTATAGTCATCCGCCGAGACGGTGGTCGGTTCCGGTGACGAAATGGCGGTTGAGTGCGTTGGATACGATGGCGGCGGATGCCATGCGGCCGGGGGTACACAAAATGGCGGATAAGATGGCTGCTCCCACGGCCCGCACGCTGCGCTGCTGGCTGGCTTCCCCTTGCAGGCGTTAGCGTAATGGCCTTTCTTCCCGCAGCCCGAGCAGGTAGCTGTCTTAGCTGGGCAGTGCGCTCTGGGATGTTTTAACTGGCCACAGAAATAGCATTTTTGGGCCTGGTTACTGGGCATCGAAGCAGTTCTTACCGGAGGCTGCTGTCTCGGTTGGGTCGCTGCAGCGGTTGGTGCCGGGGGCGGCGGTCCCGTGTCCCACGGTTTCGATTGCCATGTCTCGGCGCCGTTACGGGGGTATGTCTCGAGGTTTCGGTGGGCCTCCTCTAACGAGAGCGCAAGGGCAATGGCCGTCTTCAGGTCGGGTTCCTTGCTTTCTAGCAGTCTCTGCCGGGTGTGGTCTGACTGGAGGCCCCTGACGAAGGCATCACAGGCGAGTCCCTGCGCGTGCTCCACAGCCGTTACCGCTTTACAATCGCAGTCTCTGCAGAGTGCCAGTAGCGCCCGTGCAAATGCCCCTACCGATTCTCCCGGTTGCTGCCTGCGGGATCCCAAGAGGTGTCGGGCGTAAATTGTGTTCACTGGGCGCGTATATTGCCCTTTTAGTAGCTCGAGGGCCGCCACGTACGTATTAGAGTCCCGGATTAGCATATATACTTGATGGCTCACCTGGGCGGTCAAAATTTTCAGTTTGTGATCCTCCTCTGTAACCTGTGAGATTGCGAGGAAGGATTCAAAGCAGCTCAGCCAGTGTTCAAACTTGGCTGATGCACCCACCTCTTGAGGGTCGAGGTCCAGGCGTGGTGGTCTGAGGGCTCTCAGCAATGTCTGCTGTATCCGTTGCTGTTGTTGCTCCTCAGGTGTCGCCATTTCACTTTTAGCTAATAAAATTGATACGCTTATCAATTACTTCATAAAAGGTGATGAGTCGAAGAAGAGATGATGAGTCGAAAGAAGAGATGAATAAGGCTTTTATTAGCTAAGAAGAGACCATGCTTCTTCGTGAGTGACTGAACAAGTCTGAACGAAACCCACACAGTGGTGGGTGGAGTCAGCTGAGGCATGCCTCCATACACAGCGCCACCCAGAGGTGGCAATATACAATACAGTGGTTTACCACAGCCCCGAGGCCATGGGGAGGGGACGGGCCCGAGGCTGTGGGGAGGGGACGGGCCTGGGCCCCGAAGCCGTGGGGAGGGGACGGGCCCGAGTCCGTGGGGAGGGGACGGGCCCGAGTCCGTGGGGAGGGGACGGCCCCCGAGTCCGTGGGGAGGGGACGGGCCCCGAGGCTGTGGGGAGGGGACGGGCCCGAGGCCGTGGGGAGGGGACGGGCCCGAGGCAGTGGGGAGGGGACGGGCCCGAGGCTGTGGGGAGGGGCCTGGGCCCCGAGGCTGTGGGGAGGGGCCTGGGCCCCAAGGCTGTGGGGAGGGGCCTGGGCCCCAAGGCTGTGGGGAGGGGACGGGCCCGAGGCTGTGGGGAGGGGGTGGGCCCGAGGCTGTGGGGTGGGGACGGGCCCGAGGCTGTGGGGAGGGGACGGTCCTGGGCCCGAGGCTGTGGGGAGGGGACGGGCCCCGAGGCTGTGGGGAGGGCACGGGCCTGGGCCCCGAGGCCGTGGGGAGGGGCCTGGGCCCCGAGGCCGTGGGGAGGGGCCTGGGGCCCGAGGCTGTGGGGAGGGGCCTGGGGCCCCAGGCTGTGGGGAGGGGCCTGGGCCCGAGGCTGTGGGGAGGGGCCTGGGGCCCGAGGCTGTGGGGAGGTCACACACCATCCTGTCTTAGAAATACATCGGCCGTTCCTTCACCGTCGCTGGGTCTAAATCCTGGAACTTCCTCCCTAATGCCACTGTGGGAGCACCTTCACCTCAGATAAGGCGACCAAAGCTGCACACAATACTCAAGGTGTGGTCTCACCAAGGCCCTGTACAACTGCAGCATAGTTTGTCTATTATGTAGGATTCAGCAACCGCAAGACAGGTGGCTGTCATGAGTTCCCTAATATATACTAGAGTATATATTTTTTTTTTTGGTGAGTTAACATTAACTAATGATCATTAAATCTTTATGTACCTGGTCCATTGCGGGTGAATATCGTGAGCGATGACTTTGCTTTAAACTGGGCTGTGCTGTACGTGAGGACTCACCACACAGACCAGATGGGGGGATTTGGATGAGGGAAAGTTCCTGAAACGGGGTTTTGAAAAGAGTGACTCTCTTTCACTGGGGGTTACAAGATCACAAGATAGTTATGGATGAGTTATGGATCCATGCAGAAACTTTAATGTCCCCCGCTCGCAGCATTCCATTGTCACTTCAATAATTTCACTGATTTTGCCTCCACTCCCCGATCTGGGTCTTCATCCCATGTGTTGTTCACTCTTATGTGAAGATCTTCGTACTACCAGTCCTAAGTTTCCCAATTACTAGTGGACTCTTGTCTTAATCTCACAATTTCAAGAGTGAAGTTAGGAAACACTTCTACACACAAACGGTGGTAAAAGTTTGGAACTCTCTTCCGCAAACGGAAATTGATGCTCGATCAATTGTTAATTTTAAATCAGAGATTATCTTTCTGTTAACCAAAGGTATAAAGGGAAATGGGGCAAAGTGGGTAGATGGTGTTAGGTCGCAGATCAGCCATGATCTCAGTGAATGGCGGAGCAGGCTCGAGGGGCTGAATGAAACATAGAAACATAGAAGATAGGAGCAGGAGTAGGCCATTCGGCCCCTCGAGCCTGCTCCGCCATTCAATGAGATCATGGCTGATCATCCAAATTCAGTACCCTGTCCCTGCTTTCTCCCCATATCCCTTGATCCCTTTAGCCTTAAGAAAGATATTTAACTCCTTCTTGAATATATTTAATGAATTGGCCTCAACTGCCTTCTGTGGTAGAGAATTCCAGAGATTCACCACTCTCTGGGTGAAGAAATTCCTCCTCATCTCTGTCCTAAATGGCTTACCCCTTATCCTTAGACTGTGACCCCTGGTTCGGGACTCCCCCGCCATCGGGAACATCCTTCCTGCATCTGGTCTGTCTAGTCCTGTTAGAATTTTATAAGTTTCAATGAGATCCCCTCTCATTCTTCTAAACTCCAGCGAGTATAAGCCCAATCAACCCAATCTCTCCTCATACGTCATACCTGCCATCCCAGGTATCAGTGGTGAATCTTCGCTGCACTCCCTCCATGGCAAGAACATCCTTCCTCAGATAAGGCGACCAAAACTGCACACAATACTAAAGGTGTGGTCTCACCAAGGCCCTGTACAACTGCAGCAAGACATCCTTGTTCCTGCACTCGAACCCTCTCGCTACGAAGGCCAACATACCATTTGCCTTCTTAACTGCCTGCTGCACCTGCATGCTTACCTTCAGCGACTGGTGCACAAGGACACCCAGGTGTCGTTGCACTTCCCCTTCTCCCAATCTATTGCCGTTCAGATAATAATCTGCCTTCCTGTTTTTGCCACCAAAGTGGATAACCTCGCATTTATCCACATTATACTGCATCTGCCGTGCATCTGCCCAATCACCCAACCTGTCCAAATCAGCCTGGAGTTTCTCGGCATCCTCCTCACAGCACACACGCCCACCCAGCTTTGTCTGCAAACTTGGAGATATTACATCTAGTTCCCTCGTCTAGATCATTAATATATATTGTGAACAGCTGGGGTCCAAGGACCGATCCCTGCGGTACCCCACTAGTCACTGCCTGCCACTCGGAAAAAGAATCGTTTATTCCAACTCTTTGCTTTCTGTCTGCCAACCAGTTCTCTATCCAAGTCAATACCTTGCCCCCAATCCCATGTGCCTTAACTTTACACGCTAATCTCTTATGCGGGACCTTATCGAAAGCCTTCTGAAAGTCCAAATACACCACATCCACTGGCTCTCCCTTATCTATTTTACCAGTGACATGCTCAAAAAATTCCAGTAGATTAGTCAAGCACGATTTAGCTTTTGTAAATCCATGTTGACTTTGTCCGATCCTGTCACTGTTTTCCAAGTGCTCTGCTATTACATCTTTTATAATGGACTCTAACATTTTCCCCACTACCGATGTCAGGCTTACCGGTCTATAATTCCCCGTTTTCTCTTTACCACATTTTTTTATAGTGGCGTAACATTAGCTACCCTCCAATCCATGGGAACTGTCCCAGAGTCTATAGAATTTTGGAAGATGTCCAGCAATGCATCACGGTTGAGTCATCTTTCTTGTTTTATTTTAATGCCAAACTGGGATGAACAAAATCTGTAGTTCCTCCATGCGATCTTTAAATGTTTGTCATTGCCTATCCACCGTCAACCCTTTGAGTAACATTCCCCAATTAATCCTACCCAACTCGCGCCTCATACCATCGTAGATTCCTTTATTTAAATTCAGGTACCTAGTCTCTGAGTCAATACTTCACTCTCCATCTTAATGAAGAATTCTATCATATTATGATCGCTACGCCCCAAGGGGCCTCGCACAACAAGATTGTTAATTATTCCTTTCTCATTACATAATACCCAGTCTAAGATGGCCTGATCTCTAGTTGGTTCCTCGACATATTGGCCCAGGAAACCATCCCATATACACTCCAGGAATTCCTCCTCCACAGTATTGTTACTAATTTGGTTAGCCCAATCTATATGTAGATTAAAATCACCCATGATAACGACTGTGCCCTTATTGCATTCAGCTCTAATCTCCTATGTAATGAGAAAGGATTAATTAGCAATCTTGTTGTACGAGGCCCCTTGGGTCGGAGCGATCATAATATGATAGAATTCTTCATTCAGTTGGAGAATGAAGTAGTTGACTCAGAGACTAGGGTCCTGAATTTAAATAAAGGAAACTACGATGGTCTGAGGTGCGAGTTGAGTTGGATTGATTGGGTAATGTCACTCAAAGGGTTGACGTTGGATAGGCAATGGCAAACATTCAAAGACTGCATGGATGAACTACAGAATTTGTTCATCCCAGTTTGGCATAAAAATAAAACAAGAAAGATGGCTCAACCGTGGGTAACAAGGGAAATTAGGGATAGCATAAGATCCAAGGAGAGGACATATCAGTTGGCCAGAAAAAGCAGTAAACCTGAGGATTGGGAGCAGTTTCGGATTCAACAAAGGAGGACAAAGTGATTAATTAAGAAGGGGAAAATAGAATATGTGAGTAAGCTTGCAGGGAACATAAAAACTGACTTAAAATCTTTTATAGATACGTGAAGAGAAAAAGATTGGTGAAGTCAAGCGTAGGTCCCTTGCAGTCAGAATCAGGGGGATTTATAATGGGGAACAAAGAAATGGCATCCCAATTAAATACATATTTTGGATCTGTCTTCACAAAGGAGGACACAAATAACCTCCCAGAGATGTCGGGGAACATAGGGTCTGATGAAAGGGAGGAACTGAAAGAAATCAGTATTTGTAGGGAAATGGCATTAGGGAAATTGACGGGATTGAAATCCGATAAATCCCCAGGGCCTGATAATCTACATCCTAGGGTACTTAAGGAAGTGCCCTAGAAATAGTAGATGCATTGCTGATCATCTTCCAACATTCGATGGAATCTGGAACAGTACCCATGGATTGGAGGGTAGCTAATGTTACCTCACTATTCAAAAAAGGTGGTAGAGAGAAAACGGGGAATTACAGACCGGTAAGCCTGACATCGGTAGTGGGGAAAATGCTAGAGTCCATTATAAAAGATGTAATAGCAGAGCACTTGGAAAACATTGACAGGATCGGACAAAGTCAACATGGATTTACAAAAGGTAAATCGTGCTTGACTAATCTACTGGAATTTTTTCAGGATGTAACTGGTAAAATAGATAAGGGAGAACCAGTGGATGTGGTATATTTGGACTTTCAGAAGGCTTTCGATAAGGTCCCGCATAAGAGATTAGCATGTAAAGTTAAGGCACATGGGCCTAGAAATTCAGTTGGTTGCGCCAGCAGTTAGCGCCTTAAGAGAAGTGAATTTCGGGCGCTATGCGTGTAGCGCCCGGGCGCAGCGCAGTTTGCGCCTCGCCCCAAATTAAGTTGACCCTTAGCGCCGGCGCAAAGTTTAGCGCCCGCCCGGCTGCGCGCGCAGAAAATGACGTCACATCCTCGTGCAACGCCCTTTCCGCGCCCCGAATCCAAACTTCAGTCGGGCCGCCCCATTGTGCAGCTGGTGTCCGGAGCGTTTGAAAAAAGGAACGCAACACAGCCAGCGCGGGCCCCGGGGGGGGCGCAAATTAAAGGGGACGTACCCTCCAGTATAAAGGCCAGCCATTTTGCAGCAAACACTCTTGTGCAACGCATTTCTGGACACACAACAAGGAGGATAGCTAACTGGTTTCAAGCAGCAACAGCTCAGGTATTTTTGGACTCAGGCCAGAGCGCTGCAAGTGGCCTTTTGGAAATTTGACTGTTTGCCAGGATTTGATGGGGGTTCCATGGGGTGCCAACGCGGAGCTGCAGCGCCATGTCCGTAGGGCTCGCAGACGCATTGTGAGAGGGGCAGCCTTGGCTAGAGGCAGAGGGGGCTACAGGCGTCGGCCACGTAGGCCTTACCCAGTCAGGCTATACCGCCAGCAGCGCTCCTACCTCAACATGACTGACGCGTGATGTGTTAGAAGGCTCCGATTCCGAAAGGAGGTGGTTGCAGAGATCTGCCACCTGCTTCGCAGAGATCTGCGTCCAAAGCTCAGGTGCAGGACGTCTCTGTCGGTGGAAGTGAAGGTGACGGTGGCATTGAACTTCTATGCCACCGGCTCCTTCCAATCCGCTGCTGGGGACATAGCTAACATCTCCCAGTACGGCGCACATCGCTGCATCCGCCAGGTGACCGAAGCACTGTTCAGAAGGAGAAGCCAATTCATCTCCTTCCCCATGGCCCTGGAGAGCCAGCATCAGCGCGCCTTGGGATTTGCAAGACTCGGGGACTTCCCCTTGGTGCAGGGCGCCATTGACTGTACGCATGTGGCTTTGCGGGCCCCTCTGGAGCATGGCGAGCAGTTTCGCAACAGGAAGGGCTACCATTCTCTGAATGTGCAGCTGGTGTGTGACCACAAGCAGCGCATCATGGCTGTCAATGCCAGCTTTCCAGGCAGCAGCCACGATGCGTTTATCCTGCGGCAGAGTACTGTGCATGACATGTTCGAGGCACAGCCTCCCCCAAGAGGATGGCTACTCGGGGACAAAGGCTATCCTTTGTGTACCTGGCTCATGACCCCGCTCCGCGCGCCCAGGACCGCTGCTGAAGAGGCCTACAACGAGAGCCATCAAACCACCCGCAACATCATCGAGCAAACTATTGGGGTCCTCAAGCAGCGGTTCCGCTGCCTTGATCGCTCCGGAGGAGTTCTGCAGTATTCGCCGGACCGGGTATCCCAATTTGTGGTAGTTTGCTGCATGCTACACAACCTGGCTATCCGCAGGACTCAGGCACTGCCACCTGACGTTGGGGCAGCACCTCAGGAGGAGGAGCAGGAGGAGCATGAGGAGGAGGAGGAGGAGGAGCAGGAGTACGTTCCCAGGAGGGAGCGACAAGGGCCAAGGGCCGCGCGACGCCACCTTATTACACGGTACTTCTAAGCCCCCTGTCAGGGAATGCCTTGGGGCCATGAGGGAAGATGAATGCAGCCGCTCCGCAAGCCCTCAGCCGGCGAAGCCAACAAACACTAACAAGAACAACCATGGAGACTCTATGAATAAAGATAATTATTTATTACACAAAAATGAAAACCCCTTCCCACATGAATCCCCAAAAACAATCAACGGGCCCCACAAAAAGCCCAACAAACGACTCACTCCCACAAACTGGGCAGGAGTAACTCCACATTTGTACAAACCTGGCCTCAACCTCGGCCTTAACGCAAAAAATAAGCCCACGAACCAAACAACCATGGGCAAAAGAAAGATGGCCACCGCCATATAAAACGAAAGCTGGCCACACCCTCTACTGAGTGGCCCGCGAGGGCGAGACCTTGTCCAGCCTTTTGCCTCCCCTGCCCGGCCTGCTGCTCCTTCGCAAGCTCTGCCCAGTGGCTGCTGCAAGGCTGGGGGAAGGCGCCTGAGGCTCAGATGTCCTTCCGCCAGATGCCCTTGGGGGGCGGCCTACACGGCCTTTGGACCTCGAGGGGCCGGCTGCTGAGTGGCGCACCTGAGCCTGGCCAACATCAGCTCCAGCCGCTTGCCCTTGACGCCCCAGTGGGGGAGTGGCGGCGACGGATGGCGCAATGTGGGCAAGCTGGCGTCTGGGATGCGCTGGCTGGTGCTGTGGCGCGCTGGCACTCGGCCGGGCCCACACTGCAGGATCCGCAACAATCAGCCGAGGGGCGGCTCGCTGGGATGCTGCAGCGCGGCGGGTGCCCTGGCGATGCCTGCCTGAGACAGCGCGTGTGGCAGCAGTGAGTGCCCCTGTTGTCCTGGTGTGCGCCCGCATCACACCCGCCAGGGACTTGATGGCATCAGTGAGCATGCGGCCACTCGCGGCAGTTGATGCCCCGAACTCGCGCACACTGGTCGCCAGCGACTCGATGGCCTCAGGCATGCGCCCCACCACGCGCATGAGCTCCGTGTGGCGCCGGTCCGAATCCTCGGCCATCTTGTCCAGCTTCCGCGCCTCCTCCGAGGTGAAGGTGTCCGGACTGGAGTCGGGACTCTACCGCTGGGGAGCAGGGGACCGAACTAGGGGAACCTTGCCACGTTGGTGGCGGCGAGTGTCCCAATCAACTGCACTCCCCTCTGATCCTTCCCCCCTTTGGGGGGAAGGCCGCGGCCCACGCGCAGGGCTCCTGGGTGGCTGGACGCCACTGGTCCCAGAAGCTGCAATCCCCTGCGACAGTTGGTCCAGGCACTCGTCCAGTGAGGACGTGTCAATCATTTCGTCCTCTCCTGCGGGACCTGAGTGTTCCCCTGATGGTCCGGCTTGCTCTTGCTCCTCCTCCTCCTCCTCCTCCTCCTCCTCCTGCTCGGAGGGGCTGTCACTGGCAGCTTCACGGACCTGGTCGTCACCAGCTGAAAGCAGGAATGCACAAGAGTAGCTTCAGAGTGAGGAGACGGCGTCAGCGAGGGAGTCAGGACAGGTGGCATTCAGCGCATTGGTGGGACAGTGGCAAAGGAAGTAGCTCGGATGCGCAAGTGCGACGCGAGAGGGCCAAAAGGCGAGGTCCTTACCATTGCCGGGCAGTGGAGGGTCGGCTACTCCGCACGCTGTGGGCACGATCAGCCGGGCTCCCATGAGCCCACTCACGTGCTCCTCCAGGCGAGTGAGCTTCTGCAGCTTGGCGCGGCCTCCCCTGGTCCTGGCACGGGCCTGGCGATTATAGGCAACTTTAGACTGCAAGAGAAAGGACGGGCTGTAAGTACGGAGTGTAGCCCTGATGTAGTGTGCACTGCCTCCCATGATGGAATAGCTTGCCCAGAGTGTAGCCCTGATATACTGTGCACTGCCTCCCATGGTGGAATAGCTTGGCCAGAGTGTAGCCCTGATGTACTGTGCACTGCCTCCCATGGTGGAATAGCTTGGCCAGAGTGTAGCCCTGATGTACTGTGCACTGCCTGCCATGGTGGAATAGCTTGGCCAGAGTGTAGCCCTGATGTACAGTGCGCTGCCTCCCATGGTGGAATAGCTTGGCCAGAGTGTAGCCCTGATGTACTGTGCACTGCCTCACATGCTGGAATAGCTTGGCCAGAGTGTAGCCCTGATGTACTGTGCACTGCCTCCCATGGTGGAATAGCTTGGCCAGAGTGTAGCCCTGATGTACTGTGCACTGCCTGCCATGGTGGAATAGCTTGGCCAGAGTGTAGCCCTGATGTACTGTGCACTGCCTGCCATGGTGGAATAGCTTGGCCAGAGTGTAGCCCTGATGTACTGTGCACTGCCTGCCATGGTGGAATAGCTTGGCCAGAGTGTAGCCCTGATGTACTGTGCACTGCCTCCCATGGTGGAATAGCTTGGCCAGAGTGTAGCCCTGATGCACTGTGCACTGCCTCCCATGGTGGAATAGCTTGGCCAGAGTGTAGAGTGCAGAATGGGCACTTGATGCTCATGACTGTCCCAAAGCTGCTGGCTGAGTGCTGGCCATTAGGACTTTCAGCTCCCTTTGCCCATCATGTCAGGTGTGCATGCAAGAATGAGGAGGAGACTGGAAAGGGTACTCACCCTGACAATCCTGGTCAGGTCGTTGTATTTTTTCCGACATTGTTTGTGGGTCCTGGTGGCATCGCCGGTGAACGTCACCCTGTTGGTGATCTGCTTCCAGGCTCTGGTGTATTCTTGGTGGGTCGGATTCCTCCCAGTCTCTGGGAACAAGATCCTGCGCCTCTTCTCCAGAGCTGTCACCATTATTCCCAGATCACGCTCTGAGAAGTGCAGGGCACGCTCACGGGCCTTCTCTGGCGTTGCCATGACTCCCTGGGGCTGAGTAGCAGTGTTGAGGCCTATTTGCAAAGCTGCAGTGTGCAGGGCGTGGCAGCAGACCAATTCGTCCCTTCCCCCTTTAAGAGCTGGTCGGCGCCACGGGGTCTGCTGTCAATCAAAAAATGACCGCACCCGCGCTGCGCCTCCCCTCGGCGCTATCCCTCTGCACCGCCGGCTTAGCGCCTAAAGATAGTAGTGCAATGCTTCTTTTAGCGCTCCAGCAACCTCTTAGGGCGAAGCCACTGAATTTCCGGCAAGGGGGCGCAACTTTGGGGCGGGCGCTAACTTCGGGCGGGCGCTAACGTTAGCGCCCCAAAACTGGCTATACTGAAATTCTAGGCCATGGAATTGGGGGCAAGGTATTGACTTGGATAGCGAACTGGTTGGCAGACAGAAAGCAAAGAGTTGGAATAAACAGGTCTTTTTCTGAGTGGAAGGCAGTGACTAGTGGGGTACCGCAGGGATCGGTCCTTGGACCCCAGCTATTCACAATATATATTAATGATCTGGACAAGGGAACTAGATGTAATATCTCCAAGTTTGCTGATAACACAAAGCTGGGTGGGCGTGTGTGCTGTGAGGAGGATGCCAAGAAACTCCAGGATGATTTGGACAGGTTGGGTGATTGGGCAGAAACATGGCAGATGCAGTATAATGTGGATAAATGCGACGTTATCCACTTTGGTGTCAAAAACAGGAAGGCAGATTATTATCTGAATGGCAATAGATTGGGAGAAGGGGAAGTGCCCCAGTCGCTGAAGGTAAGCATGCAGGTGCAGCAGGCAGTTAAGAAGGCAAATGGTATGTTGGCATTCGTAGCGAGAGGGTTTGAGTACAGGAACAAGGATGTCTTGCTGCAGTTGTACAGGGCCTTGGTGAGACCACACCTTGAGTATTGTGTGCAGTTTTGGTCGCCTTATCTGAGGAAGGATGTTCTTGCCATGGAAGGAGTTCAGCGAAGATTCACCAGGCTGATACCTGGGATGGCATGAATGACGTATGAGGAGAGATTGGGTCGATTGGGCTTATACTCGCTGGAGTTTAGAAGAATGAGAGGGGATCTCATTGAAACTTATAAAATTCTAACAGGACCAGACAGACTAGATGCTGGAAGGATTTTCCCGATGGTCGGGGAGCCCAGAACCAGGGGTCACAGTCTGAGGATAAGGGGTAAGCCATTTAGGACAGAAATGAGGAGGAATTTCTTCACCCAGAGAGTGGTGAACCTGTGGAATTCTCTACCACAGATGGCAGTAGAGGTCAATTCACTAAATATATTCAAGAAGGAGTTGGATATATTTCTTAACGCTAAAGGGATCAAGGGGTATGGGGAGAAGGCAGGGACAGGGTACTGAATTTGGATGATCAGCCATGATCGCATTGAATGGCGGAGCAGCCTCGAGGGGCCGAATAGCCTACTCCTGCTCCTATCTTCTATGTTTCTATGATTCCTGTTTAATGCCATCCCCAACCTCCGCATTACTGTTTAGGGGTCAGTATACAACTCCCACTCACGTTTTCTGTCCATTGGTATTTCTCAGCTCTACCCATACAGATTCTGCATCATCAGAGCTAATATCCTTCCTTACAATTGTGTTAATCTCCTCTTTATCCAGCAATGCTACCCCACCTCCTTTTCCTTTTTGCCTGTCTTTCCTGAATATTGAATACCCCTGGATGTTGATTTCCTAGCCCTGATCACCCTGGAGCCATGTTTCCGTAATCCCAATCATATCATATCTGTTTACATCTATTTGCACAGCTAATTCATCCACCTTATTACGAATGCTCCTCGCATTAAGTCAGGAACAAGGATGTCTTGCTGCAGTTGTACAGGGCCTTGGTGAGACCACACCTTGAGTATTGTGTGCAGTTTTGGTCACCTTATCTGAGGAAGGATGTTCTGGCCATGGATGGAGTGCAGCGAAGATTTATCAGACTGATACCTGGGATGGCAGGAGTGACGTATGAGGAGAGATTGGGTCGATTGGGCTTATACTCGCTGGAGTTTAGAAGAATGAGAGGGGATCTCATTGAAACTTATAAAATTCTAACAGGGCTAGACAGACTAGATGCAGGAAGGATGTTCCCGATGGCGGGGGAGTCCAGAACCAGGGGTCACAGTCTAAGGATAAGGGGTAACCCATTTAGGACAGAGATGAGGAGGAATTTCTTCACCCAGAGAGTAGTGAACCTGTGGAATTCTCTACCACAGAAGGCAGTTGAGGCCAATTCATTAAATATATTCAAGGAGTTGGATATATTTCTTGAGGCTAAAGGGATCAAGGGATATGGGGAGAAAGCAGGGACAGGGTACTGAATTTGGATGATCAGCCATGATCTCATTAAATGGCGGAGCAGGCTCGAGGGGCCGAATGGCCTACCCCTGCTCCTATCTTCTATGTTTCTATGTCTTAACCTGTTTATGTTGTATTATTAGTGAAAGACATAATGAGTAATATGAACAGTTTATCAGATACAGTAATATTGATGCACAGTCAGGTGGAATAGTTCAGTTTGTTATTGGTAGTTCTTCCATAGCGTTGCTCATAGGTAGTCTGGGTCCCGGAGCCTGGTTACTGATGGTTACTGAGACCCACACCTCACTGACCGGCTCCTCCCAGTCCTGGAGTTTAATGCTCACTCCCTGATCTGTAAATGTAGACAACTATTTACTGACTGTGACTAACTGTGTTTGGAGCTGTACTTCCAGCTTGTATCATTCCCCGTGAAAGTCAGAGTCAGTTACAGCAAAATCCGTGCAGATATAAAGGCTCAAATCCTGGAAACTGAAAGCAGGTCAGTACATGCTGGTTGTTCTGATCAACTTGTCCTGGACACGAGGATAGTCTGTGGGACAGCTCAGCCCGACCATTAAAAAGTCAAGAGCGTCCCTCTTGAAACCGCTGATTGGTGTTGAATGAACGGGTCTAAATAAGAGGAGAGGCTGACAGGGAGAGTGAACAACTGAATAATCAGTTTCTCAAAGTGTTCACCAGTACTCAGAGCTCAGGGTTAAGACTCGAAGAATGTACTCCTGGGCAGTAATGCCACTGGAGCTGCCTTGACCGAGCTTGGTACCTGCCCACACAGCTCGACGCTGGCCCAGGTGTTGACGTTTTAAAGGGAATTTGATAAATCCTTTTACAGGTTATATGGTTTACTATACGAGGGGAGCGATAAAATGCCTGTCGTTGTCCTTGTTGCAATCCAGTGATTTTTGTCATTTCTTCTTCTGCCACAGGTACAGGTTGGTGTCAGGACGAGTGAGAGGAAATGGACGGTTTCATCAAACTACCAACAGACTAAAGTTGTCAGTAACAAAACCACAAAGACAACTGGATCACACATCCTGACATCACATCAATGCCAGCAGAGATACCACAAAGGAGGAAACAGCAACACTGAAATACCCCTCAACCCATCCATCTCTTTAGTGTCAACTGTACATCTTTTAATTTCTTTATTTGACGGCCAATAACAGGTCCATTTAAACTCGCAGCCAATGATTGGAGATGGTGTTAAACCAACTCTTTCCCTTCTGGCACGTTTCTTTCCCATTTTTAAACATTTCCCACGCCCCTCTCCCTCCTCCCTAGTTCTCCCCTGGGCTGGACCTTCACGTCCAGCCCTCAGGTCCCCGCATCGGCATCAAGCACCAACCCTGCTCCAACTCCAGGCTCAGTTCAGCATTGCTCGGGGTTAACTGCACTGGCACTGGATAGGGCCCAGTCCATACAGTCATCTCCGACCGATGTCGACCGGTAGTCCAAGTGTTGGGACTGAACAGGAAAGTCTCAAGTGTGGACGCTCCGGTTGTTGCCTCGATGGTGTGGAATGGGACGAGCTGGTTAAAGCCAATCCATCCCAGTCAACTACATCGGGTGAAACCCCGGTACCACTTGTACTGAGGCCTCCCAGGATAGAGGAAGAGTCCTCCTCTGGCACCAGCTGGTTCGGAGGTGTCCGTGCCTACTGGTGCCAGAATCAGGCTGGTTCCCCCAAGCGCCACCAGCTACTGTTGGTGTGTCCTTCCCCAGAGGCATCCGTCCCCTCTGGTGACACCAACGCAGCCCCGGGACATTGGTCTCCAGTTGGCGCCAGCTCATTTGGGGGCACCACCCTCGGTGGACTCGACCCTACACAGGGTCACCTATGCTGCGGGTGATGTCCACTTTGGTGAGTGCAGCTGCAGATCTCTATTTATAGATCTGTGGCTCCCACCCACCACTGTGGACCCACCTTCAGCCGCTCCCTACGACACTCGAGAGGCACTCCCAGGGAGGGTGCGTGCGCTCCAGAAACCAAACTGGGAGCCTGAGTTGACCACGGCTTCCGTGCGTTGAGGTTTTTCCATGTATTCAAAACAAGGGTGACTTCGAGTCTGAAACTGTGAGTTCCGGAAGTCCCATCACTTGTGGGGGTTGAGTCTTTACCTGGGGTCTTGCAAAGGCCTCAGGCAGCGACCTTTGTTGGATTCCCCCTCCCAATTTCCAAGGCAGTTTGGGCGGACTTGATAGGCGCGCCACAGTTATGGCCAAGGTAGACAGCCCCGCCACTCTGCCTCACAACTTAAGGTTCGCTGGTACAGCTGGTGAACTTCAGTCGTGAAAGCCTCAGGAAACTAGTCCTGTTCCACCCACCGGAATCCAAATGGTGGGACATGTGGGTCTGGCGGACCTTCCTGCAGGGTTTGGCGCATATCCCGAATTCCCTGCCATCAAATCCACTGGGGCTGGCTTCACTGACCAGTAGGTGAGTTGAGGGAGCAATCCCTGCCAGAGAGGACCACCTTCAGAGAGCATCTGCTGCAGCAGCAGACTGTGTGGGTGCTCTCAATGTAGGAGCAGGATCTATCGCCCAGTGGATCTTGCATCGCCACTTAGTTTGTCCTCACACCTTGGGGATCCTTCAGGTTCTGCAGATGCCCATTGGTGCTGAGGGCTTCTTTGGCGAGCAAGTGGAGGATCTGCTGTAGCAGAACCTTCAGGCATTCCCGAATTGACACACAAGGGTGGGAGGGCACTGCTCACTTTGTAGCTTAGCCCACCCCATCTATAGGCCCCTTCCACTCGCCAACACCAGTACACTCACCATCACCAATCCATTCACCACCACCATCCACTCACCACCACCAATCCATTCACCCCCACCAGCCTATTCAAGGCCTTATCCTTTGTATCTTGCTAGCCCGTCATTCCAGATTAGGACCTGGAATGCAGGTAGCTCACAAGTAACATTCGAGACCCTGTCCAGCTCCACCTCCCCCAGCAGTGATCGTGCCTGGATAGCCCACCTCAGAGTTGTGTGGGTGGGCTATTTCCAGTACTTCCCTGTGGAAGTGGATCACTCTGGATGTTTGGTTTGTCCATCAGAGGAACCATCTACTAGTGGGCATACTGGCAGGTCTTCTACCATCCACACTGAGAGCGAGTGATCGTCATCCAGAAGGCTCAACTGTTGGGGGTATTTCTCCAGTTGAGCCTTCTGGATGACCATCACTCTGCCAGTAATATATCCACAGGTCTCCTTTGTCGCAGCATCTGAACTAGAGCTGGTGGTCCTGGGAGCGCAGTGTTCTCCATACATTGGTGCTACAGCCATCAGGCTCTTCAGCTAATGCTTTGACATATGGGTGGGAGCCACATTCAGGATGAATGGTCTTCTCGGCCAGTGATTTCACTTGGCATTTCAACAGGCTCGGGGTCTGAACGGTATAATAGGACATCTCCACTTTCAGACTCGGTGCAGGGTAAGTCAGTGTGTCTGCAGACAGACAATATGACAAGGGTCCGGTAAGTCAACAAACAGGGTGGGACCCTCCTTCCTGGGTCCCTCTGTCAAGTTGACGCATTGCTTCCCATTGGTGCTTGAACGACGGGGTGACACTCTTGGTGCCACATTTGGCCCGGGGAGGACAACACAACAGTCGGCACACTCAGCTGCTCTGTAGTCCACCCTAACTAGTGGATGATCCACACTGAGGTAGTCCAGAACATCTTCAGGACTTGGGGGGTTTACCAGGTCGATCGACTTGCTCGCATCACCGGATAATCACCAATCTGCTGGAGGACCTCAGACTGTCAGGGCGGAGGCCCGACAGTCTTTTGTGCTTTTGTTTCTGGATTCTGTTGCTCAGGGTTGCCTGATCGCCAGGATGCTCCAGGAAATTGCAGCAGGTGGTGGTTCTGGTTAACCCTTTGGTTACCTCACAAACCGTGATTCAGGGACACCCGGGTTTTGAATATACACTTTGATTTCAGGAGCTCACGGGAGAAATCCAAGTCATTTTTAGAGTATAGAGGACCCTACCTTTTTTAGGGAATTTTTCATTCTGACATCCTCCACACACTGCTGGACACTGTCCAACTGGTACTCAGGGTGAGGAGGGCGGACCGTACCTGCAAGCGAACAGACTCTCCGGCTCCCAGGACAAATAGATCAAAGTGGGTGTTATTCACGGGCGCCAGCGCCAGATCCAAACAGTAAGCTGAACCGTCAGGATCTGGATTTGGATCCTGCCAGCTTCTGATTGATGGCCTGGCAGTTGAGATGGAATGCCCATTAGATTAGGGTATACCAGCAGTGCGGCACTCATGGGTAATGCTCACTTTATTGTGACTGTCCTGGTCATTTAAGCCTCTGTTCCCATACAAGTACCTCCACCCTCTTCGTCCTCTGTACTACTTGGTTAGTCGCCAGCTGTGTGTGCAGAATGCCTGAATGAAGATCACAGCTCCCTTGTCAGCTGTTCCCATGTCAGCTGCTCCCTTGTAAGCTCCTCTTCATTCTTCAAGTGACGCGGCATTTGCCACCCACCTGGTTGTCTCTTGGGTCTAGTGGGGAGTGTTGGTATGTCTTTTCCTCGTTCTGGGTTGTCTTTGGGTGTCAACAAACTGGGTTCTGGGGTGTGCTAAAAGTTAACACTGCACGGGAGTCGGGGAGGGAGGGGAAAAACAAGTGGGTTTGTCCTTCAAAGTTAGGATGTCTTAACAAAATGTCTTAACAGGGGAGGTCACGCCTTAAGAGATTTTCCCCAGGCAAATTGTGCCGGTGCATCCCAGTAATTAGATCCACATTCCACCCCCAATTCGGCCTGTCAATGTTTAGGAACGGATGTTCCCAGCAAATTAAATGGTGTCACAGTTAACACTTTAAAGAAAAGATTGGGGACAGTTTTCGTTCAACCTGGAATGACAGAAATGGAAACACTAGACAACCTGCCAACCAGTCTCTCGTCATCGCTGAATATTGTGTTTGTGACTGCTGCTACAGAACTAGACAGGAGATTGTTGAAGACCAGGCTCCCGGGGATTGTGTTCAATTGATGTCAGCAGAGCTGAAGTGAGAAAGTAATTGTCTTAGAATATTTGGGCCATAATGATCTCCTGGACTAGTTTCGATCGCCTAAGGGGGTCGGAGAGGAATTTCCCAGATTTTTTTCCCAAATTGGCCTGGGTTTTTATGTCTGGTTTTTCGCCTCTCCCAGGAAATCACATGGTGGTGGGTCTATATATTGCGATGGACAAGGCTGGATGGACCAGAGAGTCTTTTCGTGTACAAGTCATCTTTCAATAACTGAAATGTGAGAAGTTTAACATCTGAAAATAAACATGGATTGAAAATGAACAAACTTACTGTGTGTCTCCTGATTTGTGCACGGATCATTGAAGGGAACAGAAAGGGGAAGAGATGAGTTCTGATTGTCCCTGGGCTCAGTTACTGACTGGGTGAACTCTTTGAGCCACACACTAGGCTGGACCCAGATTGATTCCCCAGCCTGCACATACAAACATACAAAAAGACATACAAAAGTAGATGAAGACTATCAGGCCCATTAAGCTCACCCCATCCAGTAGACAGGATGACCTCACATGCTGCCGTCCCACCTACCAGTTACGCTATCTCTGGAAACAGACAAAGAAACATGGCCAATTCAGGAAAAACCTCTGGCCAATTGCTCTCCAACTCCCAACACATGACAATCTAAACTAACCACTAACTCTCGCTGTAACTGGTAATGTCCTCTCAGGGACTGGTCAAGATCATACAGCACAGAAGGAGGCCATTCAGCCCATCGTGCCTCTGCCAGCTCTTTGAATGCACTATCCAATTAGCCCCACTCTCCCGCTCTTTCCCCGTAGCCCAGCAAATGTTTCCTTTTCAAGCATTTACCCAATTCCCTTCTGAAAGTTGCAGTGGATGGAATTATAAGTTGGTGGAATTCTGTCATGTGATCCCCAAAGTTCCAGTAACTAAATTGCCAAATCCCCCAGTCAGTAAAACCTGGATTGGGCTTATTCAGTCACGAAAGCACCAGTGGCACTTTCAAAGTCCCAGGCCACGTCAATTAACTCCTCCAAACACAATTAACCAACAAAGTAGTGAATTGGTACAAAAACAAATACTAGTGGGGAGGGGCTGGGGGTGAAGAATTGAGTGGGGGGAACAAGACACCACTTGGCATGTACTGAGAGGCAGAGTCGTGTGTTGGGTTTCCAACTCTGCAGGATGTCCCGGAGTCTCCAGGAATTTAATCTCCTGGATTTTTTTTTATTCGTTCATGGGATGTGGGCTTCGCTGGCAAGGCCAGCATTTATTGCCCATCCCTAATTGCCCTTGCGAAGGTGGTGGTGAGCTGCCTTCTTGAACCGCTGCAGTCCGTGAGGTGAAGGTGCTCCCACAGGGAGCACATATAGGCCAGCAGGGTCTGGAGTCACATATAGGCCAGCAGATTTCCTTCCCTAAAGGACATTAGTGAACAAGGTGGGATTTTAGCGCAATCCTATAGTTTCATGCTCATCATTACTGATGGTAGCTTTTTATTCCAGATTTATTTACATGACTGAATTTAAATTCCCCAGCTGCCATGTGGTGGGATTTAAACTCATGTCTCTCAGATTGTTTAACCTAAGTCTGTCTCTGGATTGCTAGTCTGGTAACATAACCACTATGCTATCATTCCCAATTGCAGCTTTGAGCAAACCTGGGATAAAAGTCACCAGGGCATTAAAGAAAATGATTTTATATTTCCATTTTCTTTGACCACTTTCATTCATTTATAAAAATATTGGAGACGGGGGAAAAAGGTGGTTGGCTCCAGCAGGTCACGTGATGAAAGCGCCGGGAATACGTCCAATCAGAGATGGCGACTCGTGTTGTGTGACTCACGCCATTTATATACGACAAAATAAAATAATAGCAGGCGTTGATAATTGTGGGTGGCACCAAGACACACACGTGCAGAATGTGAAGCCTGTTGAATAATCACTGACTACTGAGGCACAAGTGGGTCTAAATAACACTTTAACAAACAGAATGGCTGCACATTAATGGCACAGTAATTAACTTGGGATATAATGGACTTTATTTTGGAAGTACTTAACTCCCAAACTCTCATTACCACACGGCTTGCCAAGAAACAACTGGATCGCCTTTCAATCACAGGTGTTAGAACTCACAACCAATCAGCACAGTGTTAACCCTTCGCTCCCCAGAAGTTTAAAGAACTTTCATTTTCAATTGACATTGAGAATGACTATTTTGGGAACTGCCTCCCCGGTTTAGCGCCAGGATTCTCCCCAGATAAACTGGGTTTATAACACACTATTCACATGGTTAGTGCCCCGAGGCACTTTAGAGAGTAGAATGAGATGCCAAATAGTAATACTGTACTAAGAAAGAAGCAATGGACACAAGTAACACTGCCCCTTCACTGGACAGCTGCTGACGATAACCTTCAATCCGCCCTCACAACAGATGTCAAGGCAGCTCGTTCTTCAAGGTGAGAAATGACCCTGGATGATAATCCTGAGATTTATTCTCCTTTTTGTTTCTTATCCGGCTCCCGACATTAAATTACTTGGTTTTATTACCCCATTGTCTTCTATTTGCAAACGTGAGCTATTGGAGCTTGATAGACAAACATGCTCACACGCGTCGCCTAGAAACACAAACAAATTGATTTTTTGTTAAACAATGAGGATATTGCACCTTGAGATCCAATCCATGTGCTGCCGTCAAAAATGGGTGAATAGTTTAGGGTCTGGTCATTACAAGGACAATGTTGAAGGATAAAGGACCGACTGAAAGGTTGCTGCTGAATTTAGCAAAGACCAACTTTCCAATGTTGATACCAGGTAAACAATAGCACAAGGCAAGTTTGATTTACGCCCTCCAATTTCTCAGTAGTGCATCAAGAACTTGCATTGATAGACCTTTCACAACATCAGGACATCCCAAAGCACTTTACAGCCAATGAAGCACGTCCTTAAAGTGTAATCGCTGCTGCAATGTCGGAAACGCAGCAGCCAATTTGCGCACAGCAAGCTCCCACAAATAGCGATGAAATAATGACAAGATAATCTGTCTTTTTAGTGATGTTGGTTGAGGGATAAATGTTGGCCCAGGGGAACTCCCCGACCCTTCTTCAAAATACTGGCCATGGGATCTTTTAAGTCCACCTGAGAGGACAGATGGAGCCTCGGTTTAACGTCTCATCCGAAAGACGGCACCTCCGACAGTGCCGCACTCCCTCAGTATGGCACTGAAGTGTCAGCTTAGAGTACGTGCTACCACTGGGCCACGCAGGCACCTAAATCAAACAGCTAGATGATTTTAAAAGCACGGGATAATGGAACAAGAAACCTGAATGGGTTTCAAGAAGGAACTAGACAGGTTCTTATCAACAAATGGGATTCAGGGTTATTAGAAACGCACCAAGGGAATACAGTGGATAGGTGGGCTCATCAGAACATAGGAACATAAGAAATAGGAGCAGGAGTCGGCCATTCGGCCCCTCGAGACTGCTCCGCTGTTCAATAAGATCATAACTGATCTGATCTTGGCCTCAACTCCACTTCCCTGCCCGCTCCCCATAACGCTCGACTCCCTTATCGTTCAAAAATCTGTCTATCTCCACCTTCAATAGATTAAATGACCCAACTTCCACAGCTCTCTGTGGAAGAGAATTCCAAAGATTCACGACCCTCTGAGAAGAAATTCCTCCTCATTTCCAATTTAAAAGGGTGCTCCCTTATTCTGAAATTATGCCCCCTAGCAGGCAGGTAGTGCAGGGGTCCCCTGTGACCATCCCCGTCTCAAACAGATATACCGCTTTGGATATTGGTGAGGGAGATGCTTATCAGAGGAAGGCAGCAGCAGCCAACTTCCTGGCACCGTGGGTGGTTCTGCTGCACAGGACGGGAGGGAAAAGAGCGAGAGAGCTATAGTGATAGGGGATTCTATTGTAAGGGGAATAGATAGGCGTTTCTGCGGCCGCAAACGAGACTCCAGGATGGTATGTTGCCTCCCTGGTGCAAGGGTCAAGGATGTCTCGGAGTGGCTACAGAGCATTTTGGAAGGGGAGGGTGAACAGCCAGTTGTCGTTGTGCATATAGGTACCAACGATATAGGTAAAAACCGGGATGAGGTCCTAAAAGCTGAATATAGGGAGTTAGGAGGTAAATTTTAAAAAGGGCCAGGTCTCTCCAGACGTTGCCGATAACCCAGACCCTTGAATCTGGGAATTCGATTCGTGCCTCTTCTCAGCATCATCGGCAGCACTTGAATATCTTCCTTGTGTCTCGGTAACCAGAACTGGACACAGTGCTCACGGTGGGACTGACCGGAACTGGACACAGTGCTCAAGGTGGGACTGACCAGAACTGGAAACAGTGGTCAAGGTGGGACTGACCAGAACTGGACACAGTGCTCAAGGTGGGACTGACCAGAGCTGGACACAGTGCTCAAGGTGGGTCTGATCGGAACTGGACACAGTGCTCAAGGTGGGACTGACCAGAACTGGACACAGTGCTCAAGGTGGGACTGACCGGAACTGGACACAGTGCTCAAGGTGGGACTGACCGGAACTGGACACAGTGCTCAAGGTGGGACTGACCAGAACTGGACACAGTGCTCAAGGTGGGTCTGACCAGAACTGGACACAGTGCTCAAGGTGGGTCTGACCAGAACTGGACACAGTGCTCAAGGAGCTGTTTGACCAGAACTGGACACAGTGCTCAAGGTGGGACTGACCAGAACTGGACACAGTACTCAAGGTGGGACTGACCAGAACTGGACACAGTACTCAAAGTGGGACTGACCAGAACTGGACACAGTACTCAGGGTGGGTCTGACCAGAACTGGACACAGTGCTCAAGGTGGGACTGACCAGAACTGGACACAGTGCTCAAGGTGGGTCTGACCAGAACTGGACACAGTGCTCAAGGTGGGTCAGACCAGAACTGGACACAGTGCTCAAGGTGGGTCTGACCAGAACTGGACACAGTGCTCAAGGTGGGTCTGACCAGAACTGGACACAGTGCTCAAGGTGGGACTGACCAGAACTGGACACAGTGCTCAAGGTGGGTCTGACCAGAACTGGACACAGTGCTCAAGGTGGGTCTGACCAGAACTGGACACAGTGCTCAAGGTGGGACTGACCAGAACTGGACACAGTGCTCACGGTGGGTCTGACCAGAACTGGACACAGTGCTCAAGGTGGGTCTGACCAGAACTGGACACAATGCTCAACGTGGGTCTGACCAGAACTGGACACAGTGCTCAAGGTGGGTCTGACCAGAACTGGACACAGTGCTCAAGGTGGGTCTGACCAGAACTGGACACAGTGCTCAAGGTGGGACTGACCAGAACTGGACACAGTGCTCAAGGTGGGTCTGACCAGAACTGGACACAGCGCTCACGGTGGGTCTGACCAGAACTGGACACATTGCTCAAGGTGGGTCTGACCAGAACTGGACACAATGCTCAAGGTGGGTCTGACCAGAACTGGACACAGTGCTCAAGGTGGGTCTGACCAGAACTGGACACAGTGCTCAAGGTGGGACTGACCAGAACTGGACACAGTGCTCAAGGTGGGACTGACCAGAACTGGACACAGTGCTCAAGGTGGGTCTGACCAGAACTGGACACAGTGCTCAAGGTGGGTCTGACCAGAACTGGACACAGTGCTCAAGGTGGGTCTGACCAGAACTGGACACAGTGCTCAAGGTGGGTCTGACCAGAACTGGACCCAGTGCTCAAGGTGGGTCTGACCAGAACTGGACACAGTGTTCAAGTTGGATCTGACCAGAACTGGACACAGTGCTCAAGGTGGGACTGACCAGAACTGGACACATTGCTCAAGGTGGGACTGACCAGAACTGGACACACTGCTCAAGGTGGGTCTGACCAGAACTGGACGCAGTGCTCAAGGTGGGTCTGACCAGAACTGGACACAGTGTTCAAGGTGGGTCTGACCAGAACTGGACACAGTGCTCAAGGTGGGTCTGACAAGAACTGGACACAGTGCTCAAGGTGGGTCTGACCAGAACTGGACACAGTGCTCAAGGTGGGCCTGACCAGAACTGGACACAGTGCTCAAGGTGGGTCTGACCAGAACTGGACACAGTGCTCAAGGTGGGTCTGACCAGAACTGGACCCAGTGCTCAAGGTGGGTCTGACCAGAACTGGACACAGTGTTCAAGGTGGATCTGACCAGAACTGGACACAGTGCTCAAGGTGGGACTGACCAGAACTGGACACATTGCTCAAGGTGGGACTGACCAGAACTGGACACAGTGCTCAAGGTGGGTCTGACCAGAACTGGACGCAGTGCTCAAGGTGGGTCTGACCAGAACTGGACACAGTACTCAAGGTGGGTCTGACCAGAACTGGACACAGTGCTCAAGGTGGGACTGACCAGAACTGGACACAATGCTCAAGGTGGGACTGACCGGAACTGGACACAGTGCTCAAGGTGGGTCTGACCAGAACTGGACACAGTGCTCTGTGGTAAACCACTGTCATACCTGTCTGTGTCTGTATGTGTATTCCACTAGGTACAGGTCTGGACATGCCTCGGCTGACTCCTCCCACTATTCCAGGTATATAAGTGACTCCCTCCCAGTCCCTTAGTATTCTGGACGGGTCGACCACTCGAGACAAGACCTTCATTCTTTAGTTAATAAAAGCCTGATTGTTACTCGCTCAACCTCAGTCTTTTGAGTAATTGATGGCGCATCAATTTTATTAACTAAATTTTTTATAATGGAGAAGATCCTCACACCAGCATGCCTGGACCTGGACAGTCGGGAAGCGGACGCTTCCACCAAGTTTGCTCACTGGCTCACGTGCTTCGAGACATTCCTGACTGCCTCCACTGCGGTCGAAACGGATGCGGACAAACTGTCTGTCCTGTTCTCCAAGGTGAACCATCGAGTGTACTCAGTCATCCAGGACGCGACCTCGTACACAGACGCCCTCCAGCTCCTCAAGACCCAGTACACGCGCCCTGTGAACGAAGTATATGCTAGGCACCTTCTGGGGAGTCGCAAGCAACAACCTGGGGAATCGACTGAGGAATACCTCCAAGCACTGTCCGTGCTTGGCCGGGCCTGTGGGTGTAAGGCGGTAACGCCCACTAAGTACATGGAGGAACTGATCCGGGATGCCTTCGTAGCGGGCCACAGGTCCAACTACACCCGACAGCGACTGCTGGAGCAGAGTGACCTCACCCTCGACAAAGCCTCCGACATCGCACTAACGCTGGACGCAGCCTTCCGGGGCATGGATGCCTACTCCTCTGCACCATGGACGCCGCGGGGAACGACAACCTGGGACACGGTAGGACAGCCCCATAGCACCGTGCCACCCCAGCCACAGCCCAACAACGGCCCAACTACCACAGCAGTGTCCCAAAGCCAGACAGCAGTATCCCAAGGCCAGAAATGCTACTTCTGTGGCCAGGCCAAACACCCCAGAGCGCGCTGCCCGGCGAAGAATGCGACCTGCTCGGGCTGCGGGAAAAAGGGACACTACGCCAGCGTCTGCAAGGCCAAACCCTCCAGGGCCCAGAGACCAGACACTCCGCGGTCGAGAAGGAGGCCCAGGCTATCGTGGAGGCTGTGCGTCATTGGAGGCACTACCTGGCCGGAAAACGATTTACCCTGCTCACTGACCAGCGTTCAGTTGCTTTTATGTTCAACAACAAGCAGAGGGGCAAAATCAAAAATGACAAGATCTTGAGGTGGAGAATCGAACTTTCCACCTACAATTACGAGATCTTGTACCGGCCTGGGAAGCTCAATGAACCCCCAGATGCCCTATCGCGTGGCACCTGCGCCAGCGCGCAGATCGATAGGCTGAGGGCCCTCCACAATGACCTCTGCCACCCGGGGGTCACCAGGTTCTTCCACTTCATCAAGGCCCGCAACCTGCCTTACTCCATTGAGGAGGTCAGGACCATGACCAAGAACTGCCAAGTCTGCGCTGAGTGCAAACCGCACTTTTATAGACCAGACAGAGCCCACCTGATAAAAGCCACTCGCCCTTTCGAACGCCTGAGCGTCGATTTCAAAGGGCCTCTCCCCTCCTCCGACCACAATGTGTACTTCCTCAACATCATTGACGAGTACTCCCGGTTCCCGTTCGCTATCCCCTGCCCGGACATGACCAGTGCCACGGTCATTAAATCTCTGAACAGCCTCTTCACCCTGTTCGGTTTCCCCAGCTATATCCATAGCGACCGGGGCTCATCGTTTATGAGCGACGAACTCCGCCAGTACCTGCTCGCTAGGGGTATAGCCACAAGCAGGACCACCAGTTACAACCCCCGGGGGAACGGACAGGTGGAAAGAGAGAATGCAACTGTTTGGAAGGCCGCCCTACTAGCCTTAAAGTCTAGGGGCCTTCCGACCTCCCGCTGGCAGGAGGTGCTCCCCGATGCGCTCCACTCGATTCGGTCACTTCTCTGCACTGCCACCAATGCCACCCCTCACGAGAAAATGTTTGTCTTCCCAAGGAAGTCCACATCGGGGACATCGCTACCGCCATGGCTGACGTCCCCAGGGCCGGTACTACTGAGAAGACACGTGAGGGCCAATAAAACGGACCCCCTGGTCGAGAGGGTCGACCTCCTCCACGCCAACCCCCAGTACGCTTACATTGCGTACCCGGACGGGCGGGAGGACACAGTCTCCATACGAGACCTCGCACCCTCGGGGACCGCTGTAACCCACTACCCATTACCACCCCCCCCCACGACCCGATATCCAACCCCAGCAGCCGGCACGCCTGAGCCCGTCACCCACGAGGACTACACTCCAGGGCCCCAGCCTACACGGGACGCGATGCCGGAAGCTCCACCACCCCTGCCGTCGCCACGTCGATCACAGCGGCAGACAAGACCTCCGGAGAGACTCCAATACATGAACTTTTAAATACACTTCACCCCGCCGGACTCATTTTTAAACAAGGGGTGAATGTGGTAAACCACTGTCATACCTGTCTGTGTCTGTATGTGTATTCCACTAGGTACAGGTCTGGACATGCCTCAGCTGACTTCTCCCACTATTCCAGGTATATAAGTGACTACCTCCCAGTCCCTTAGTATTCTGGACGGGTCGACCACTCGAGACAAGACCTTCATTCTTTAGTTAATAAAAGCCTGATTGTTACTCGCTCAACCTCAGTCTTTTGAGTAATTGATGGCGCATCATGCTCAAGGTGGGTCTGACCAGAACTGGACACAGTACTCAAGGTGGGTCTGACCAGAACTGGACACAGTGCTCAAGGTGGGTCTGACCGGAACTGGACACAGTGCTCAAGATGGGTCTGACCAGAACTGGACACAGTGCTCAAGGTGGGTCTGACCAGAACTGGACATAGTGCTCACGGTGGGACTGACCAGAACTGGACACAGTGCTCAAGGTGGGACTGACCAGAACTGGACACAGTGCTCAAGGTGGGACTGACCAGAACTGGACACAATGCTCAAGGTGGGACTGACCAGAACTGGACACAGTGCTCAAGGTGGGTCTGACCAGAACTGGACACAGTGCTCAAGGTGGGACTGACCAGAACTGGACACAGTGCTCAAGGTGGGTCTGACCAGAACTGGACACAGTGCTCAAGGTGGGTCTGACCAGAACAGGACACAGTGCTCAAGGTGGGACTGACCAGAACTGGACACAGTGCTCAAGGTGGGACTGACCAGAACTGGACACAGTGCTCAAGGTGGGACTGACCAGAACTGGACACAGTGCTCAAGGTGGGACTGACCAGAACTGGACACAGTGCTCAAGGTGGGACTGACCAGAACTGGACACAGTGCTCAAGGTGGAACTGACCGGAACTGGACACAGTGCCCAAGGTGGGACTGACCAGAACTGGACACAGTGCTCAAGGTGGGACTGACCAGAACTGGACACAGTGCCCAAGGTGGGACTGACCAGAACTGGACACAGTGCCCAAGGTGGGCCTGACCAGAACTGGACACAGTGCTCAAGGTGGGACTGACCAGAACTGGACACAGTGCTCAAGGTGGGACTGACCGGAACTGGACACAGTGCTCAAGGTAGGTCTGACCAGAACTGGACACAGTGCTCAAGGTGGGACTGACCAGAACTGGACACCGTGCTCAAGGTGGGACTGACCAGAACTTGACACCGTGCTCAAGGTGGGACTGACCAGAACTGGACACAGTGCTCAAGGTGGGACTGACCAGAACTGGACACCGTGCTCAAGTAGTTGTCTGACCAGAACTGGACACAGTGCTCAAGGTGGGTCTGACCAGAACTGGACCCAGTGCTCAAGTTGGGTCTGACCAGAACTGGACACAGTGTTCAAGGTGGGTCTGACCAGAACTGGACACAGTGCTCAAGGTGGGACTGACCAGAACTGGACACAGTGCCCAAGGTTGGTCTGAACAGAACTGGACACAGTGCTCAAGGTGGGACTGACTAGAACTGGACACAGTGCTCAAGGTGGGTCTGACCGCAACTGGACACAGTGCTCAAGGTGGATCTGACCAGAACTGGACACAGTGCTCAAGGTGGGTCTGACCGGAACTGGACACTGTGCTCAAGGAGCTGTCTGACCAGAGACCCTGTACAGTGTGACCGTTATCCCCTCTGACTTTTATTCTACTGTTCTAACGATGCTGTTCAACATATTACGGGCTTTGCTCACTGTTCCTCTGCATTGGTTGGACATGTTGGCTGTCCATTCGACGGAGACTCCTAGGTCTCGTTCAGCATCATCCTTATCTGTTTTAATACCATTCATGAAGTATGTGTTTTATCTACTTTTCCTTCCTGTTTACTGGACCTTACACTGTAAATTCCACCTTCCGTTGTTCTGCACATTTGCAAATTATGTCCACCTCATTCTATCATTTCGGAGCTGCCCCCTCCAACTCCCGAGCTCCTCCTAGTTTGATATCATCATCAAATTCAACCAGTTTACATTGAGTTTCTGCATCCAAGCCATTGACGCAAGTTCGAGACAGTAATAATCCCAGCACTGAGCCCTAGGGCACCCCACTCAGTACTTCCGTCCACCTCTAAGAAGTACCACCTGACAGCCAAGGGAAACCTCACAGATCTGTAAAATGGCATGCTGTCTGGAGTTATGTTGGTCTCCTACCCTAGAACAGGTGCCCAGCTCTTTGCTGTAAAATGCTGATAAAGGGCCTGTGAAGGAAGTAAGTATTCAGAGGGGAATCATGGAACCTCATGTAATGGAAGTGGTCTGTATTAAGCCAAGTGCATTGTAACACAGCGCTGATACCTCCCACGTGTTATACTCCAGCTAGTAATAATGCTAAGGGCCGCTCCACGGCCCAAAGTTCCTGGGGTGGGTCTTTCCTCTTCCACCCCTCTGCCCCAATCAAAATTTACATGTCCTGGCCTGCTCGAATGAAGAGGCCATGTTTGAATGTGACCTGATTGGACCGAACCAGATCTGATCAATTAGGACAAAATGTTCCTCGTGAATCTGTGCTTATGGTGCCTGTACCCAACGCGAGGCACAGCCTGTACCTAGCGCAAGGTGGTGCCTGTACCCAGTATGGGGCAGTGCCTGTACCCAGCGTGGGGCGGTGCCTGTACCCAGCGTGGGGCGGTGCCTGTACCCAGCGCTAGGCGGTGCCTGTACCCAGCGCGACGCGGTGCCTGTACCCAGCACTAGGCGGTGCCTGTACCCAGCGCGAGGCGGTGCCTGTACCCAGCGCAGGGCGGTGCGTGTACCGAGCGTGGGGCGGTGCCTGTACCCAGCGCAGGGTGGTGCCTGCACCCAGAGCGAGGCGGTGCCTGTACCCAGCGCGAGGCGGTGCCTGTACCCAGCGCGGGGCGGTGCCTGTACCCAGCGTGAGGCAGTGCCTGTACCCAGCGCGGGGCGGTGCCTGTACCCAGCGTGGGGCGGTGTCTGTAGCCTTCACTTCCCCTCTCCTGAATGTGCTGGCTCTGGTGGGGATTCGGTATTGTTCCACGATGACTGGGCCCTCTCCGATCCTTCACTCATGCGGCCATTCTTAATGTGAGAGTCTAAACAGTGAGGATCACAGGTTATTGAACCATTGGAATTTTCATCGCGAAGCCCAAGCCCATGCTATCACACACATGCACCTTTCCGATGGGGGCACTGGATAGTAATCAGAGCAGCGACCCTGGCTGAGCTATCCTCTCCCTAACCCGGGGGTTTGGACAGTGATCCAAGAGCAGGATCACGGTGTGCACGAAGCTCTGCCAGTTGCTCGAGCTCGCGCTGTGAGATTCGGAACTTGAGGAGCGGCTGGAGTCACTGCAGTGCATCAGGGAGTTCGAGAGTTTCCTGGAAGTGGGTCACCCTACTGCCACAGAAGGTGCAGGAGGTGAGGGAGTGGGTGATCACCAGACAGGGTAGGAGGAAGACTCAGGTAGCGCAGGAATCCCCCAAGCCAGTGGCACTCGCTAACCGGTTTTCAGTTTTGAATACCAGGGAGGTACCAGCTCTTGGTCCGTAGCCCTGCAGGTTACGGCACTTCAAGTGCATATCCAAGAACGTTTTAAATGAGGTGAGGGTTTCTGCCTCTACCACCCTTTCAGGCAGTGAGTTCCAGACCCCCACCACCCTCTGGGTGAAAAAAGTTCTCCTCACCTCCCCTCTAATTCTTCTACCAATTACTTTAAATCTATGCCCCCCTGGTTATTGACCTCTCTGCTAAGGGAAATAGGTCCTTCCTATCCACTCTATCTGGGCCCCTCATAATTTTATACACCTCAATAAGGTCTCCCCTCGGCCTCCTCTGTTCCAAAGAAAACAACCCCAGCCTATCCAATCTTTCCTTGTAACTAAAATAGGTTGGCTCCCATTCCATATGCTCCCTTTTTTAAGGATGATGGAGATGACCATGGAAGGATCATTCACATCGATCAGCCTGCGAAACCTTTGCCACTTCACACTGTTCTCCAAGTGAAGAGTGCGAAGATATGAAAACAAGCTTTTTACTAAGGTTTAAATGTATTAAAGGGTTCTGATGATTTTATTTGTTTTGATGTAGGAAGAGCAGGGTTACTTCACCAATGAGTCCTACACACTGTGGCTAGAGAAGAAGAACCTGCCCAATATAGTGAGGACATCTTCCAGCTTCTACAAGCCGCGCAGGACCGCCGCGGAACAGGTGCTCGAACAGCTGAGGGAGTCGGTGAAGACTGGCGAGACCAGCAGCGGCAAAAAGACGCTCAAAGTCGTGCAGCTCACAAAGCCCAAGGGTCCCTGCCGATCGGAGGGGGGTCCGGGATGGGTAAAGGCCGGGCTGCTGTGGGTGCGAAGTGGGAAGGAGAGGGGGGGGTGTCCCCGAGATCCCGGGCTCGCAAACCGTGACCTGCAACGCACCTCGCGAGGGCAAGGCCCCCGTCTGCGTGATCAAGCCAATCTGGAACGTCAGTACCAATCCGGCTATGCCCCCGGTGACGGATATCTCCAGACAGGTGGAGGCCAATCCGGATATCAGCCCGGAAATCCTGGTCCAACAGCACGACTTTGGGCCCTTTCACGAGCTGGCGCTGGACAGCGCGGGCCACCCTGAGCTGAGGGCCAAGGTTGGGATGAGATCGGAGCCCCTGCCAACCCTGCCTTTTGATGTCATCAAGAGGGAGTTGTTCCCGGGTTCCAGTTACCATAGGATAAGGATACCCGAGGAATTCAAGCCGGTGCACGTCATCGACCTTCCCAAGAAACGGCACCTGGTCAAGGCAAAGTCCGAGATAGACATGCACCTGCCCGAGTGGGTGGAGCCGAGCACACCCTGCCTCCCCGCTTCCAGCTCACGCTCCATATGCAAAGTGGAGTCTACTATCCCCACTGCAAGTACCAAAAGGACACCTGGGTCTTTGGACAATCAGTATTTATTTGAAGGTAGAACAAGGAGTCAAAGTCTCAACCATGGCTCAGTAAGTAGCATTCTCGCGACTGAATCATTAGGTTGTGGGTTCAAACCCTACTCCAGAGACCTAAGCCCCGTACTCCAGGCTGACACTCCCAATGCAGCACTGAGGGAATGCTGCACTGTCGGAGGTACCGTCTTTTGGATGAGACGTTAAACTGAGGCCCCGCTGCCCTCTCAGGTGGATGAATAAGATCCCATGGCACTATTCGAAGAAGAGCAGGGGAGTTCCCAACGGTGTCCTGGGCAATATTTACCCATCAACCAGCATCACTATAGCAGATTATCTCACTGTCGGTATACACTCTATCCTATCATGGACTCTACCCTCCCACAGCCCATGTACACTCTCCCCTATCACAGACTCCACCCATCCATTTAATCTCCTCCCACAGCCCATGTACACTCTATCCTATCATGGACTCTACCCTCCCATTTAATCTCCTCCCACAGCCCATGTACACTCTCCCCCATCACGGACTCTACCCTCCCATTTAATCTCCTCCCACAGCCCATGTACACTCTCCCCTATCATGGACTCTACCCACCCAATCTCCTCCCACAGCTCATGTACACTCTCCCCCATCATGGACTCTACCCTCCCATTAAATCTCCTCCCACAGCCCATGTACACTCTCCCCTATCATGGACTCTACCCACCCATTTAATCTCCTCCCACAGCCCATGTACACTCTCCCCTATCATGGACTCTACCCACCCATTTAATCTCCTCCCACAGCACATGTACACTCTCCCCCATCATGGACTCTACCCTACCATTAAATCTCCTCCCACAGCCCGTGTACACTCTCCCCTATCATGGACTCTACCCACCCATTTAATCTCCCCCCACAGCCCATGTACACTCTATCCTATCATGGACTCTGCCCTCCCATTTAATCCCCTCCCACAGCCCATGTACACTCTCCCGTATCATGGATGCTACCCACCCATTTAATCTCCTCCCACAGCCCATGAACACTCTCCCCTATCATGGACTCTACCCACCCAATCTCCTCCCACAGCCCATGTACACTCTATCCTATCATGGACTCTACCCTCCCATTTAATCCCCTCCCACAGCCCATGTACACTCTCCCCTGTCATGGACTCTACCCACCCATTTAATCTCCTCCCACAGCCCATGTACACTCTCCCCTATCACGGACTCTACCCACCCATTTAATCTCCCCCCACAGCCGATGTACACTCTATCCTATCATGGACTCTACCCTCCCATTTAATCTCCCCCCACAGCCGATGTACACTCTCCCCTATCATGGACTCTACCCACCCATTTAATCTCCTCCCACAGCCGATGTACACTCTATCCTATGATGGACTCTACCCTCCCATTTAATCTCCTCCCACAGCCGATGTACACTCTATCCTATCATGGACTCTACCCACCCATTTAATCTCCCCCCACAGCCCATGTACACTCTCCCCTATCATGGACTCTACCCACCCATTTAATCTTCTCCCACAGCCCATGTACACTCTCCCCTAACATGGACTCTATCCACCCATTTAATCTCCTCCCACAGCCCATGTACACTCTCCCCTATCATGGACTCTACCCACCCAATTAATCTCCTCCCACAGCCCATGTACACTCTCCCCTATCACAGACTCTATCCACCCATTTAATCTCCTCCCACAGCCCATGTACACTCTCCCCTATCATGGACTCTACCCACCCATTTAATCTCCTCCCACAGCCCATGTCCACTCTCTCCTAACATGGACTCTACCCTCCCATTTAATCTCCTCCCACAGCCCATGTACACTCTCCCCTATCATGGACTCTACCCACCCATTTAATCTCCTCCCACAGCCCATGTACACTCTCTCCTAACATGGACTCTACCCTCCCATTTAATCTCCTCCCACAGCCCATGTACACTCTCCCCTATCATGGACTCTACCCACCCATTTAATCTCCTCCCACAGCCCATGTACACTCTCCCCTATCCTGGACTCTATCCACCCATTTAATCTCCTCCCACAGCCCATGTACACTCTCCCCTATCATGGACTCTACCCTCCCATTTAATCTCCTCCCACAGCCCATGTACACTCTCCCCTAACATGGACTCTACCCACCCATTTAATCTCCCCCCACAGCCCATGTACACTCTCTCCTAACATGGACTCTATCCACCCATTTAATCTCCTCCCACAGCCCATGTACACTCTCCCCTATCCTGGACTCTATCCACCCATTTAATCTTCTCCCACAGCCCATGTACACTCTCCCCTAACATGGACTCTACCCTCCCATTTAATCTCCTCCCACAGCCCATGTACACTCTCCCATATCATGGACTCTACCCTCCCATTTAATCTCCTCCCACAGCCCATGTACACTCTCCCCTATCCTGGACTCTAGCCCGATAAGGCCCATTATTCTTCAGCCGGAGTCCAGGCTGGCTTTGAACCGACGCCTCTGCAATAAAATAGAGCCTCACCAATCTCCAGCCAGAGAGAACTGATCCCCATCAAACGAGACGAGATTTGAGTCCACGTTGCAGTGGTGACTCCAGTATCAGCCAGATCCCTGTCATGGAGTCCGGCCTGTATTTGAACCGAGCCGACAGGTTAAAGGTTATACGCTGTCTTAACGCACCGACTGTGCAAAGCAGCAGATTATTCTCATCTTACAAATAAAACCTGTGCGGCTCCTGTTTATTCTGTCCTTCAAAGAAATGGGAGGTGGATTAAAATACACACCACACAGAACACATCCTTAAAGAGGGTGTCTTTCCATCCTGCATTCTTTTGGACCAAAAAATATTGTTGGCGAGTTAGCTGATCTAAGTAGAAAGGAGACAAGATCAGCCAGGGTTCTTGTTCCTGATCACTGCCCAGTAAACCCGCGTGTGATACTCAGAATGCCACCTGGTGATGCTTCCCAGAGTGCAACAGTCTGCCAACATGCTGTCTGATCTCTCAAATGAAGAATAGCCCCCACCCCTCTCACCCCACCTTTCGTCCGGCCCGGGAAACACAAGGGAGAGTCGGACACTGTGGGGAGAGTGTTATCGAGGGAGATGACAGCCCTCGAAACCAGCTAGCGAAACTGAGCCTGCCTCATCAGAACAAGCATTTAATCCAGGACTTGAGTAATGGTGTTTGTGTGAGCCTCAATCTAACTGAGAGTTTAACAGTCGAGATACAGTCAGTTTCAGTAACTACCCCCCGGCACCCTGTTACTGACTGTATCTCTACTGATGTTAATCCAGCTCCCTCACACTGTCACTCAGCAACCCTCCCCCAGCGCCCTGTGTTACTGACTGTATCTCTACTGATGTTAATCCAGCTCCCTCACACTGTCACTCAGTAACCCCTCCCCCAGTGCCATGTTACTGACTGTATCTCTACTGATGTTAATCCAGCTCCCTCACACTGTCACTCAGTAACCCCTCTCCCCCAGTGCCCTGTGTTACTGACTGTATCTCTCCTGATGTTAATCCAGCTCCCTCACACTGTCACTCAGTAACCCCTCTCCCCCCGGCACCCTGTTACTGGCTGTATCTCCACTGATGTTAATCCAGCTCCCTCACACTGTCACTCAGTAACCCCTCTCCCCCCGGCACCCTGTTACTGGCTGTATCTCTACTGATGTTAATCCAGCTCCCTCACACTGTCACTCAGCAACCCTCCCCCAGTGCCGTGTTACTGACTGTATCTCTACTGATGTTAATCCAGCTCCCTCACACTGTCACTCAGTAACCCCTCCCCCGGCGCCCTGTGTTACTGACTGTATCTCTACTGATGTTAATCCAGCTCCCTCACACTGTCACTCAGTAACCCCTCTCCCCCAGTGCCCTGTGTTACTGACTGTATCTCTACTGATGTTAATCCAGCTCCCTCACACGGTCACTCAGCAACCCCTCCCCCAGTGCCCTGTGTCACTGACTGTATCTCTACTGATGTTAATCCAGCTCCCTCACACTGTCACTCAGTAACCCCTCCCCCAGTGCCCTGTTACTAACTGTATCTCTACTGATGTTAATCCAGCTCCCTCACACGGTCACTCAGTAACCCTCCCCCGGCGCCCTGTGTCACTGACTGTATCTCTACTGATGTTAATCCAGCTCCCTCACACGGTCACTCAGTAATCCCTCTCCCCCAGCACCCTGTGTTACTGACTGTATCTCTACTGATGTTAATCCAGCTCCCTCACACTGTCACTCAGTAACCCCTCCCCCAGTGCCCTGTTACTAACTGTATCTCTACTGATGTTAATCCAGCTCCCTCACACGGTCACTCAGTAACCCTCCCCCGGCGCCCTGTGTCACTGACTGTATCTCTACTGATGTTAATCCAGCTCCCTCACACGGTCACTCAGCAAACCTCCCCCAGCGCCCTGTGTCACTGACTGTATCTCTACTGATGTTAATCCAGCTCCCTCACACTGTCACTCAGTAACCTCTCCCCCAGCGCCCTGTGTTACTGACTGTATCTCTACTGATGTTAACCCAGCTCCCTCACACTGTCACAAACGCTTCCCCCAGCGCCCTGTGTTACTGACTGTATCTCTACTGATGTTAATCCAGCTCCCTCACACTGTCACTCAGTGACCCCTCCCCCCAGCGCCCTGTGTTACTGACTGTATCTCTACTGATGTTAATCCAGCTCCCTCACACTGTCACTCAGTGACCCCTCCCCCCAGCGCCCTGTTACTGACTGTATCTCTACTGATGTTAATCCAGCTCCCTCACACTGTCACTCAGTAACCCCTCCCCCCAGTGCCCTGTGTTACTGACTGTATCTCTACTGATGTTAATCCAGCTCCCTCACACTGTCACTCAGTAACCCCTCTCCCCCGTGCCCTGTGTTACTGACTGTATCTCTACTGATGTTAATCCAGCTCCCTCACAGTCACTCAGTAACCCCTCTCCCCCAGCGCCGTGTTACTGACTGTATCTCTACTGATGTTATCCAGCTCCCTCACACTGTCACTCAGTAACCCCTCCCCCCAGTGCCCTGTGTTACTGACTGTATCTCTACTGATGTTAATCCAGCTCCCTCACACTGTCACTCAGTAACCCCTCTCCCCCAGCGCCCTGTGTTACTGACTGTATCTCTACTGATGTTAATCCAGCTCCCTCAGTCACTCAGTAACCTCTCTCCCCAGCACCCTGTGTTACTGACTGTATCTCTACTGATGTTAATCCAGCTCCCTCACACTGTCACTGAGTAACTCCCCCCCCCACCAGTGCCCTGTGTTACTGACTGTATCTCTACTGATGTTAATCCAGCTCCCTCACTGTCACTCAGTAACCTCTCTCCCCAGCACCCTGTGTTACTGATTGTATCTCTACTGATGTTAATCCAGCTCCCTCACACTGTCACTCAGTAACCCCCCCCCACACCAGTGCCCTGTCACTGACTGTATCTCTACTGATGTTAATCCAGCTCCCTCACAGTCACTCAGTAACCCCTCCCCCCAGTGCCCTGTGTTACTGACTGTATGTCTACTGATGTTAATCCAGCTCCCTCACACTGTCACTCAGTAACCCCTCTCCCCCAGCGCCCTGTGTTACTGACTGTATCTCTACTGATGTTAATCCAGCTCCCTCACTGTCACTCAGTAACCTCTCTCCCCAGCACCCTGTGTTACTGACTGTATCTCTACTGATGTTAATCCAGCTCCCTCACACTGTCACTCAGTAATCCCCCCCCTCACCAGTGCCCTGTGTTACTGACTGTATCTCTACTGATGTTAATCCAGCTCCCTCACACTGTCACTCAGTAACCACCCCCCCCCACCAGTGCCCTGTGTTACTGACTGTATCTCTACTGATGTTAATCCAGCTCCCTCACACTGTCACTCAGTAACCCCTCTCCCCCCAGCGCCCTGTGTTACTGACTGTATCTCTACTGATGTTAATCCAGCTCCCTCACACTGTCACTCAGTAACCCCTCCCCCCAGTGCCCTGTGTTACTGACTGTACCTCTACTGATGTTAATCCAGCTCCCTCACACTGTCACTCAGTAACCCCTCCCCCCAGTGCCCTGTGTTACTGACTGTATCTCTACTGATGTTAATCCAGCTCCCTCACACTGTCACTCAGTAACCCCTCCCCCCAGTGCCCTGTGTTACTGACTGTACCTCTACTGATGTTAATCCAGCTCCCTCACACTGTCACTCAGTAACCCCTCCCCCCAGCACCCTGTGTTACTGACTGTATCTCTACTGATGTTAATCCAGCTCCCTCACACTGTCACTCAGTAACCCCTCCCCCCAGCGCCCTGTGTTACTGACTGCACCTCTACTGATGTTAATATTACTCCCTTCTAGTGTTAGCCTCAGCACAACACAATGCAAGTTCTGCCGATTGGAAAGCAAAAATTCAACAGAAAATAAGTGCAGAGGTTTTTTTGGAAGGAGCGGAGGTGGAGAGACACCACATTTTAAGTGGAATTGAAGTGAAATTTGCATTAAACTGAGCAAGGTTTACTGGAAGCATCAATGACCATGTACAGCAATCATCCACTCCATTATAAAATGGCAACGTTTACATTTAATACATCGCGTGGGGAGCTCCGATGGAGACCCCTCCAAATGGAACAAGATTTGTTTTTTGTCGTGTGTTTGAAGTCCTTCTAAATTTCAAAATCTGTGCAAAAATAATGCGTTTAAAATCACCTTCCAACAGAAATTCCTTCAGGGAGGAGGGACCATTTAAAGAAAAAAAAATCAAACATTAATTCCAAATTAAAGTCCAAGGCAGGAGCTCATCATCCTCCGTGTTATTCAGTTTCTTGGTCTCTCTGCTCCCTCCCCTCCTCCATCCTCTCCATCAGTTCTGCTACTGCTCGTGAACGTATACACTCAGTGGCTGTCAGTACATCTTCTGTCGACTGGGCAGGATTGCCTCTTTGATGAAGGTGAAGATCACTAGGATACCCGATCGCTTACTCCTCTTACCCTTTGTGAAGTAGTTCGACACGACGTCATCTGTGGAAAATCAAGGAAACTATAAGCCAACCAATTAACCCACCAAACTATAAACTAACTATTCAACTCACAAACCAATCCACAAACCAACCATTCAACCCATGAACCAATCGATCAATCCACCAACCATTCAACCCATGAACCAATCGATCAATCCACCAACCATTCAACCCATGAACCAATCGACCAATCCACCAACCAACCAACCATTCAACCCATGAACCAATCGATCAATCCACCAACCATTCAACCCATGAACCAATCCACCAACCAACCATTCAACCCATGAACCAATCGACCAATCCACCAACCAACCCTTCAACCCATGAACCAATTGACCAGTCCACCAACCAACCAGTCAACCCATGAACCAATCGACCAAACCATAAACTAACCACTCAACCAGTAAATTAACCATTCAGCCCATAAACTGATCAACCAAACTACCATTCAACCCATTAACCGATCCACCAAACCAAAAACCTGCCGACAGTATTAAGGACGGGCGTCTCGACACTCACCTCCGTGCTGAATTGTGGACGGAAGGACGTTCTCTCCAGCGGACAGTGACACAAAGAAGGAGAAAGGGGTTATCCACAGGCACAGTGTGAAGTAAGCTAGTACCTGGACAGAACACAGGAGAACGAGGCGTTTGAGTAACCAAAATATTAACCGAGTAACCAAACGAATGACCGAATAACCAACAATAGGTTTCCAATCCAATGTATAAACCCTTCGCTGTAGCTTTTCCAATGCCAAGGTAACTAGAATCAAACAGGAGCAGGAAAAAGCCACCGGTCCATTCATTCCACACAATCCGGCAGCAATTCCTCCTCCTGGACTTCACTCAATCGTCCAACCTCCCGACAGAGCCAAACAACCACAGATGGACTTCCAAGATCTCCAGAAACTGCCCCAACACCAACTGGCACTGAGCAAAACATATCTTCATCGTCACTCGATCAAAATCCTGAGATTCCCTACCTAACAGCACTATGGGAGCACCTTCACCACATGAACTGCAGCAGTTCAAGAAGGCGGCTCACCACCCCAAGGGCAACTTTAGATGGGCAATAAATGCCAGCCTTGCCAGCAACGCCTAAAAACCAACAAAATATAACAAACCCTCTCGCTTGCCCTCAGCATACGGAAGAACACATTGGGAATTCAGACTCTGAGGACACCACACCTGGAACGACTGTCTGCCCATTAGTTTCAAACGGCCGGTAGGTGGTCGAGGCCGTGAGACTGCTCGCCCAACCCACGTGCTGGGACTCCTGTCGCACGAAGCTCTGGGACAAGCCACACCCCCTCTCTCCACAGAGACAGAGCCTAGCGGCTCAGGCCCCACTGTGCTTTTACCATCCTTCCCTGGTTAACTTATTGGTGGTTATGTTACTGGACTGGTAATCCAGAGCGCGCAAGTTCAAATCCCACCACGGCCCTTTGAGAATCTGAATTCACTTAATAAAAAGCTGGTCTCAGTAAAAGTGACCATGAAGCGGTCAGATTGTCGTTAAGAAAATTAACTGGTTCACTAAACACCCTTTAGGGAAGGAAACCTGCCGTCCTTACTCGGTCTGATATGTGACTCCAGTCCCACAACAACATGGTTGATTCTTAGCTGACCCTGAAGTGGCCTAACAAGTCACTCAGTTGTTTCAAACTCTGGGCAACTAAAGATGGGCAATAAATGCTGGTCTTCCAAAGATGCTCACATGCCAAAAATGATTTTTTTAAAAATCCACAGCTTAGTTACTTGTTGGGTGATATATTTCCCCTCGACTGACCCCCAACTTCCTCATTTTTAACTTGTGGGATTCGAACCTTATTTGCTTGGGTCTCTTCACAAGCGAGAAGCTTCAATTGGGACTTGTCACTCTGACACAGTTAAAGGAAGCCACTACACTCAGTGCGTTGGGGTATCTGCGACATCCCACCTTCGCCACTGCCCGAGTGACTCGATGGTCTCCAATCCATCGGAGGGGGTCAAAAGAGCATAAGAAATAGGAGCAGGAGGAGGCCATTCGGCCCCTCGATCCTGCTTCGCCATTTAATGAGATCATGGCTGATCTGATCTTGGGCTCAGCTCCACTTCCCTGCCCGCTCCCCATAACCCTTCACTCCCTTATTGTTCAAAAATCTGTCTCTCTCCACCTGAAATATATTCAGTGACCCAGCCTCCACAGCCCTCTGGGGCAGAGAATTCCAGATTTACGACCCTCAGAGAAGAAATTCCTCATCTCAGTTTTAAATGGGCAACCCCTTATTCTGAAACTGCCCCCTAGTTCTAGATTCCCCCAGGGGAAACGATGGCCACTCATTTCAGTCTCTTCACACAGAGCGGCTCAACACAACTCGGACAGACACTGCCGCCCACAGTACACTGGCTTACCTCAGTGAAGGGGTAGTACTCTTCGGCAAAGTGTTGAAATGCCAGGTAATGGTTATAGACCACCAGCACTGTGGGAACAAGTAAAACCACCATCAACCTCCACACACACGGCACACTAGTTATATTAAATAATATACATGTCCACAGAGACGTCAGTTCACTGTACAACAGGAGGCTACAGTACTGCGGGGGGCACAGGTCTGACACTGTATAATACGGTACAGTACTGGTGGGTACAGGTCTGTCACTGTATAACACTGGGGTACAGTACTGGTGGGCACAGGTCTGTCACTGTGTGGTAAACCACTGTATTGTATATTGCCACCTCTGGGTGGCGCTGTGTATGGAGGCATGCCTCAGCTGACTCCACCCACCACTGTGTGGGTTTCGTTCAGACTTGTTCAGTCACTCACGAAGAAGCATGGTCTCTTCTTAGCTAATAAAAGCCTTATTCATCTCTTCTTTCGACTCATCATCTCTTCTTCGACTCATCACCTTTTATGAAGTAATTGATAAGCGTATCAATTTTATTAGCTAAAAGTTAAATGGCGACACCTGAGGAGCAACAACAGCAACGGATACAGCAGACATTGCTGAGAGCCCTCAGACCACCACGCCTGGACCTCGACCCTCAAGATGTGGGTGCATCAGCCAAGTTTGAACACTGGCTGAGCTGCTTTGAATCCTTCCTCGCAATCTCACAGGTTACAGAGGAGGATCACAAACTGAAAATTTTGACCGCCCAGGTGAGCCATCAAGTATATATGCTAATCCGGGACTCTAATACGTACGTGGCGGCCCTCGAGCTACTAAAAGGGCAATATACGCGCCCAGTGAACACAATTTACGCCCGACACCTCTTGGGATCCCGCAGGCAGCAACCGGGAGAATCGGTAGGGGCATTTGCACGGGCGCTACTGGCACTCTGCAGAGACTGCGATTGTAAAGCGGTAACGGCTGTGGAGCACGCGCAGGGACTCGCCTGTGATGCCTTCGTCAGGGGCCTCCAGTCAGACCACACCCGGCAGAGACTGCTAGAAAGCAAGGAACCCGACCTGAAGACGGCCATTGCCCTTGCGCTCTCGTTAGAGGAGGCCCACCGAAACCTCGAGGCATACCCCCGTAACGGCGCCGAGACATGGCAATCGAAACCGTGGGACACGGGACCGCCGCCCCCGGCACCAACCGCTGCAGCGACCCAACCGAGACAGCAGCCTCCGGTAAGAACTGCTTCGATGCCCAGTAACCAGGCCCAAAAATGCTATTTCTGTGGCCAGTTAAAACATCCCAGAGCGCACTGCCCAGCTAAGACAGCTGCCTGCTCGGGCTGCGGGAAGAAAGGCCATTACGCTAACGCCTGCAAGGGGAAGCCAGCCAGCAGCGCAGCGTGCGGGCCGTGGGAGCAGCCATCTTATCCGCCATTTTGTGTACCCCCGGCCGCATGGCATCCGCCGCCATCGTATCCAACGCACTCAACCGCCATTTCGTCACCGGAACCGACCACCGTCTCGGCGGATGACTATAGTGACTCACTAAGCCACATACTGGCCTCCGTGACGCTGGATCAAGCCCTCCCTCACCATCTATCCAGCTCCATGATGGATATCGCGGTAAACGGCCGCGCCACCAGTTGCCTGATCGACAGCGGGAGCACAGAGAGTTTCGTCCACCCCGACACGGTACGTAGCCACTCCCTCACGATTCTGCCAACGCACCATCGCATTTCTATGGCGTCCAAGTCCCAGTCAATGGACATCAGCGGCTACTGTGTGGTGACCCTGTCAGTAGGGGGCACTGAATATAAAAAATTTAAACTGCTAGTCCTGCCCCGTCTTTGCGCTGCCGTCCTGCTAGGGTTGGATTTTCAGTGCCACCTTAAGAGTGTCACACTAGCATACGGTGGACCCCTCCCCCCACTCACAGTCTGCAACCAACAACTTTTAAATCGCCCGCTGCAAACCACCTGCAGCCTTTCCACATTAAAAGTCCCCCCCCCTCCCCTGTTCGCTAACCTCACCCGCGACTGTAAACCCATCGCTACCAAAAGCAGGCGGTACAGTGCCGGGGACAGAGCTTTTATCAGCTCTGAGGTGGAGCGGCTCTTGAAGGAGGGCATTATCGAAGGTAGCACTAGCCCCTGGCGAGCCCAGGTTGTAGTCGTTAAAACCACTGCAAAACGCCGCATGGTAATCGACTACAGCCAAACCATAAACCGGTACACCCAGCTGGACGCGTACCCCCTCCCTCGCATATCTGATATGGTCAATCAGATTGCGCAATACAAAGTATTCTCCACCATCGACCTTAAGTCAGCGTACCACCAGCTGCCCATCCGCCATGAGGACCGCCAGTATACTGCCTTCGAGGCAAACGGCCGCCTCTACCACTTCCTTAGGGTCCCCTTCGGCGTCACCAACGGGGTTTCGGTCTTCCAAAGGGAGATGGACCGAATGGTTGACCAGAACGCGCTGCGGGCAACCTTCCCCTATTTGGATAACGTCACCATCTGCGGCCACGACCAGCATGACCACGACGTTAATCTAGCAAATTTCCTCCGTACGGCCCAACGGCTGAACCTAACGTACAATAAGGAAAAATGTATGTTTCACACCAAGCGCCTGGCCATCCTCGGCTGCGTGGTGGAGAACGGAGTCATCGGGCCCGACCCCGACAGAATGCGCCCCCTAATGGAGCTACCCCTTCCCCACTGCCAAAAAGCACTGAAGAGATGCCTGGGGTTTTTCTCCTACTACGCCCAGTGGGTGCCCCTCTATGCAGACAAAGCCAGGCCCCTCATCAAAGCCACCTCCTTCCCCCTGACACCAGAGGCGTGTGCAGCCTTCACTCTTATCAAGAACGATATCGCGAAGGCCGCAATGCACGCGGTGGATGAGTCCATCCCCTTCCAAGTGGAGAGCGATGCCTCCGACTTCGCCCTAGCCGCGACCCTTAACCAGGCGGGCAGACCCGTGGCCTTTTTCTCAAGGACCCTCCAGGGCCCCGAGACGAGACACTCCTCCGTCGAAAAGGAGGCCCAGGCTATTGTAGAAGCGGTGCGTCACTGGAGGCATTACCTGGCCGGGAAACGATTTACCCTGCTCACTGACCAGCGTTCAGTAGCTTTTATGTTTAATAATAAGCAGAGGGGTAAAATCAAGAACGACAAGATCTTGAGGTGGAGAATCGAACTCTCCACCTACAATTATGATATCTTGTATCGGCCAGGGAAACTCAATGAGCCCCCAGATGCCCTATCACGTGGTACATGCGCCAACGCGCAGAGTGATAGGCTGCAGTCCCTCCACAATGACCTCTGCCACCCGGGGGTCACCAGGTTTTTCCATTTTATCAAATCCCGTAACCTGCCCTACTCCATCGAGGAGGTCAGGACCATGACCAAGAGCTGCCAAATCTGCGCCGAGTGCAAACCGCACTTCTATAGGCCGGACAGAGCAAGCCTGATCAAGGCCACCCGCCCCTTCGAACGCCTGAGCGTCGATTTTAAAGGGCCCCTCCCCTCCGCTGACCGCAATGTGTACTTCCTCAACATAGTTGATGAGTACTCCCGTTTCCCCTTTGCCATCCCTTGCCCAGACATGACCAGTACCACGGTCATCAAGTGTCTGAATGACATCTTCGCTCTGTTCGGGTTCCCCAGCTATATACATAGCGACAGGGGCTCATCGTTCATGAGCGACGAACTTCGGCAGTACCTGCTAACAAGAGGTATCGCCACGAGCAGGACCACCAGTTACAACCCCCGGGGGAACGGCCAGGTGGAAAGGGAGAACGCGACGGTTTGGAAGGCAGTCCTCTTAGCACTAAAATCTAAGGGCCTTCCGACCTCCCGCTGGCAGGAGGTCCTCCCTGCAGCGCTCCACTCCATTCGGTCACTGCTTTGTACTGCCACTAATGCGACCCCTCATGAGAAAATGTTCGTTTTCCCCCGGAAGTCTACATCGGGAACCTCGCTACCGGCATGGTTGACTTCTCCTGGGCCCGTCCTACTGCGGAGGCACGTGAGGACGCATAAAACGGACCCCCTGGTCGAGCGGGTGCACCTCCTACACGCCAACCCCCAGTATGCCTGGGTGACATACCCAGACGGGCGGGAGGACACGGTCTCCATACGAGATCTCGCACCCTCGGGTACCCCTGAATTACCACCGTTATCCCCCTTACCACCGTTATCCCCCTTACCACTGTTATCCCCCACCACCCCTCCCAACCCAACCCTTGCAGACGGCATGCCAAAGCCCCAGGAATCTTCGCCAACCACCCAGACACCAGACCCGACGTCGGATGCTGTAACACCACCGCCGCCACCACGACGATCAGGACGTCAGACAAGGCCTCCTGATAGACTTAACTTGTAGTACCCTTCACCCCGCCAGACTTCACATTAAACAAGGGGTGAATGTGGTAAACCACTGTATTGTATATTGCCACCTCTGGGTGGCGCTGTGTATGGAGGCATGCCTCAGCTGACTCCACCCACCACTGTGTGGGTTTCGTTCAGACTTGTTCAGTCACTCACGAAGAAGCATGGTCTCTTCTTAGCTAATAAAAGCCTTATTCATCTCTTCTTTCGACTCATCATCTCTTCTTCGACTCATCACCTTTTATGAAGTAATTGATAAGCGTATCACACTGTATAACACTGGGGTACAGTACTGGTGGGTACAGGTCTGTCACTGTATAACACTGGGGTACAGTACTTGTGGGTACAGGTTTGTCACTGTATAACACTGGGGTACAGTACTGGTGGGTACAGGTCTGTCACAGTATAACACTGGGGTACAGTACTGGTGGGTACAGGTCTGTCACAGTATAACACTGGGGTACAGTACTGGTGGGTACAGGTCTGTCACTGTATAACACTGGGGTACAGTACTGGTGGGTACAGGTCTGTCTCTGTATAACACTGAGGTACAGTACTGGTGGGGACAGGTCTGTCACAGTATAACACTGGGGTACAGTACTGGTGGGTACAGGTCTGTCACTGTATAACACTGAGGTACAGTACTGGTGGGTACAGGTCTGTCACAGTATAACACTGGGGTACAGTACTGGTGGGTACAGGTCTGTCACTGTATAACACTGGGGTACAGTACTGGTGGGTACAGGTCTGTCTCTGTATAACACTGGGGTACAGTACTGGTGGGTACAGGTCTGTCACTGTATAACACTGGGGTACAGTACTGGTGGGTACAGGTCTGTCACTGTATAACACTGGGGTACAGTACTGGTGGGTACAGGTCTGTCACAGTATAAAACTGGGGTACATTACTGGTGGGTACAGGTCTGTCACAGTATAACACTGTGGTACAGTACTGGTGGGTACAGGTCTGTCACTATATAACACTGAGGTATAGTACTGGTGGGTACAGGTCTTTCACAGTATAACACTGGGGTACAGTACTGGTGGGTACAGGTCTGTCACTGTACAACACTGAGGTACAGTACTGGTGGGTACAGGTCTGTCACAGTATAACACTGGGGTACAGTACTGGTGGGTACAGGTCTATACTGCCGTGTTATACAGTGACAGGCCTGTACCCACCAGTACTGCACCCCAGTGTTATACAGTGACAGACCTGTCCCCACCAGTGCTGTACCCCAGTGTTATAGTGAAAGAACTGTACCCACCACTACTGTACCCCAGTGTTATACAGTGATAGACCTGAACCCACCAGTACTGTACCCGTGTTATACAGTGACAGACCTGCACCCACCAGTACTGTACCCCAGTGTTATAGTGACAGACCTGTACCCACCAGTACTGTACCCGTGTTATACAGTAACAGACCTGTATAAACCAGTACTGCACCCCAGTGTTATAGTGACAGACCTGTCCCCACCAGTGCTGTACCCCAGTGTTATAGTGAAAGAACTGTACCCACCAGTACTGCACCCCAGTGTTATACAGTGACAGACCTGTCCCCACCAGTGCTGTACCCCAGTGTAATAGTGAAAGAACTGTACCCACCAGTACTGTACCCCAGTGTTATACAGTGATAGACCTGTACCCACCAGTACTGTACCCCAGTGTTATAGTGACAGACCTGTCCCCACCAGTACTGTACCCCAGTGTTAGTGACAGACCTGTACCCACCAGTACTGTACCCCAGTGGTTACAGTGACAGACCTGTACCCACCAGTACTGTTCCCCAGTGTTATACAGTGACAGACCTGTACCCACCAGTACTGTACCCTAGTGTTATACAGTGACAGACCTGTACCCACCAGTACTGTAACCCAGTGTCATACAGTGACAGACCTGTCCCCACCAGTACTGTACCCCAGTGTTATACAGTGACAGACCTGTCCCCACCAGTACTGTACCCCAGTGTTATACAGTGACAGACCTGTCCCCACCAGTACTGTACCCCAGTGTTATACTGTGACAGACCTGTATTCACCAGTACTGTACCCCAGTGGGGAGTGAAGGGTAGCGGCATTGAGCGGGTGCCCGTACCCCAGCCACAGTCACGCACTGATGAGCCAATTGGCAAAGAAGAAGACAGGGTCATACACCAAGCACTGAGATGGGTACTTACCGCAGGACAATATAAAATTGGGTGATGTGAGCAGGATGTATGGAAACGTCTGTAAAAGACCAAAGTAGACGAGGTTTGTGAAGAGTCCGACTCCAATCATTAACATGGGGAAATTCTCGAAGAGGTAGAGACCAACCAGCACTCCCGTGGAGAACTGAGGAGTCAAGAAAGAGATTTGAAGACAAACAACAACTTGCATTTATAGATCACCATTAATGTAGAAACACATAGAATTACATCGAGTTACAGCAAGTCTACAGCACAGAAACAAGTCATCCACCGAACTGCTCCATGCCGGTGTTTATGTTCCACACGAGCCTCCTCCCAGCCCTCTTCATCTCACCCCATCAACATATCCTCCTATTCCTTTCTCCCTCATGTGCTTATCAAGCCCTGGACCTTGTCCAACAGGTACAAGGTACTTTCTACCTGTATGGATGAGGAAAAGGACTACAGGGAGGATGGGCAAACTGACCACAGCACCGTGGTTCAGGGGGCCATCCAAGTGGGGGGAGAAGGAAGGAATGTGGTAGTAGTAGGGGACGGTATAGTCAGGGGGATAGATACTGTTCTCTGCAGCCGTGAAAGAGAGTCCTGTTGCCTGCCAGGGTTAAGGATATCTCCTCGCGGCTGGAGAAGAACTTGGAGTGGAAGGAGGAGGATCCAGTTGTTGTGGTCCATGTAGGACCCAACGACATAGGTAGAACTAAGAATGAGGTTCTGCTGAGGGAGTTTGAGGAGCTAGGGTCTAAATTAATTAATAAGCAGAACCACAAGGGTAATAATCTCTGGATTACTACCTGAGCCACGTGCAAATTGGCATAGGGTCAAGCAGATCAGAGAGTTAAATGCGTGGCTCAAAGAGTGGTGTGGGAAAAAGGGGTTTCAATTCATGGGGCACTGGCACCAGTACTGGGGAAAGAGGGAGCGTCCGGGCGAATTGAATAACTAGGGCTGTAGATAGGGCTTTAAACTAAAAAAAAGGGGGGGGAGGGGTCAGGTGAGGGGAAATTTAGAAATCTAAAGAGAAAGGTCAAGACAATAGAGCAGGGTCGCGATTTGGGTAAAAATAAGCAGAGTGTGACAGGAAGGGACAGAGAGTTTAACGGTAGCAGTGCAGCAGAGAATAAGGTCAAAGCAGGGAATAATGGTAAAAAATGTTTTTAATTAAAGGCTCTTTATCTGAATGCACGAAGCATTCGTAACAAGATAGACGAACTAGAGGCACAAATAGAGATAAATGGGTTTGATCTAATAGCCATTACAGAGACGTGGTTGCAAGGTGACCAAGGTTGGGAACTAAATGTTCCAGGGTACTTGACATTTTGAAAAGACAGGCATAATGGAAAAGGAGGGGGAGTAGCCTGATAATAAAGGATGACATAAGGACAGAAGCGAGAAAAGATCTCGGCTCGGAAGATCAGGAAGTAGAATCAGTATGGGTGGAGATAAGGAATAACAAGGGGCAGAAGACACTGGTAGGGGTAGTATATAGGCCTCCTAACAGTAGCTATACCGTTGGACAGAATATTAATCAAGAAATATTAGGAGCTTGCAACAAAGGTAATGCAATAAACGTGGGGGACTTTAATCTTCATATAGACTGGACAGATCAAATTGGCAAAAGTAGTCTGGAGGACAAGTTCATGGAATGCATTCGGGACAGTTTCCTAGAACAATATGTCATGGAACCAACCAGGGAACAGGCTATTATAGATCTTGTATTGTGTAATGAGACAGGGTTAATTAGCAATCTCATAGTAAAGGATCCTCTGGGGCAGAGTGATCATAATATGATAGAATTTCACATTAATTTTGAGAGTGACTTGCCTAAGTCTGGAACTAGAGTCTTAAACTTAAATAAAGCCAATTACATAGGTATGAGGGGTGAGTTGGCTAAGGCAGATTGGAAAAATAGATTAAAAGGTATAGCGGTAGGTAAGCAGAGGCTAGCATTTAAAGAAATATTTCATAATTCTCAACAAAAATAGATTCCATTGAGAAACAAAAACTCCACAGGAAAAGTGATCCAACCGTGGCTAACTAAAAAAAGTTAAGGATAGCGTTAGTTTAAAAGAAGCAGCTTATAATGTTGCAAAGAATAATAGTAGGCCTGAGGATTGGGAGAGTTTCAGAAACCAGCAAAGGTTGACCAAAAAATTGATAAAAAGGTTAAAAATAGAATGAGAGAAAACTAGCAAGAAATATAAAAGCAGATTGTAAGAGTTTCTACAAGTATGTAAAAAGGAAAAGAGTAGCAAAGGTAAACGTTGGTCCCTTAGAGGCTGAGACAGGGGAAATTATTATGGGGAATAAGGAAATGGCAGAAACGTTAAACAAATATTTTGTATCTGTCTTCACAGTAGAAGACACAAAAAGCATTCCAAAAATGGTGGGGAATCAAGGGTCTAATGAGAGTGAGGAACTGAACGTAATTAATGTAAGTAGAGAAAAAGTACTAGAGAAACTAATGGGACTAAAAGCCGATAAATCCCCCGGACCTGACGGCCTACATCCTAGGGTTCGAAAAGAAGTGGCTGAAGAGATAGTGGATGCATTGGTTTTGATCTTCCAAAATTCCCCAGATTCTGGAATGGTCCCAGTGGATTGGAAGGTCACAAATGTAGCACCGTTATTCAAGAAAGGAGGGAGAGAAAAAACAGGGAACTACAGGCCAGTTAGCCTGACATCAGTCACCGGGAAAATGCTGGAATCCATTGTTAAGGAAGTGGAATCAAGTCACTTAGAGAATCATAACATGATTAGGCAGAGTCAACATGGTTTTAGGAAAGGGAAATCGTGTTTGACAAATTTATTAGAGTTTTTTGAGGATGTAACTAGCAGGGTAGATAAAGGGGAACCAGTGGATGTAGTATATTTGGATTTCCGAAAGGCATTCGAGAAGGTGCCACATAAAAGATTATTACACAAGATTAGGACTCATGGGGTTGGGGGTAATATAGTAGCATGGATAGAGGATTGGAAAACAGAGAGTAGGGATAAACAGATCTTTTTCAGGTTGGCAGGCTGTAACTAGTGGGGTGCCGCAAGGATCAGTGTTGGGGCCTCAGTTATTTACAATCTATATTAATGACCTAGATGAAGGGACCGAGTGTAATGTATCCAAGTTTGCTGGTGATACAAAGCGAGGTGGGACAGTAAGCTGTGAGGAGAACACAAAGAATCTGCAAAGGGATATAGATAGACTGAGTGAGTGGGCAGTAAGGTGGCAGATGGAGTATAATGTAGGGAAATGTGAGGTTATTCACTTTGGTAGGAAGAATAGAAAAACAGAATATTTTTTAAATGGTGAGAAACTTTCAAATGTTGGTGTTCAGAGAGATTTGGGTCCTTGTGCAAGAAACACAGAGAGTTAGCATGCAGGTACAGCAAGCAATAAGGAAGGCAAATGGCATGTTGGCCTTTATTGCAAGAGGTTGGAGTATAAGAGTGAGGAAGTCTTGCTCCAATTGTACAGGGCCTTGGTGAGACCACACCTGGAGTACTGGGCACAGTTTTGGTCTCCTTATCTAAGGAAGGATATACTTGCCTTGGAGGCGGTGCAACGAAGGTTCACTAGATTGATTCCTGGGATGAGAGGGCTGTCCTATGATGAGAGATTGTGTAGAATGGGCCGATACTCTCTGGAGTTTAGAAGAATGAGAGGTGATCTCATTGAAACATACAAGATTCTGAGGGGGATTGACAGGGTAGATGCTGAGAGGTTGTTTCCCCCTGGCTGGAGTGTCTAGAACTGGGGGGCATAGTCTCAGGATAAGGGGTCAGCCATTTAAGACTGAGATGAGGAGGAATTTCTTCACTCAGAGGGTTGTGAATCTTTGGAATTCTCTGCCCCAGAGGGCTGTGAATGCTGAGTCTTTGAGTATATTCAAGGCCGAGATCGATAGATTTTTGGACTCCAGGGGAATCAAGGGATATGGAGATCGGGCGGGAAAGTGGAGTTGAAGTCAAAGATCAGCCATGATCTTACTGAATGGTGGAGGAGGCTCGAGGGGCCGAATGGTTGACTCCTGCTCTTACTTCTTTATGTTATGTTCCCTTTAAATGCATCTCTGCTATTCTCCTCAACCACTCCCTGTGGTAGCGAGTTCCACATTCTCACCACTCTCTGGGTAAAGAAGTTTCTCCTCAATTCCCGATTGGATTTATTAGTGACTATCTTATATTGATGGCCCCTAGTTCTGGTCTCCCCCACAAGTGGAAACTCCTTCTCTACGTCTACCCTATCGAACCCTTTCATAATCTTAAAGACCTCGATCAGGTCACCCCTTAGTCTTCTCTTTTCTAGAGAAAAGAGCCCCGGCCTGTTCAGTCTTTCCTGTTAGTTATAACCTCCCAGTTCTGGCATCATTCTAGTGAATCTTATTTGCACCTGCTTCAGTGACTCCACATCCTTTTTGTAATATGGAGACCAGAACAGTTCACTATATGCCAAGTGTGGTCGAACGGCCCAACGCACTTCACAGCGGGAGAAATGGGCACAAAGCGGCATTGAGAGAGCGAGGCCGAGGCAGCGCAAGGCTCTGCCGGCAACTGTATGGTGATAGGGCAGGGAGGGGATGCAAGGGAAAGCAACCGAGGGCATGGGGTGGCGTGTAAGGGCCAGGAGACTGCAGCGGTAGGATGGCACAAGGCCTTGGAGGGGTTTGAATTTGACGTGTTTGGAGCAAGTGGGAGGGAATAGGCTTATAGGCGCGGGGGACGGAGTGCAGACAGGCCACGAGTTCTGGATGGTCGGGTTTTGCGTAGGGCGGGGCTCGGGGGGAGGGGGCCATCGAGGTGGGCGCAAAGGAAGTGAAGTGTCAGCTGAGGATCGTGCGAGGACTGAGGGTTGGTGTGGTGGTGGATAGTAGGTGGTTGGAAGCTCTGTTGTGGATTGAACCAGACACCCAGGTTAGGCAGCACCTGGTTCAGCCTCAGCGGGCAGCTTTGCCGGTGTTGGTGGCAACGAATTTCATGGGTGCCGAAGAGGTCAAGTGGAAGAAACATAGAAAACAGGAGCAGGAGTAGGCCATTCGGCCCCTCGAGCCTGCTCTGCCATTCAATGAGATCATGGCTGATCATCCAAATTCAGTACCCTGTCCCTGCCTTCTCCCCATATCCCTTGGTCCCTTTAGCCTTAAGAAAGATATCTAACTCCTTCTTGAATATATTTAATGAATTGGCCTCCACTGCCTTCTGTGGTAGAGAATTCCACAGGTTCACCACTCTCTGGGTGAAGAAATTCCTCCTCATCTCTGTCCTAAATGGGTTACCCCTTATCCTTAGACGGTGACCCCTGGTTCTGGACTCCCCGGCCATCAGGAACATCCTTCCTGCATCTAGTCTGTCTAGTCCTGTTAGAATTTTATAAGTTTCAATGAGATCCCCTCTCATTCTTCTAAATTCCAGCGAGTATAAGCCCAATCGACCCAATCTCTCCTCATACGTCATTCCTGCCATCCCAGGTATCAGTCTGGTGAATCTTCGCTGCACTCCCTCCATGGCAAGAACATCCTTCCTCAGATAAGGCGACCAAAACTGCACACAATGCACACAATGCTCAAGGTGTGGTCTCACCAAGGCCCTGTACAACTGCAGCAAGACATCCTTGCTCCTGTACTCGAACCCTCTCGCTACGAAGGCCAACATACCATTTGCCTTCTTAACCGCCTGCTGCACCTGCATGCTTACCTTCAGCGACTGGTGCACAAGGACACCCAGATCTCGTTGCACTTCCCCTTCTCCCAATCTATTGCCGTTCAGATCTGCCTTCCTGTTTTTGCCACCAAAGTGGATAACCTCGCATTTATCCACATTATACTGCATCTGCCACGCTTCTGCCCAATCACCCAACCTGTCCAAACCTGAAAGGAGGGTCAGAGGCCACGACTAGGGATGGGTCATAAAAATCAGCCTTGCCAGCGACATAGACAGATTGGTGAAATGGGCAGACACATGGCAGATGCAATTTAATGAGGGTAAGTGTGAAGTGATGCACGAGAGGCAGTATAATCTAAATGGTACTGTTTTGAGGGGTGTGCAAGAACAGAGGGACCTGTTCACAAATCTTTGAAGGTGGCAGGGTAAGTTGATGAGGCAGTTAAGAAAGCGAATGTGATACTTGGTTTTGTAAATAGGGGCATTGAATACAAAAACAAGGAAGTCATCAAAACCTTCACAAATCACTGGTTGGGCCCCAGCTGGAGTATTGTGGACAATTCCGGGCACCGCACTTTAGGAAGGATGTCAAGGCCTTGGAGAGGGTGCAGGGGAGATTTACCAGAATGGTACCGGGGATGAGGGATTTCAGTTATGTGGAGAGGCTGGAATTATTCTCCTTAGAGCAGGGAAGATTAAGGGGAGATTTAATAGAGGTATTCAAAATTATGAGCAGTTTGGATAGAGCAAGTTGGGAGAAACTGTTTCCTCTGGCACGGGGTCAGTAACCAGAGGTCATCGACTTAAAATAATTGGCAGAAGAACTAGAGGAGAAATGAGGACATTTGTTTTCCACACAGAGGGTTGATATGATCTGGAATGCACTCCCTGAAAGGGTGGTGCAATTGGATTTCATAGGAACAGAAGCCGGCCATTCAGCCCCTCGAGCCTGTTCCACCATTCAGTGACTGATCTGTGACCTAACTCCATAGACCCGCCTTTGCCCCATATCCTTCAATACCTTTGGTTCACAAAAGCTAGCAATCTCCGATTTAAAATTAACAATTGATCTAGCATTGATTGCCGTTTGCGGAAGAGAGTTCCACACTTCTACCACCCTTTGTGTGTAGAAGTGTTTCCTAATTTCACTCCTGAAAGGTCTGGCTCTCATTTTTAGACTATGCCCCCTCGTCCTAGAATCCCCAACCAGCGGAAATAGTTTCTCTCTATCGACCCTATCTGTTCCCCTTAATATCCTGAAAACTTCGATCAGATCACCCGGAACCTTCTAAACTCCAGGGAATACAACCCTAGTTTGTGTAAGCTCACCTCGTAACTTAACCCTTGGAGTCTGGGTATCATTTCAAAAGGCAACTGGACATGCACTGTGCCCAGCTACGAGGGAATTCCTGCCCAGTGATCAGGAGAGGGAACCCCAGTTACCCTGTCTGCTGTGTCCCACAATCCCAGTGTAAACAAGGATCCCGCCCACCCACCCCCAGTGCTCACAGCCCCAGCCCTCCCCCCCAGTCACGTGCGAGACACTCACCCATATCATATACTTGATGATACGACTGGTGATGACCGTGTATTCTTCTATTAATTCTGCCAGATAGTACAAGCCTGCAGCTGTTGACAGAGAGAGACACACACGTTACATACCGGCAACCCGATCCACTGCAAAGGGGGGGGGGGGGGGAGCGAGAGAGAAGGGGGGGAGCGAGAGCGAGAAGGGGGGGAGAGAGCGAGAAGGGGGGAGAGAGCGTGAAGGGGGGAGAGAGCGAGAAGGGGGGAGAGAGCGAGAAGGGGGGAGAGAGCGAGAAGGGGGGAGAGAGCGAGAAGGGGGGAGAGAGAGAGAAGGGGGGAGAGAGAGAGAGAAGGGGGGAGAGAGCGAGAAGGGGGGGAGAGAGCGAGAAGGGGGGAGAGAGCGAGAAGGGGGGAGAGAGCGAGAAGGGGGGAGAGAGCGAGAAGGGGGGAGAGAGCGAGAAGGGGGGAGAGAGCGAGAAGGGGGAGAGAGCGAGAAGGGGGGAGAGAGCGAGAAGGGGGGAGAGAGCGAGAAGGGGGAGAGAGCGAGAAGGGGGGAGAGAGCGAGAAGGGGGGAGAGAGCGAGAAGGGGGGAGAGAGCGAGAAGGGGGGAGAGAGCGAGAAGGGGGGAGAGAGCGAGAAGGGGGAGAGAGCGAGAAGGGGGGAGAGAGCGAGAAGGGGGGAGAGAGCGAGAAGGGGGGAGAGAGCGAGAAGGGGGGAGAGAGCGAGAAGGGGGGAGAGAGCGAGAAGGGGGGAGAGAGCGAGAAGGGGGGAGAGAGCGAGAAGGGGGAGAGAGCGAGAAGGGGGAGAGAGCGAGAAGGGGGGAGAGAGCGAGAAGGGGGGAGAGAGCGAGAAGGGGGGAGAGAGCGAGAAGGGGGGAGAGAGCGAGAAGGGGGGAGAGAGCGAGAAGGGGGGAGAGAGCGAGAAGGGGGGAGAGAGCGAGAAGGGGGGAGAGAGCGAGAAGGGGGGAGAGAGCGAGAAGGGGGGAGAGAGCGAGAAGGGGGGAGAGAGCGAGAAGGGGGGGTTCAGAAAAAGGGAGAGACGTTCAAATAAATGGGACTGGCATCTATCTCAGATCCTGCAACGTGCTTGTATGAGACTGGAGGCCGCACTCCTAATAAAAGAGAGAGACTTCAATTGATGCTCATTACATAGAACGTACAACACAGAAACAGGTCATCCAGCCCAACAGATCCTTGCTGGCGTTTATGCTCCACACGAGCCTCCTCCCACCCCTCTTCATCTCACTCCATCAACATATCCTTCTATTCCTTTCTCCCTCATGTGTTTATCCAGCTTCCCCTTAAATGCATCTGTACTATTCACCTCAACCACTCCCTGTGGTAGCGAGTTCCACATTCTCACCACTCTCTGGGTAAAGAAGTTTCTCCTGAATTCCCGATTGGATTTATTAGTGACTATCTTATATTGATGGCCTCTAGTTCTGGTCTTGTCTGCAAGTGGAAACATTCTCTCTGCCTACCCCATCGAACCCTTTATCTTAAAGACCTCTATCAGGTCTCCCCTCAGTATGAGCCCCAGCCTGTTCAACCTTTCCTGATAGTTACAACCTCTCAGCTCTGGTATGATCCCTGTAGATCTTTCTTGCACCTATTTAAAGACTCCATGGTTCTGGTCTCGCCCGCATGTGAAAACCATGCCTCGAGTCACAGAAACGTCTTGAGGTGCTTTACACACAATGAATGAAATTGGACTTTAAAAAAATCTTCTCGGCATGTTGGTGAGGCCGCCATTTACTGCCCGTCCAGGATCTCAGCCTAAGACTGTGGCGAAGCGACGGGCCCCGAGGCTGTGGGGAGGGGCCAGGGGCCGTGGGGAGGGGCCCGAGGTCGAGGCCCGAGGCCGAGGGGAGGGGAGGGGCCCGAGGCCGTGGGGAGGGGCCCGAGGTCGAGGCCCGAGGCCGAGGGGAGGGGAGGGGCCCGAGGCCGAGGGGAGGGGACGGGACGGGCCCGAGGCCGAGGGGAGGGGAGGGGACGGGCCCGAGGCCGAGGGGAGGGGAGGGGACGGGCCCGAGGCCGAGGGGAGGGGAGGGGACGGGCCCGAGGCCGAGGAGGGGACGGGCCCGAGGCCGAGGGGAGGGGAGGGGACGGGCCCGAGGCCGAGGGGAGGGGAGGGGCCCGAGGGGAGGGGAGAGGCCCGAGGCCGAGGGGACGGGCCCGAGGCCGAGGGGAGGGGAGGGGAGGGGACGCGCCCGAGGCCGAGGGGATGGGACGGGCCCGAGGCCGAGGGGAGGGGAGGGGACGGGCCCAAGGCCGAGGGGAGGGGACGAGGGGAGGGGAGGGGACTGGCCCGAGGGGAGGGGAGGGGACGGGCCCGAGGCCGAGGGGAGGGGAAGGGACGGGCCCGAGGCCGAGGGGAGGGGACGGGCCCGAGGCCGAGGGGAGGGGACGGGCCCGAGGGGAGGGGACGGGCCCGAGGCCGAGGGGAGGGGACGGGCCCGAGGCCGAGGGGAGGGGACGGGCCCGAGGCCGAGGGGACGGGCCCGAGGCCGAGGGGAGGGGAGGGGACAGGCCCGAGGCCGAGGGGAGGGGAGGGGACGGGCCCGAGGCCGAGGGGAGGGGAGGGGACGGGCCCGAGGGGAGGGGAGGGGACGGGCCCGAGGCCGAGGGGAGGGGAGGGGACGGGCTCGAGGGGAGGGGATGGTCCCGAGGACGAGGGGAGGGGACGGGCCCGAGGCCGAGGGGAGGGGACGGGCCCGAGGCCGAGGGGAGGGGACGGGCCCGAGGCCGAGGGGAGGGGACGGGCCCGAGGCCGAGGGGAGGGGACGGGCCCGAGGCCGAGGGGAGGGGACGGGCCCGAGGCCGAGGGGAGGGGACGGGCCCGAGGCCGAGGGGAGGGACGGGCCCGAGGCCGAGGGGAGGGGAGGGGACGGGCCCGAGGCCGAGGCCGAGGGGAGGGGAGGGGAGGGGACGGGCCCGAGGCCGAGGGGAGGGGACGGGCCCGAGGCCGAGGGGAGGGGACGGGCCCGAGGCCGAGGGGAGGGGACGGGCCCGAGGCCGAGGGGAGGGGACGGGCCCGAGGCCGAGGGGAGGGGGCGGGCCCGAGGCCGAGGGGAGGGGAGGGGGCGGGCCCGAGGCCGAGGGGAGGGGAGGGGGCGGGCCCGAGGCCGAGGGGAGGGGAGGGGACGGGCCCGAGGCCGAGGGGAGGGGAGGGGACGGGCCCGAGGCCGAGGGGAGGGGAGGGACGGGCCCGAGGCCGAGGGGAGGGGAGGGGACGGGCCCGAGGCCGAGGGGAGGGGAGGGGACGGGCCCGAGGCCGAGGGGAGGGGAGGGGACGGGCCCGAGGCCGAGGGGAGGGGAGGGGACGGGCCCGAGGCCGAGGGGAGGGGAGGGGACGGGCCCGAGGCCGAGGGGAGGAGAGGGGACGGGCCCGAGGCAGAGGGGAGGGGAGGGGACGGGCCCGAGGCCGAGGGGAGGGGAGGGGACGGGCCCGAGGGGAGGGGAGGGGACGGGCCGAGGCCGAGGGGAGGGGACGGGCCCGAGGGGAGGGGAGGGGACGGGCCCGAGGCGGAGGGGAGGGGACGGGACCGAGGCCGTGGGGAGGGGAGGGGACCGAGGCCGTGGGGAGGGGAGGGGCCCGAGGCCGTGGGGAGGGGAGGGGAGGGGACGGGCCCGAGGCCGTGGGGAGGGGAGGGGACGGGCCCGAGGCCGTGGGGAGGGGAGGGGAGGGGACGGGCCCGAGGCCGTGGGGAGGGGAGGGGACGGGCCCGAGGCCGTGGGGAGGGGAGGGGACGGGCCCGAGGCCGTGGGGAGGGGAGGGGAGGGGATGGGCCCGAGGCCGTGGGGAGGGTAGGGGACGGGCCCCAGGCCGTGGGGAGGGGCCCGAGGCCGTGGGGAGGGGAGGGGAGGGGACGGGCCCGAGGCCGTGGGGAGGGGAGGGGCCCGAGGCCGTGGGGAGGGGAGGGGACGGGCCCGAGGCCGTGGGGAGGGGAGGGGAGGGGACGGGCCCGAGGCCGTGGGGAGGGGAGGGGACGGGCCCGAGGCCGTGGGGAGGGGAGGGGACGGGCCCGAGGCCGTGGGGAGGGGAGGGGACGGGCCCCAGGCCGTGGGGAGGGGAGGGGACGGGCCCCAGGCCGTGGGGAGGGGCCCCAGGCCGTGGGGAGGGGAGGGGACGGGCCCGAGGCCGTGGGGAGGGGACTGGGCCTCGAGGCCGTGGGGACGGGCCTCGGCCCTGCGACAATACAGATCACACAAACAGGTGGAGAAGTCTTGAGCTGTTTTCGAATGGTACCGGTGAAGAAAGAATGTTAGGCTGTGGATTTCCTTGAATTCAGTCGCGCGATCCTTAACTTTGGAATTAATCCTCTAACTGTCACTTCACCAGCAGGTAAGGCGTTAAAAATAAGACGAGCTGATTTAAGTACTAAACTAAAGCCCAGAGCTATTACTTTTTAAAATTCAGTTGATTGAATCTATTGCCTATGACTTGGATTAAGCACTGAGAACTGTCCCAGAGATGTGATAAGGTGCTAAAAGTACAAATGTTACCTTCTTTCTTTTTAACCCAGTATCAATCCCAAACTAATTCCACTGCCCCGCTCTCTCCCCATAGCCCTGTATCAATCTCAAACTAATCCCACTGCCCCGCTCTCTCCCCATAGCCCTGTATCAATCTCAAACTAATCCCACTGCCCCGCTCTCTCCCCATAGCCCTGTATCAATCCCAAACTAATCCCACTGCCCCGCTCTCTCCCCATAGCCCTGTATCAATCCCAAACTAATCCCACTGCCCCGCTCCCCCCCGCTCCCTGACCTCATAGTCTGCTTCAAATATATATCCAATGTTCTCTGAAAGGGTGCAATGGTCTTTGCCGCAACCTATGGAAAACCATTCCATGCTCCAAAACAGTCGTTGAACACAAGAGTTAGGAGCAGGAGTAGGCCAGACAGCCCCTCGCGCCTGCTCAGTCATTCGATAAGATCATGGCTGACCTTCGACCTCAACGCCACCTTCCCGCCCGATCCAATATCCCTTGATTCCTTTAGTATCCAAAAATCTATCGATCTCAGACTTGAATATATTCAAAGACTCAGCATCCACAGCCCTCTGGGGTAGAGAATTCCAAAGATTCACAACCCTCTTCACCCAGAGAGTGGTGAACCTGTGGCATTCTCTACCACAGAGTGCAGCTATAGTAGGGGGTGAATTACAGCCAAATACGGAGGAAAAAACAAGTCAGCTGGGAAGGCAGAGCAAATATGTGAAGGCAAAAGGGAATATGGCAAGGCTGGAAGGCATTTATTTTAATGCAAGGAGTCTTGCAAATAAGGTGGATGAACTGAAGTTGTTGTTGAACACATGGGAGTACGATATTGTTGCTATCACGGAGACATGGTTGAGGGAGGGTCAGGACTGGCAGCTCAATATTCCGGGGTATAGAATCTTCAGGCGAGACAGAGGGGGGTGTAAAAGGGGAGGGGGTGTTGCAATATTAATTAAGGAGTCAATTACTGCTGTAAGGAGGGATGATATATTAGCGGGTTCCTCTAATGAGGCCATATGGGTAGAATTTAAAAACAAAAAGGGGGCAAGCACTTTGCTGGGAGTGTACTATAGGCCCCCAAACAGTCAGGGGGAGATAGAGGAACAGATATGTAGGCAAATCTCAGAGAAGTGCGAAAATAATAGGGTAATAATAGTGGGGGATTTCAACTTCCCCAATATTAATTGGGATAGTCAGAGTGTGAAAGGCTTAGAGGGTGCAGAATTCTTAAAGTGCATCCAGGAGAGCTTTTTGAACCAGCGTGTAGAAAGTCCTACAAGAGAGGGGGCGGTACTGGACCTAATTCTAGGGAATGTAGCCGGGCAAGTGGTGGAAGTGTCAGTAGGAGAGCATTTTGGCAACAGTGACCATAATTCGGTGAGATTTAAGGTGGTCATGGAAGACAAAGACGACCCGGAAATAAGGGTTCTAAATTGGGGGAAGGCCGATTTTAATATGATAAGGCAGGATCTGGCCAAAGTGGACTGGGAGCAGCTACTTATAGGAAAATCCACATCAAAGCAGTGGGAGACTTTCAGAAGGGAAATAGAGAGAGTACAACGCCAACATGTTCCCGTAAAGGTCAAGGGTGGTACCAACAAGCAAAGGGAACCTTGGATGACAAGGGATATACAAAAATGCATTAGGAAAAAAAGGGGGGCTTTTGGCAGTTACAAAAGACTAAAGACGGAAGAAGCCCTAGAGGAGTATAAAAAGTGCAGGGGCATACTTAAAAAAGAAATTAGGAGAGCGAGGAGGGACCATGAAATAACACTGGCGAGCAAAATAAAGGAAAATCCTAAGATGTTTTATAAGTATATTAAGGGCAAGAGGATAACCAGGGAAAGGGTAGGGCCCATTAGGGACCAAAGTGGCAATCTGTGTGTAGAGCCAGATGATGTAGACGGGGTTTTAAATGAATTTTTTGCATCTGTGTTCACTATGGAGGAAGACGATGTAGACATAGAAATCGGGCAAGGGGACTGTGATATACTTAAACATATTAGCATCGAGAGGGAGGAGGTACTAGCGGTTTTAGCAGGCCAAAAAGTGGATAAATCCCCAGGCCCGGACGAGATGTATCCCAGGCTGCTGTGTGAGGCAAAGGAGGAGATTGCAGGGGCTCTGACACAAATTTTCAGAACCTCTCTGGCCACAGGGGATGTACCAGAGGACTGGAGAACAGCTAACGTAGTACCATTATTCAAGAAGGGTAGCAGGGATAAACCAGGGAATTACAGGCCAGTGAGCCTAACATCTGTGGTAGGGAAATTATTGGAAAAAATTCTGAGGGACAAAATTAGTCTCCACTTGGAGAGGCAAGGATTAATCGGGAATAGTCAGCATGGCTTTGTCAAGGGTAAATCATGTCTGACCAATCTGATTGAATTTTTCGAGGGGGTGACTAGGCGGGTGGATGAGGGAAATGCTGTGGATGTGGTATACATGGACTTCAGTAAGGCTTTTGACAAAGTCCCGCATAGGAGACTGGTCAAGAAGGTAAGAGCCCATGGGATCCAGGGTGCCTTGACACGTTGGATCCTAAACTGGCTGAGTGGCAGGAGGCAGAGGGTGATGGTCGAAGGTTGCTTTTGTGACTGGAAGCCTGTGTCCAGTGGGGTACCTCAGGGATCGGTGCTGGGTCCCTTGCTGTTTGTGATCTACATTAATGATTTGGATGAGAATGTAAAAGGTATGATCAGTAAGTTCGCAGATGACACGAAAATTGGTGGGGTGGTAAATTGCGAGGAGGAAAGCCTCAGGCTACAGGACGATATAAACGGGTTGGTCAGATGGGCGGAAAAGTGGCAAATGGGATTTAACCCTGAAAAGTGCGAGGTGATGCATTTTGGACGGACAAATAAGGCAAGGGAATACACAATGAGTGGTAGGACCCTAGGAAGTACAGAGGGTCAGAGGGACCTTGGTGTACATGTACATAGATCCCTGAAGGCAGTGGAACAGGTAGATAAGGTGGTTAAAAAGGCATATGGGATACTTGCCTTCATTAGCCGAGGCATAGAATATAAGAGCAGGGAGGTTATGATGGAGCTGTACAAAACACTGGTGAGGCCACAGCTGGAGTACTGTGTGCAGTTCTGGTCGCCTCACTATAGGAAGGATGTGATTGCTTTGGAGAGGGTGCAGAGAAGATTCACCAGGATGTTACCTGGGATGGAGCGCCTCAGCTATGAAGAAAGACTAAACAGGCTGGGGTTGTTTTCCTTGGAGCAAAGGAGGCTGAGGGGGGACCTGATTGAGGTGTACAAAATGATGAGGGGCATAGATAGGGTCGATAAAGAGGAACTTTTCCCCTTAGTGGGGGGGTCAATAACAAGGGGGCATAGATTCAGGGTAAGGGGCAGGAGGTTTGGAGGGGATTTGAGGAGGAACTTTTTCACCCAGAGGGTGGTTGGAGTCTGGAACTCACTGCCTGAAAGGGTGGTAGAGGCAGGAACCCTCACAACATTCAAGAAGCATTTGGATGAGCACTTGAAATGCCATTGCATACAAGGCTATGGACCAAATGCTGGAAAATGGGATTAGATTGGACAGGGCTTGATGGACGGCGCAGACACGATGGGCCGAATGGCCTCTTTCTGTGCTGTATAACTCTATGACTCTATGACACAGAAGGCAGTGGAGGCCAATTCATTAAATATATTCAAGAAGGAGTTTCTTAAGGCTGAAGGAATCAAGGGGTATGGGGAGAAAGCAGGGACCGGGTACTGAATTTGGATGATCAGCCATGATCTCATTTTTTTAATTCATTGCTGGGATGTGGGCGTCGCTGGCTAGGCCTGCATTTAGTGCCCATCCCTAATTGCCCTTGAGAAGATGGTGGTGAGCCGCCTTCTTGAACCGCTGCAGTCCATATGGTGTAGGTACACCCACAATGCTGTTAGGAAGGGAGTTCCAGGATTTTGGCCCAGCGACAGTGAAGGAACGGCGATACAGGTCCAAGTCAGGATGGTGTGTGGCTTGGAGGGGAACTTGTAGGTGGTGATGTTCCCATGCGTCTGCTGCCCTTGTCCTTCTAAGTGGTAGAGGTCGCGGGTTTGGAAGGTGCTGTTGAAGGAGCTTTGGCGAGTTGCGGCAGTGCATCTTGTACACACTGCAGCCACAGTGCGCCGGTGGTGGAGGGAGTGAATGTTGAAGGTGGGGGATGGAGTGCCAATCAAGCGGGCTGCTTCATCCTGAATGGTGTCGAGCTTCTTGAGTGTTGTTGGAGCTGCACTCATCCAGGCGGAGCAGGCTAGAGGGGCCGAATGGCCTACTCCTGCTCCTATCTTCTATGTTTCTATGTTCCTATGAAGAAATTACTCCTCATCTCGGTCTTAAATGGCCGACCCCTTATCCTGAGACTATGCCCCCTAGTTCTAGACTCTCCAGCCAGGGGAAACAACCTCTCAGCATCTACCCTGTCAATCCCCCTCAGAATCTTGTATGTTTCAATGAGATCACCTCTCATTCTTCTACTCCCTACTTCTAGCCCCACTCCCCCACCCTTTCCCCATAGCCCTGCAATTTTTTTCTCCTTTAGGTACTTATCCAACTCCCTTCTGAAAGCAGTGATCGAGTCTGCCTCCACCACCCTGTCAGGCATTGCATTCCAGATCCGAACCACTCGCGGCATTAAAAAGTATTTCCTCATGTCACCTTTGGTTCTTCTGCCAATCACCTTAATTCCTAGCGCCCCTTCAACATCCTTCCTACAGTGCGGTGCCCAGAATTGGATACAATACTCCAGTTGAGGCCGAACCAGTGTTTTATAAAGGTTCAATCATAACTTCCTCACTTTTGTACTCTATGCCTCTATTTATAAAGCCCAGGACCCCATACTTTTTTAACCGCTTTCTCAACCTGCCCTGCCACCTTCAACAATTTGTGTGCATATACCCCCAGGTGACTCAGAGGGTTGTGAATCTTTGGAATTCTCTGCCCCAAAGTGCTGTGGATGCTCAGTCAGGGAGTATATTCAAGGCTGAGATCTATAGATATTTAGAGTCTAGGGGATATGGGGATCCGGTGGGAAAGTGGTGATGAGGTAGCCATGATCTTATTGAATGGGGGAGCAGGCTTGAGGGGCTGAATAGCCTCCTCCTGTTCCTGTGTAACATATTCGAGGGGCTGAATGGCCTCCTCCTGTTCCTGTGTAACAGACTCGAGGGGCTGAATGGCCTCCTCCTGTTCCTGTGGAACAGGCTCGAGGGGCTGAATAGCCTCCTCCTCCTGCTCCTGTGTAACAGGCGCGAGGGGCTGAATGGCCTCCTCCTGTTCCTGTGTAACAGGCTCGAGGGGCTGAATGGCCTCCTCCTGTTCCTGTGTAACAGACTCGAGGGGCTGAATGGCCTCCTCCTGTTCCTATGTAACAGGCTCGAGGGGCTGAAGGGCCTCCTCCTGCTCCTGTGTAACAGACTCGAGGGGCTGAATGGCCTCCTCCTGTTGCTGCGTAACAGACTCGAGGAGCTGAACGGCCTCCTCCTGTTCCTGTGTAACAGACTCGAGGGGCTGAATGGCCTCCTCCTGTTCCGGTGTAACAGGCTCGAGGGGCTAAATGGCCTCCTCCTGTTCTGGTGTAACAGACTCGAGGAGCTGAACGGCCTCCTCCTGTTCCTGTGTAACAGACTCGAGGGGCTGAATGGCCTCCTCCTGTTCTTGTGTAACAGGCTCGAGAGGCTGAATGGCCTCCTCCTGCTGCTCCTGTGTTACTTTGATGTTGGGGGCAATGGGACTTTGGAAAGTTAGCGCCCCAACTAACAGCCTCTCTGATTGGCTGAACTGCTCCTCGCCCAATCTATAGCGCCCTCTAATTGGCTGCATTCCCCTCCCCTAAGCACCAATGGAATTCTTGATCTATGGAGCTCCCTGATTGGTCCGGCTCCCACCGCCTGATGTATACAGTACGCTAATTGGCTAGGCTGCTCACCACCCGAAGTATCCAGCGCTGTGATTGGCTGGGAGGCCTGTGCCTACGTTGCTGGTTCCCTGCCCCCCACAGTTGCCCCAGTTGGGGGTAAAATGCCCCTCTTGCACACCCGGAGCCATGGCAACCGCCCCGCCGGCCGTAGCAATAACGGGGGGTGGCTAGGAGCCGGGTGTGCGGGTCCGCGGGCCGTGCCGAGCCAGCGAGAGGCCGAGGCCCCGGGTGGAGTTGGAGTAAGAGGCCTCGGACCCCCGGTACTCACCGATCCCCAGCGTGACGAAGGCGACCTGCAGCAACAGCGAGAGCCAGCTAAGGAGGTAGAGGAACCACATCCTACCGCCCGGGGCCCGCGGCCTGGCACTGGGCGGGAATAAACACCGACAGCCGGGCCTGGGAGAGCGGGGCGGGCGCCCGGGGCCTCCAGAGACAGCGCCGCCAGCGGCGGGGAGGAGAGCGGCAGCGCCGAGACCGCCAGAGACAGCGCCGCCAGCGGCGGGGAGGAGAGCGGCAGCGCCCGGGGGCTCCTGGGACAGCGCCGCCGGCGGAGAGGAGGAGAACAGCAGTGTCGTGACCTCCTGGGACAGCGCCGCCGGCGGAGAGGAGGAGAACAGTAGCGTTGTGACCGCCAGGGACAGCGCGGCCTGCGGCGGGGAGGAGAGTGGCACCGCGGAGACCTCCAGAGACAGCGCCGCCCGCGGCGGGGAGGAGAGCAGCAGCGCAGAGACCTCCAGAGACAGCGGCGGGGAGAGCGGCAGCGCCCGGGACCTCCAGATACAGCGTCGCCAGCGGAGAGGAGGAGAGCGGCAGCGTTGTGACCTCCAGGTACAGCGCCGACAGCGGCGGGGAGAGCGGCGGCGCCGAGACCGCCAGAGACAGCGCCACCCGCGGCGGGGATGAGGGTGGCGGCGACGAGACCTCCAGAGACAGCGCTGCAGGCGGGGAGGATGAGAACGGCAGCGTCATGACTTCCAGAAACAGCGCCGCCCCCGGTGGGGAGGAGAGCAGCAGGGCCGAGACCTCCAGAGATAGCGCCACCGGCGGCGGGGAGGAGAACGGCAGCGCCGCAAGATACAGCGCCACCCGCGGCGGGGAGGAGATCAGCTGCGCCGAGACCTCCATAGACAGCGCCGTCGCCGGTGGGGAAGAGAGCGGCAGAACAGAATGCTCTCCTCCCATAGCCCCACCTGGTGGATAGGGCGAGTGCGACAGCGTGGAGACGTCCGGGTATAGCACCACCTGGCGGAGAGCCTGGAAATGGCATCACCGGAACCTCCAGGGACAGCGCTGCCTGCAGGAACAGGAGTAGGCCATTCAGCCCCTCGAGCCTGTTCCGCCGTTCATTGAGATCATGGTTGATCTGCGACCTAACTCCATATACCCGCCTTTGCCCCATGTCCCTTAATACATTTGGTTAACAGAAAGCTATCATTCGGCCCCTCGACCCTACTCCGCCATTCAATGCGATCATGGCTGATCATCCAAATTCAGTACCCTGTCCCTGCTTTCTCCCCATACCCCTTGATCCCCTTAGCCTTAACAAATATATCCAACTCCTTCTTGAATATATTTGATGAATTGGCCTCAACTGCCTTCTGTGGTAGAGAATTGCACAGGTTCACCACTCTCTGGGTGAACTACAGAATTTGTTCATCCCAGTTTGGCATAAAAATAAAACAAAAAAGCTGATCCAACCGTGGCTAACAAGGAAAATTAGGGATAGCATAAGATCCAAGGAGAGGACATATAAATTGGCCAGAAAAAGCAATAATCCTGAGGATTGGGAGCAGTTTCGGATTCAACAAAGGAGGACAAAGGGATTAATTAAGAAAGGGAAAATAGAATATGAGAGTAAGCTTGCAGGGAACATAAAAACTGACTGTAAAAGCTTTTATAGATATGTGAAGAGAAAAAGATTGGTGAAGTCAAGCGTAGGTCCCTTGCAGTCAGAATCAGGGGAATTTATAATGGGGAACAAAGAAATGGCAGACCAACTAAGTACATATTTTGGTTCTGTCTTCACAAAGGAGGACACAAATAACCTCCCAGAGATGCCGGGGAACATAGGGTCTGATGAAAGGGAGGAACTGAAAGAAATCAGTATTTGTAGGGAAATGGTGTTCGGGAAATTGATGGGATTGAAGGCCGATAAATCCCCAGGGCCTGATAATCTACATCCTAGGGTACTTAAGGAAGTGGCCCTAGAAATAGTCGATGCATTGCTGATCATCTTCCAACATTCGATGGAATCTGGAACAGTACCCATGGATTGGAGGGTAGTTAATGTTGCCCCACTATTCAAAAAAGGTGGTAGAGAGAAAACGGGGAATTACAGACCGGTAAGCCTGACATCGGTAGTGGGGAAAATGCTAGAGTCCATTATAAAAGATGTAATAGCAGAGCACTTGGAAAACAGTGAAAGGATCGGACAAAGTCAACATAGATTCACAAAAGGTAAATTGTGCTTGACTAATCTGCTGGAATTTTTTGAGGATGTAACTGGTAAAATAGATGAGAACCAGTGGATGTGGTGTATCTGGACTTTCAGAAGGCCTTCGATAAGGTCCCGCATAAGAGATTAGCGTGTAAAGTTAAGGCACATGGGATTGGGGGCAAGGTATTGACTTGGATAGAGAACTGGTTGGCAGACAGAAAGCAAAGAGTTGGAATAAACGGGTCTTTTTCCGAGTGGCAGGCAGTGACTAGTGGGGTACCGCAGGGATCGGTCCTAGGACCCCAGCTATTCACAATATATATTAATGATCTAGACAAGGGAACTAGATGTAATATCTCCAAATTTGCAGATAACACAAAGCTGGGTGGGCGTGTGTGCTGTGAGGAGGATGTCGAGAAACTCCAGGATGATTTGGACATGTTGGGTGATTGGGCAGAAACATGGCAGATGCAATATAACGTGGATAAATGTGAGGTTATCCACTTTGGTGGCAAAAACAGGAAGGCAGATTATTATCTAAATGGCAATAGATTGGGAGAAGGGGAAGTGCAATGAGACCTGGGTATCCTTGTGCACCAGTCGCTGAAGGTAAGCATGCAGGTGCAGCAGGCGGTTAAGAAGGCAAATGGTATGTTGGCCTTCGTAGCGAGAGGGTTTGAGTACAGGAACAAGGATGTCTTGCTGCAGTTGTACAGGGCCTTGGTGAGACCACATCTTGAGTATTGTGTGCAGTTTTGGTCGCCTTATCTAAGGAAGGATGTTCTTGCCATGGAAGGAGTTCAGCGAAGATTCACCAGGCTGATACCTGGGATGGCAGGAATGACGTATGAGGAGAAATTGGGTCGATTGGGCTTGTACTCGCTGGAGTTTAGAAGAATGAGAAGTGATCTCATTGAAACTTATAAAATTCTGACAGGACTGGACAGACTAGATGCAGGAAGGATGTTCCCGATGGTCGGGGAGTCCAGAACCAGGGGACACAGTCTAAGGATAAAGGGTAGGCCATTTAGGACAGAAATGAGGAGCAATTTCTTCACCCAGAGAGTGGTGAACCTGTGGAACTCTCTACCACAGAAGGCGGTGGAGGCCAGTTCATTAAATGTATTCAAGAAGGAGTTGGATATATTTCTTAAATAAATGGTTCATTCTCAGACTGGCAATCAGTAACTAGTGATGTTCCGCAGGGGTCAGTGCTGGGTCCCCAACTCTTTACAATCTATATTAACGATTTGGAGGAGGGGACCGAGTGTAACATATCAAAGTTTGCAGATGAAACAAAGATGGGAGGGAAAGTAGTGAGTGAGGAGGACATAAAAAACCTGCAAAGGGACATAGACAGGCTAAGTAAGTGGGCAGAGATTTGGCAGATGGGATACAATACTGGAAAGTGTGAGGTTATGCACTTTGGCAGGAAAAATCATAGAGCAAGTTATTATCTTAATGGCAAGAAACTGGAAAGTACTGTAGTACAAAGGGATCTGCGGGTCCTGGGGCATTAAACTCAAAAAGTTAGTATGCAGGTGCAGCAAGTGATCAAGAAGGCCAATGGAATGTTGGCTTTTATTGCTAGGGGGATAGAATATAAAAACAGGGAGGTATTGCTGCAGTTGTACAAGGTATTGGTGAGACCGCACCTGGAATACTGCATACAGTTTTGGTGTCCATACTTAAGAAAGGACATACTTGCTCTCGAGTCAGTACAAAGAAGGTTCACTCGGTTAATCCCGGGGATGAGGGGATGGACATATGAGGAGAGGTTGAGTAGATTGGGACTCTACTCATTGGCGTTCAGAAGAATGAGAGGCGATCTTATTGAAACATAAGATTGTGAAGGGGCTTGATCGGGTGGATGCGGTGAGGATGTTCCCAATGATGGGTGAAACTAGAACTAGGGGGCATAGTCTTAGAATAAGGGGCTGCTCTTTCAAAACTGATGAGGAGAAACTTCTTCACTCAGAGGGTGGTAGGTCTGTGGAATTTGCTGCCCCAGAAAGCTGTGGAAGCTACATCATTAAATAAATTTAAAACAGAAATAGACAGTTTCCTAGAAGTAAAGGGAATTAGGGGATACGGGGAGCGGGCAGGAAATTGGACATGAGTCTAGGTTTGGAACGGTGATGGCCCTGTGGGTAGCGGAGCGGGCCCAGGGGCCGTGTAGCCTGGTCCTGCTCCTACTTCTTGTGTTCTAATTCTGTGTTAGATTTCAGGAGATGGTTCTATTCACAGGGATTAGTGGAGACATCGAACAGGCTGCCAGCTAGGAGTCCTTCAAGAGTAAATTGGGCCTGTTCCTGGCTGGGGTGGAGATCACCTTTTACAGAAGGTAAGTACTGTAGGAAATACAGGGACAGAGTGATCTCCTGGACGAGTTTCGATCGCCTAGATGGTTCGGAGAGGAATTTCCCAGATTTTTTCTCCCAAATTGGCCATTGGGTTTTTTATCTGGTTTTTCGCCTCTCCCGGGAGATCACATGGGTTCGGGTGGGATGGAGAGTGATCGTAGATTTGAGGTTAGGATCAGATCAGCCATGATCTTATTGAATGGTGGAGCAGGCTCGAGGGGCCGATTGGCCTACTCCTGCTCCTATTTCTTATGTTCTTATGTTAAGGCTAAAGGGATCAAGGGGTATGGGGAGAAAGCAGGGACCGGGTACTGAATTTGGATGATCAGCCATGATCGCATTGAATGGCGGAGCAGGCTCGAGGGGCCGAATGGCCTACTCCTGCTCCTATCTTCTATGTTTCTATGGCCCACATGGTCCAGTCCCAGCTCGGCCCACGTGGTTGACTCTTGTTGCCACTGAACAAGCCGAATAAACCTTCCAAGGAATTGAAAGTAGTTCAAAAATAATGGAAACATTGGACAGGTCTATCGCCTAATCATCACAGCCCCAGACCATCGCTGCAGGAGTTCCTCAGGGCAGTGTCCTAGGTCCAACCATCTTCATCAATGGGCTTCTCGCCGTCATAAGGTCAGGCTGTTCGCTGACGATTCCACAATGTTCAGCTCCATCCTCACCTCCTCCGACACGAAGCAGCCCATGCCAGCCTACAACATCCAGGCTAGGACTGGCAGGTGGCAGTTAACATTCGTGCCACAGACGTGCCAGGCAATGACTATCTCTTTCAGGATGGCAGGCTGTGACTAGTGGGGCACCGCAAGGTTCGGTGCTTGGGCCCCAGCTAGTCACAATCTATATCAATGATTTGGATGAGGGGGCTAAATGTAACATTTCCAAATTTGCTGATGATACAAAGCTAGGTGACAGTGTCAGTTGTGAAGAGGATGTGAAGAGGCTTCAAGGGGAGCTCGACAGGCTCAGTGAGTGGGCGAGAACATGGCAGATGGAATATAATGTGGATAAATGTGAAGTTATCCACTTTGGTAGAAAAAACAGAAAGGCAGAGTATTTCCTAAATGGTGAAAGGTTGGGGAATGCAGATGCTCAAAGGGACCTGGGTGTCCTTGTACATGAGTCACTGAAAGTGAATGTGCAGGTGCAGCAAGCCATTAGGAAGGCAAATGTTATGCTGGCCTTCATTACAAGAGGATTTGAGTACAGGAGTAAAGAAGTCTTACTCCAATTATATAGGGCCTTGGTGAGACCACACCTGGAGTACTGTGTACAATTTTGGTCTCCTTGCCTAAGGAAGGATATACTTGCCATAGAGGGAGTGCAATGAAAGTTCACGAGATTGATTCCTGGGATGGCGGGACTGTCGTATGAGAAGAGATTGAGTAAACTAGGCCTGTATTCTCTTGAATTCAGAAGAATGAGAGGGGATCTCATTGAAGCATACAAAATTATTACAGGGCTTGATAGGGTGGATGCTGGGAGAATGTTTCCCTTCGCTGGGAAGTCTAGAACCAGGGGCCACAGTCTCAGGATAAAGGGTAGGCCATTCAGGACTGAGATGAGAAGAAATTTCTTCACACAGAGGGTGGTGAATCTTTGGAATTCTCTACCCCAGAGGGCTGTGGAGGCTCAGTCATTGGGTATATTCTAAACAGAAGTCGATAGATTCCTGAATAGTAAGGGCATCAAGGGATATGGCGATAGGGCCGGTGAATGGAGTTGAGGCAGAAGATCAGCCATGATTCACCAGACTGATACCTGGGATGGCAGGAATGACGTACGAGGAGAGATTGTGTCGATTGGGCTTATACTCACTGGAGTTTAGAAGATTGAGAGGGGATCTCATCGAAACCTGTAAAATTCTGTCAGGCCTGGACAGACTAGATGCAGGAAGGATGTTCCCGATGGCCGGGGAGTCCAGAACCAGGGGTCATAGTCTAAGGATAAGGGGTAAGCCATTTAGGACTGAAATGAGGAGGAATTTCTTCACCCAGAGAGTGGTGAACCTGTGGAATTCTCTGCCACAGAGGGCGGTGGAGGCCAGTTCATTAAGTATATTCAAGAAAGAGTTGGATATATTTCTTAAGGCAAAAGGGATCAAGGGATATGGGGAGAAGGCAGGTACGGGGTACTGAATTTGGATGATCAGCCATGATCTCATCGAATGACGGAGCAGGCTCGAAGGGCCGAATGGCCGACTCCTGCTCCTATTTCTTAAGTTCTTATCTCCAGCAAGAGAGAGTCTAACCACTGCCCCTTGACATTTAACGGCATTACCATCGCCGAATCCCCCACCATCAACATCCTGGGGGGTCACCAATGTCCAGAAACTTAACTGGACCAGCCACGTAAATACTGGCAATAAGAGCAGGTCAGAGGCTAGGTATTCTGCGGCAAGTGTCTCACCTCCTGACTTCGCAAAGCCTTTCCACCATCTACAAGGCTCAAGTCAGGAGTATGATGGAATACTCTCCACTTGCCTGGATGAGTGCAGCTCCAACAACACTCAAGAAGCTCGACACCATCCAGGACAAAGCAGCCCGCTTGATTGACACCCCATCCACCACCTTAAACATTCACTCCCTCCACCACCGGCGTACCGTGGCTGCAGTGTGTACCATCTACAAGATGCAACTGCAGCAACTCACCAAGGCTTCTTCGGCAGCACCTCCCAAACCCGCGCCCTCTTCCACTTAGAAGGACAAGGGCAGCAGGCGCATGGGAACACCACCACCTCCAAGTTCCCCTCCAAGTCACACATCATCCTGACTTAGAAATATATCGGCCGATCCTTCATCGTCACTGGGCCAAAATCCTGGAACTCCCTCCCTAACAGCACTGTGGGAGTACCTTCACCACACGGACTGCAGCGGTTCAAGGAGGCGGCTCACCACCACCTTCTCAAGGGCAATTAGGAATGGGCAATAAATGCGGGCCTTGCCAGTGACACCCACATCCCATGAACAAATTTTTTTTTTAAATTCCACAAGCCTAAACCAATCACAACCAGAATGATGTACAGAGCTGAGTGCAATACACCCTGTTGCCAGGCATCACAATTGAAGCCAGATGTAACGATCAATTTACTAACACTAGATCAATTTATCAATGTCTATTATAAGACTATAGAAACTATTAAATGTTGGTATTCAGAGAGATTTGGGTGTCCTCGTACAGGAAACACAGAGTGTTAGCATGCAGGTACAGCAAGCAATTAGGAAGGCAGATGGCATGTTGGTCTTTATTGCAAGAGTAAGGAAGCCTTGCTACAATTGTACAGGGCCTTGGTGAGACCATACCTGGAGTACTGGGCACAGTTTTGGTCTCCTTATCTGAGTCAGGACATACTGGCCTTGGAGGCGGTGCAGCGAAGGTTCACTAGATTGATCCCTGGGATGAGAGGGCTGTCCTATGAGGAGAGATTGTGTAGAATGGGCCGATACTCTCTGGAGTTTAGAAGAATGAGAGGTGATCTCATTGAAACATACAAGATTCTGAGGGGGATTGACAGGGTAGATGCTGAGAGGTTGTTTCCCCCTGGCTGGGGAGTCTAGAACCAGGGGTCACAGTCTCAGGATAAGGGGTCGGCCATTTAGGACTGAGATGAGGAGGAATTTATGGATCTCAAGCTGTGTTAAGGGCTTGTGATTATACATACAGGTGACTTGGCACAGCTTGCGATTGGGCTGCCCCACAGAGAGCCTCCAGATGTGGGAACCTCTGCTGTCTCCCCCCTCTCCTTAGCCCCAAGTGGTACATCCTGCCCTGCCAATTCTCTTCAGCCGTCTCCTGAAGGCGCTGATTCTCGCTGGGGTAGGGTTTCCACAAGCACTGACCGCCCTCCACAGTCACCCTGTTGGGAATGTGTTCGTGTTGCACTGTACAGGCAAAGGCTGCAGTCGTGTCTGTGAGCCAATAATGAGTTGGAAACACACTCAAAATACTTTGTGGTTTATTAAGGGTTAAATGAACTAACATACTCTCTGTGTGAGAGTGAGTGAGAGAGTGTGTAAGAGAGAGAGAGTGTGTGTGAGAGAGAGTGAGAAAGAGAGAGTGTGAGTGAGAGAGAGAGTGTGAGTGAGAGAGAATGTGAGTGAGAGAGAGTGTGAGTGAGAGAGAGTGTGAGAGAGAGAGAGTGTGTGAGAGAGAGAGTGAGAGAGAGAGAGACTGTGAGAGTGTGTGTGTGTGTGTGAGAGAGAAGAGAATGTGTTTCATTGAGTCATTATGGCACAGAAGGAGGCCATTCGGCCCATCGAGTCCGTGCCGGCTCTCTGTTGAGCAATCCAGTCAGTCCCGTTCCCCCGCTCTATCCCCGTAGCCCTGCAAGTTTATTTCCCTCAAGTGCCTATCCAGTCTCCCCTTGAAAACATTGAGTGTCTCCGCTTCCACCACTTCCGTCGGCAGCGAGTTCCAGGTCCTCACCACTCGCTGCGTAAAAAAGTTTTTCCTCACTTCCCCCCTGTATCTCTTGCCCAGAACCTTAAATCTGTGTCCCCTAGTCCTTGTACCATCAACTAGTGGGAACAGCCTTTCCCCGTCTAGCCTATCCAAACCTGCCATAATCTTGTACACCTCGATCAAATCACCCCTCAACCTCCTTTGCTCTAATGAAAACAAATCCAGCTTCTCCAACCTGTCCTTGTAGCTAAGATCCCCCATCCCCGGAACCATTCTGGTAAATCTCCTCTGCACCCTCTCAAGGGCCTTCACATCCTTCCTAAAGTGTGGTGACCAGAACTGGACGCAATACTCCAGTTGTGGCCTAACCAGCGCTTTATAAAGGTTCAGCATAACATCTCTACTTTTGTACTCAATACCTCTATTTATGAAGCCCAAGATCCCATATGCTTTGCTAACCACTCTCTCAATATGTCCTGCCACCTTCAGGGACCTATGCACATTAACTCCCAGGTCCCTCTGTCCCTGCACACTCTATAAAACTGTGCCATTAAGTGTATATTGTCTCTCCCTGTTCCTTCTGCCAAAATGCATCACCTCACACTTCTCTGTATTAAATTCCATCTGCCACTTGTCTGCCCATTCTGCTAGCCTTTCTATGTCCTGTTGCAGTCGATTGGTATCATCCTCACTGTTTGCCACACCCCCAAGTTTGGTGTCATCGGCAAATTTAGAAATTCTAGTCTGTATTTCAATATCCAGGTCCTTTATATATATCAAAAAAAGCAGTGGCCCCAGCACTGACCCTTGGGGAACACCACTGTCTACCATCCTCCAGTCTGAAAAACAGCCATTTACCATAACTCGCTGTTTTCTGTCCTTAAGCCAAATCCTTATCCAATCTGCCACTGACCCACCTCCATGAGCCTCAATTTTATTAACCAGCCTTCTATGTAGTACTTTGTCAAACGTCTTCCTAAAACCCATGTAGACAACATCCATTGCATTCCCTTCATCAATCATTCCTGTTACTTCATCAAAATATTCAATTAGATTAGTCAAACACGATCTGCCTTTTACAAATCCGCTTAATTAGCTTAAACCTCTCCAAAGTGCCCGTTAATTTTTTCCTTGATTATTGTTTCTAAAACTTTACCCACCACTGATGTTAAACTGACCGGCCTGTAGTTACTAGGATTGTCCTTACACCCTTTCTTGAACAATGGTGTCACATTTGCCACTTTCCAATCCTCAGGCACCTCCCCCTAGGGAAGATTGGAAAAATGTGGCAAGCACTTCGGCAATCTCCTCCCCCAGTTCCCTTAGCAACCTGGGATGCAAGCTGAAGTGGGGAAAGATTTAAAATAACATCGCTGGCAGCTCACAGAATGGTGTAAGAGAGGCAGTTGCTGACATGAAAGACCACATCCATAAGGTGTGGTCAAGATAACTGACCTTTGAGACTAAAAACAACTCGGTTGAGACTTGTGGGGTGGGGGGGTGGATTTTAATTCAGGTGCGGGATGGTGTCATGTTATCTGAATTTTGTGTTTCCCACACGAATCTAAGTGGATGTGGGAGATTGATGCAATTTTAACTCAATTGGCCAATTGATTTCCAACGTGTGGGAAGCCTTTGCAAATAGGTTTTTCATGACTGAAAGTCCCCTCCGATGACGTCATCATTGCTGCTGCATTTAAGGTCCACAGCAAGCCTTGCTTCTGCTGCAGACTGCCAAGCTTCTTGACTGTGCAGTGTGAGGGAGCTGCAGCAAAAATGACAAGCGGGAGGGCCAGATCAGCTCCTCGCTTTGACGGGGCATTAGTGGATGGGGCTTGGGCCAACAGGGAGGTGCTCTTCCCTTCCTCAGGGAGGAAGAGGCCTCCCACTCAGACCAAGGCAGTGTGGATGCAGGTGGCTGAGGAGGTCAGCTCCTTGGGAGTCACCCGCAGAACCTGGATACAGTGCAGGAAAAGATTTCATGACCTTCAGCGCACTGGAAAAGTGAGTATGAATTTCCCATCACCCTCAATCTGATCCCCATTGCCTTTCCTCACCAGCACTCAGCTTTAGCAATCTCTTCCTCCACATCCCACTTGACACTGACATCCATGCACCCTTGCCCATTCCCTCTCTCTCTATGCTCACATTCACATAACTACTCGACCATGCAGCCCTCACACTCCCTATCACTCTGATGCTTTGAACACAACTGACAACACACAGGGAGGGCCCTTGGTCTTGCAACCTCACGCCATCTTTCTCTCTTTCTAAGTATCTATGCTATGCAATCTCTACACTCACTCCTTCATTCTCACTCAACCTCCACTTGTCTCATTGCAGGAAAAGAGAGCTCACAACAAAAGAGCGCGAGCCAGGACAGGAGGAGGGACAGCCTCAATAGCCCACCTGACCCCCTGGGAGGAGGCCATCCTGGAAATCATGGGCATTGAGGATGATTCGCGCGTGGGGGATGGACAGATGGGTGCATCACAGCAAGCTGGTGACAGAAAAGTTTCCCATCTCTCTCTTTGACATTGCATGAGTCGCTGATAATGATTGTGAAGCTGTAACAGATGGACTTATGAGCATCTGCAAAAAGCTATGTGCATGTAGCCTTTGCATCACATCTCTGACTCTTTCCTTTACACCCCCACAGGACCATCACAAGCATCCATCCCCCCTAGCCAGGAAGAAGAGGCTGAGCAGCCAGACTCCTCAGAGGAAGCTGCAACCTCTGAGGGCGCAGCGTCACTAGAATTCAGCACACCCAGCACCAGCGCAGACACTCACACCTCGGTGGGACTTTCGGGACATAGAGTAGTGTTGTCACCTGGTGTATCACAGCTCACAAGTGAGCATCAGCAGATTGTGGAGACAGGGACAGCAGTGGAGAGTCCTAGTTGGAGGGCGCAGGACTCTGCCAGCTCGGCTCAGCAGCATGTCAACCCTCTGCCTCTGGGTCCAGCCATAAGATCAGAGGTGATGGAACTCCAGGCACAGATGCAGGAGTCTCTGGCAGGTTTTGTCTCTAGGGTCGCTGCGAGCGTGGAGTGAATGGAGGAGTCCATAGTGAACATGAGCACAGCCTTTGTGGAGTCATTGGCGCATGAACACATCACCACGGAAAGGATGGCTACCTCCGTGGAAAGGATTGCTACCTCCATGGTAAGGCTGGCTACCGTAGAGGAGAGGATGGCTACGGTAGAGGAGAGGATGGCTACGGTAGAGGAGAGGATGGCTACGGCCATGGAGGAGCTTAGTCGCCAGGGTATGAAAAACATGGTCATTGTTCAGAATAGAATGACATCTCTTGAGGAGCGATGGGCATCTATTGAACAGATAAACCAGACCTTCATAGAAGTCCTTCTGAGTAGGACTGCCATTGCAGATATGGGTCCCCATGGCCCCCCTGATGTGCAGCAAGGTGCACTCCAGCCACTTCCAGGCGCTGGCCCCTTCTGGTCTGTGCAGCTTCAGGTGGGTGAGCAGCAGCCTGGCGCTCCTGCTGCTGCTGCTGTTGCTGGTGCTGCTGTTGCTCCTGGTTCTGCTGCTGCCGTGGCTGGTGCTCGAGCTCCTCTAATGCCCAGATGGGAAGGAAATAAATGGCTCCCATGCTTCTGGTATATGCCTCCGTTGAGGAAGCGCTGAGTGAAGGTGGTGAGAGGGGTTTCCCAGGAGGTCACACTGGAGATGGGTGTGAGGCTCCAACTTTCCACAGGTGTGGTTAAGCCTTCTAAAAGTTGCCCCAGACCTGAGACCACTAAGTCCTGGCACCTGCAAATGATGGCTGATCAAATTTCTTCAATGGTTGACCTGCAGTTGATAGTCAGCAATCCAATAGTGCTCCCGCCAGGTTTCACATTCGTGTTTCCCACTAGGCGTGTTTTACGTGGGAAAAGGGTTAAATTTGCAAGGGCCTGTTAAAATAGGTTAATAGAGGCCATTTAGTGGTTATTAAGGGCTTAAAGACCAGTCCCACCTGTTGGATGCAGGACGGAGTCGGGACCATCAGACACGCCTGAGTTAAAATTACTCGGAGTGGGGAACCAGGCCGGGGGGGGGGGGTCCCGCCTGCCCGCCAGTTTTTGCAATTTCAACCCCCCGCATGCCTCCAAGCCCGACTCCACGGCTCAATAAAAATCGAGCCCATGATGTCTGGCACTTCAGCTGCCCTTAGGGTTTTATTATCTGGGTCACAATGCTTCCAAGTTATCTTTTAATCAGCATTCAGCAGTTTGCGCTAATAATTGAGTATGCAGCTTACCTTAGGACATGTAACCCAATCCGTGAAGGTGCATGCGGGCCAAGATCCCCAATCAGGTTGCGGGAATGAATTGTGCACGAGGCTGCCGTGCTTATTTGAATGTATAAAAATGTAGGGCTTGCTGTAACAATTTGGAGAAGTCTGGCTAAAGACAGAGTAGATTGTCTCCCCACCGGTGTAATAAAGACAACTTGACTAGCGATCTGAAAACCTTGTGTCGAGTGTTGGTTTAAAATACTCCACATCAATTGGCATCACGAACAGGATTCCACACGGACGGGAGGCACGGGCGAGTGAAGCTGAGCCAAAAAACGTGAGTACTTTCAAATACCACATACAGTTAGGGCAAGGCAAAACCGTCTCATGTCCACCACCCCCTTTGGAATCAAAGAACTAAAAGGTTTGAATTGATAAGTCAAGCGTTCATGGGGTTCGGGTGAACCGCGCGGATGTATAGGCGTGGTATGAGTTGCAAGTAGTGCAGAAGGTTTAATCATACCTCTGACAACAAATTACCTGAACAAAATTGTTGCAAGTACGGTCTCACGCTGCGAGAGTAAGTAAGAGAGGTACCTCTGACAACGCCAGTTGCAAGTATCGTCTCACGCTGCGAGAGTAAGTAAGAGAGGTACCTCTGACAACGCCGGTTACAAGTACCGTCTCACTCTGCGAGAGTAAGTAAGAGAGGGACCTCTGACAACGCCAGTTACAAGTACCGTCTCACGCTGCGAGAGTAAGTAAGAGAGGTACCTCTGACAACGCCGGTTACAAGTACGGTCTCACTCTGCGAGAGTAAGTAAGAGAGGTACCTCTGACAACGCCGGTTACAAGTACGGTCTCACGCTGCGAGAGTAAAGTACGGGACGTACCTCTGACAATGCCAGTTGCAAGTACCGTCTCACTCTGCGAGAGTAAGTAAGAGAGGTACCTCTGACAACGCCGGTTACAAGTACGGTCTCACTCTGCGACAGTAAAGTATGGGACGTACCTCTGACAACTCCAGTTACAAGTACCGTCTCACTTTGCGAGAGCAAGTAAGGGACGTACCTCTGACAACGCTGGTTACAAGTACCGTCTCACACTGCGAGAGTAAGTAAGAGAGGTACCTCTGACAACGCCAGTTACAAGTACCGTCTCACTCTGCGAGAGTAAGTAAGAGAGGTACCTCTGACAACGCCAGTTACAAGTACCGTCTCACTCTGCGAGAGTAAGTAAGGGAGGTACCTCTGACAACGCCGGTTACAAGTACGGTCTCACTCTGCGAGAGTAAGTAAGAGAGGTACCTCTGACAACGCCGGTTACAAGTACGGTCTCACGCTGCGAGAGTAAAGTACGGGACGTACCTCTGACAATGCCAGTTGCAAGTACCGTCTCACTCTGCGAGAGTAAGTAAGAGAGGTACCTCTGACAACGCCGGTTACAAGTACGGTCTCACTCTGCGACAGTAAAGTATGGGACGTACCTCTGACAACTCCAGTTACAAGTACCGTCTCACTTTGCGAGAGCAAGTAAGGGACGTACCTCTGACAACGCTGGTTACAAGTACCGTCTCACACTGCGAGAGTAAGTAAGAGAGGTACCTCTGACAACGCCAGTTGCAAGTACCGTCTCACTCTGCGAGAGTAAGTAAGAGAGGTACCTCTGACAACGCCAGTTACAAGTACCGTCTCACTCTGCGAGAGTAAGTAAGGGAGGTACCTCTGACAACGCCGGTTACAAGTACGGTCTCACTCTGCGAGAGTAAGTAAGAGAGGTACCTCTGACAACGCCGGTTACAAGTACGGTCTCACGCTGCGAGAGTAAAGTACGGGACGTACCTCTGACAATGCCAGTTGCAAGTACCGTCTCACTCTGCGAGAGTAAGTAAGAGAGGTACCTCTGACAACGCCGGTTACAAGTACGGTCTCACTCTGCGACAGTAAAGTATGGGACGTACCTCTGACAACTCCAGTTACAAGTACCGTCTCACTTTGCGAGAGCAAGTAAGGGACGTACCTCTGACAACGCTGGTTACAAGTACCGTCTCACACTGCGAGAGTAAGTAAGAGAGGTACCTCTGACAACGCCAGTTACAAGTACTGTCTCTGCGAGAGTAAGTCAGGGACGTACCTCTGACAACGCCAGTTACAAGTACTGTCTCACACTGCGAGAGTAAGTAAGAGAGGTACCTCTGACAACGCCGGTTACAAGTACCGTCTCACGCTGCGAGAGTAAGTAAGGGAGGTACCTCTGACAACACCAGTTGCAAGTACCGTCTCACTCTGCGAGAGTAAGTAAGGGACGTACCTCTGACAACGCCGGTTACAAGTACGGTCTCACTCTGTGAGAGTAAGTAAGAGAGGTACCTCTGACAATGCCGGTTACAAGTACCGTCTCACGCTGCGAGAGTAAGTAAGAGAGGTACCTCTGATAACTCCAGTTGCAAGTACCGTCTCACTCTGCGAGAGTAAGTAAGGGAGGTATCTCTGACAACGCCAGTTACAAGTACCGTCTCACTTTGCGAGAGTAAGTAAGGGAGGTATCTCTGACAACGCCAGTTACAAGTCCCGTCTCACTCTGCGAGAGTAAGTAAGGGAGGTACCTCTGACAACACCAGTTACAAGTCCCGCCTCACTCTGTGAGAGTAAAGTAAGAGAGGTACCTCTGACAACGCCGGTTACAAGTATGGTCTCACTCTGCGAGAGTAAGTAAGGGACATACCTCTGACAACGCCAGTTACAAGTCCCGTCTCACTCTGCAAGAGTAAGTAAGAGAGGTACCTCTGACAACGCCGGTTACAAGTACGGTCTCACTCTGCGAGAGTAAGTAAGGGACGTACCTCTGACAACGCCAGTTACAAGTACCGTCTCACTCTGCGAGAGTAAGTAAGGGAGGTACCTCTGACAACGCCAGTTGCAAGTACCGTCTCACGCTGCGAGAGTAAGTAAGAGAGGTACCTCTAAAACCCGCCGGTTACAAGTATGGACTCACGCTGTGAGAGTAAGTAAGAGAGGTACCTCTGACAACGCCGGTTACAAGTACCGTCTCACTCTGCGAGAGTAAAGTCAGGGACGTACCTCTGACAACGCCAGTTACAAGTCCCGTCTCACTCTGCGAGAGTAAGTAAGGGAGGTACCTCTGACAACGCCAGTTACAAGTACCGTCTCACTCTGCGAGAGTAAGTAAGGGAGGTACCTCTGACAATGCCAGTTACAAGTACCATCTCACTCTGCGAGAGTAAGTCAGGGACGTACCTCTGACAACGCCGGTTACAAGTACGGTCTCACTCTGCGAGAGTAAAGTCAGGGACGTACCTCTGACAACGCCGGTTACAAGTAAGGTCTCACGCTGTGAGAGTAAAGTCAGGGGTGTACCTCTGACAACGCCAGTTACAAGTACTGTCTCACACTGCGAGAGTAAAGTCAGGGACGTACCTCTGACAACGCCAGTTACAAGTACCGTCTCACTCTGCGAGAGTAAGTCAGGGACGTACCTCTGACAACAATTAACCACGGGAAGTGAAAAACTTGAGGGGACCGGTGGGGTCTCTGACACACTATTTAACGGTCAAGAATAAAAGATTAATTGACAAAATGGTTAAAAATGATTGGCAACCGAACAACTCACCAGCCAAACAAAGAGAATGGTGGGCCAAGGAAACAAAATTAAAGAAAGAAAAGGCCATCATTTTAGTGGCTTGCGCATATTATGAGTTGAGTAGACGTACTTGAATATGGACCAAAAACCAAAATGGCTAATGGCAGAGGGAAACTTATAAGTTTTATCGACATAGACGCTATCAGTTTCTGTCCAAAACAAGTAAAATACAGGATTTGCTGAGTGAAAGGAATCTTAACAGGAATGCTGGCATCTCAGTTTGTGTGAAAGTGTGTGTTTTAAGTGTGGAAGTTTTCTGTCTTTGAAAGAAAGTGTCTGTTGTGTTTGTTTTAGCTCCGCCCACTCTTTTGTACAGAGAGTTAAAAGCTGTTTAACCCTTTCAAGACTTGTCTTGACTGATGGACAAGCGTGTGCTGTTTTAAGTTTGTTAATTGTTTTACAAAAGATAAGCTTCAGCCAATGTGCCTGGAAGAAAATGAATTTGAATGTTTACAAGGCAAAATTTGATAGACTCTGGAACAGTACCCATGGATTAGAGGGTAGCTAATGTTACCCCACTATTCAAAAAAGGTGGTAGAGAGAAAACGGGGAATTACAGACCGGTAAGCCTGACATCGGTAGTGGGGAAAATGTTAGAGTCCATTATAAAAGATGTAATAGCAGAGTACTTGGAAAACAGTGACAGGATCGGACAAAGTCAACATGGATTTACAAAAGGTAAATCATGCTTGACTAATCTACTGGAATTTTTTGATGATGTAACTGGTAAAATAGATAAGGGAGAACCAGTGGATGTGGTGTAATTGGACTTTCAGAAGGCTTTCGATAAGGTCCTACATAAGAGATTAGCATGTAAAGTTAAGGCACATGGGATTGGGGGCAAGGTATTGACTTGGATAGAGAACTGGTTGGCAGACAGAAAGCAAAGAGTTGGAATAAACGGGTCTTTTTCCGAGTGGCAGGCAGTGACTAGTGGGGTACCGCAGGGATCGGTCCTAGGACCCTAACTATTCACAATATATATTAATGATCTAGACGAGGGAACTAGATGTAATATCTCCAAGTTTGCAGACGACACAAAGCTGGGTGGGCGTGTGTGCTGTGAGGGGGATGCCGAGAAACTTCAGTATGATTTGGACAGGTTGGGTGATTGGGCAGATGCATGGCAGATGCAATATAACGTGGATAAATGCGAGGTTATCCACTTTGGTGTCAAAAACAGGAAGGCAGATTATTATCTGAACGGCAATAGATTGGGAGAAGGGGAAGTGCAACGAGACCTGGGTGTCCTTGTGCACCAGTCGCTGAAGGTAAGCATTCAGGTGCAGCAGGTGGTTAAGAAGGCAAATGGTATGTTGGCCTTCGTAGCGAGAGGGGTTGAGTACAGGAACAAGGATGTCTTGCTGCAGTTGTACAGGGCCTTGGTGAGACCACATCTTGAGTATTGTGTGCAGTTTTGGTCGCCTTATCTGAGGAAGGATGTTCTTGCCATGGAGGGAGTGCAGCGAAGATTCACCAGGCTGATACCTGGGATGGCAGGAATGACATATGAAGAGAGATTGGGTTGATTGGGCTTATACTCACTGGAGTTTAGAAGATTGAGGGGGGATCTCATTGAAACTTATAAAATTCTAACAGGACTAGACAGACTAGATGCAGGAAGGATGTTCCCGATGGCGGGGGAGTCCAGAACCAGGGGTCACAGTCTAAGGATAAGGGGTAAGCCATTTAGGACAGAGATGAGGAGGAATTTCTTCACCCAGAGAGTGGTGAACCTGTGGAATTCTCTACCACAGAAGGCAGTAGAGGTCAATTCATTAAATATATTCAAGAAGGAGTTAGATATATTTCTTAAGGCTAAAGGGATCAAGGGATATGGGGAGAAGGCAGGGACAGGATACTGAATTTGGATGATCAGCCATGATCTCATTGAATGGCGGAGCAGACTCGAGGGGCCGAATGGCCTACTCCTGCTCCTATCTTCTATGTTTCTACGTTGAGGCATGGGTGATTGTTTCTTTGTTAATGTGGCTATGGCTCCTTCCTTTCTTTTCAGGTGATATTGGTTAGTTTAAAAAATTGCTCTGGATTAAATTGGAGTTATGAGGTTAATTAACCTATTAAAACCAGACTTTTATTGTGGCCACGGTGAAATTCTGGTTGGTGTAAATTTGTGTGGACCGCATTGAATAAGATAACTCTGCAAGAACATCCAATAGTGGCAAGTCCCTCTGCAATATTTAATGGTCTGAAACCAGACTTTAAAATATTTACAGTCTTGGACATAGCGAACGGGTTCTGGTCCATACCATTGGCCGAGGAATCACAAGGGAAATTCACCTTTACTGTTGGGGATAGACAGTATACATGGACCAGGGTCCCGCGGGGGTTCCACAATAGTCCAAATATATTCCACCGTGTACTGAGTCAAGCCTTAGATGAGTTAGACCTATCAAAGTACCAGAGCGCCCTACTCCAATATGTCGATGACATAATGATTGCATCAGAGGATGCCAAAGGACACATGGGAGCATTACTAGCCACCCTCCAGACACTAAAGAAAGCTGGCTTTAAATTGAACCCCAAAAAGGCACAGGTCGGACTGTGCAAAGTGAAGTATCTAGGACACAAAATTAGCCGGGGGTATAAGGCACTCCCGCAGGAACGAAAGGCAGCCATAAAAGGCATGCCAAGGCCAGTGACCATCCGGGGAGTAAGGAAAGTGTTGGGAATACTGCAGGAATTTTATATCAGACTTTTCAGGGAAAGCAGAGCCGATTCAACGGTTAGTTAAAGGGGGAGACCCGCCACAGACAAGATAGAATGGGAATCGGAGCAGGACGAGGCTTACGCAAAATTAAAAGCAGCCCTGACGTCCGCACCCACACTAGAATTGCCAAATCTAGTCAAACCATTCCATATACACTATAGACGGGAACTTCTATAATGCTGTAGTCACCCAAGAGTACGGGGGAGATATGAGGCCAATTGCCTATTACTCCATCCAACAAACCCCCGTGGCTAAAGGAATGGCGAGATGCGTGGCTGCCCTCGACTGTGCCACATGGGCAGTGCGGATATGCGAGCCCGTCACTATGTCAGGACAGCTGATACTACACACGCAACACACAGTGGTGGACCTGCTAAACACAGGCAAAATGAAGGCTGTATCAGACAGAAGGAGGGCAGCTTGGGAAGCAGTATTGATACCCAAGGACAGATCAGTCCAGATTATAAGGGAACACAGAGTCAACCCCGCAGAGGGAATGCTATCAGAGGGTGAGGCACATGAGTGTCGGTTAGTAATTGAAGAAGAGGTCAGAGGAACCGTATTATAATCGCCCCTTGAAAATCCTGAAAACACCTTTTATGAAGACGGATCTCGCCGATATATAAATGGAGAGCCACACACTGGTTGGGCAGTAGTATCCGAGAACGGAGAAACAGTCGCAAAGGGAGGGCTTGAAGGAGGAACCTCAGCGCAGGTAGCAGAATTAGTGGCTCTCAAAGAAGTACTGAAATTGGCAAAAGGAAAACGAGTAAATATATAAACAGACAGTAGGTATGCGTTTGGGGTAGTGCATGATTATATGACAGCGTGGAATAGGGGAGGATGTGTAACCTCCGGAGGAGGACAAATACAGCATGAGGAAGTAGTGAGAGACCTAGTAGAAGCGGTAAAAGCAGAAGAGGTAGCAGTGATTAAAATAAAGGCACACCGCAAGATAGTGAGCGAGCAACAAAAGGGAAATATGCTGGCTGATCAGGCAGCAAGAGCAGCGGCGGACACAGAGATGCCTACACCAATAGCAGCAGGTAGAATAACAGCAGAGGAAGTGAACATTAAGAGAATCCAAGAGGAGACCGAAATGGAGGAGCAGGAGCAGTGGACAAAGAGAGGCGCAGCCAGAGGTAGAGATGAAATATGGAAAAAAGACCTCAGGGTGGTAGCCCCTCGCTGTATCCAGGAGAATTTGTTGAAAATATACCATGAGCCAGACCATGGGGGACGGAATGGTATGATAGGTAGGCTAAGTATAGATTGGTGGCGGAGTGGAATGGGACAAGATGTGGCAAGATATTGCAGACGCTGCATCATCTGTGGACAGCACAACCTGGGTAGGCCCATAAAGGTTAAAATAGCCCACCAGCCACGACCCAAAGGCCCCTGGGAAAACCTCCAGATAGACTTTACTGGACCCAACAGCAGAAGGAAGAAATACTGCCTAGTGATCATCGACCAGTTTACAAGGTGGGTGGAAGCATTCCCCACCAGAGACTGCAGTGCTCAGACTGTGGCCCGGATATTTGCATCCGACGTGATACCGAGATGGGGGGTCCCGTTGCAAATAAATTCAAATCAAGGTACCCACTTTATGGGAAAGGTAATGAAGGAAGCTTGTAAGCTACTGGGAGTAAGACAGAAGTTCCACATCCCCTATCATCTGCAAAGCTCAGGCATGGTAGAGCGAATGAACAGAACCCTGAAAACAGCCTTAAGCAAGGCCATAGCCGAAACCGGACAGGGATGGGTGGATGTCCTCTCGTGTATCCTGATGAGGCTGAGAGCCACCCCAAACAGGGTGACCGGACCATGGCTCAGTGGGTAGCTCTCTCGCCTCTGATTCAGCAGGGTGTGCATCTGAGCCCTGCTCCAAGGACTAGAGCAAATAATCCAGGCTGACACTCCAGTGCAGTGCTGAGGGAGTGCTGCACTGTCGGAGGTGCCGTCTTTCGGCCGAGACGTTAAACCGAGGCCCCGTCGCCCTCTCAGGTGGATGTACAAGATTCCATGGCCACTATTTCGAAGAAGAGCATGGGGAGAGTTCTTCCTGGTGTCCTGGGCCAATAATTATCCCTCAATCAACATCACTAAAAAAACAGATTATCTGATCATTATCACATTGCTGTTTGTGGGATCTTGCTGTTGGCAGATTGGCTGCCGCGTTTCTTACATTACAACAGTGACTCCACTTCAGAAAGTACTGCATTGGGACATCCTGAGGCCGTGAAAAGTGCTATATAAATATAAGGTCTTTCTTTTTTTGGAGTGCAGCCCACTCCCTGGGAGTACAATACTGGCTGGGGGAGGGGGGCAGTCTGTTTCCTCAGGGTTGCCATGAACTAGGGGGAGATGGGGCAGGTCTGTGCTCTTGGTGCCATCCTGTTCCAATTGGGCAGTTCCTTTCCCGTCCGACTGAGGCCCAGGGCCCGGCTCCCCAGCGCGGATTTCCTTCCTCCTGCCCATCATTACCGCCGGCTCCCTGGTCAACTAACTGTGGGATAGGTCCCTGGGGGAAACGGGGAAATGCCCAGAGCTTCACCACTGGAGGGAGAAGGCCTCGGGACAGGCAGGGGAGATACCTGACCTGCCTCGGTCTGGGCTGGTGCGGCGGGGGGGGGGAGGGCTTCACCCCGATCTCCGGACTCCCATCGCAGCCAACGTCTGGGATTCTCCACTCTCCCATTGGCCGTCTCCCACTGGGAGCTTGCTGTGCGTGCTCGATGAGCCCCCGACCCAGGAAAATGGGTGGGGGTGCCGGGGCGTTTACGGAGGAGGTGGGCAAAAGACTCCCCCCACTGGCACTCTGCCCCATGGGAGAATGAACCCTCCGCACATATCTGTGAAAAAGGGCAACCTTTTCCGTAACATCCTTTGACTTGTTGCTGAGGAGATTCAGCTTGCTGCTGAATTTAACAAGGGCTCTGGGAGTTTAGTGGTTCTGTTACTGGACTTAATCCAGAGACCGTGAGTTCAAATCCCGTCAGGAGAATTTGAATTCATTTTTTTGATAAATTTGGCAATAAAAAGCTGGGGTCAGTAAAAGTGACCATGAAGCTGTCGAATTGTCGTAAAACTCGTGTCCCTTTAGGGAAGGAAATCTGCCGCCCTTACCCGGTCTGGCCTATATGTGACTCCAGACCCACACCAACGTGGTTAACTCTGAAGTGGCCGAGCGAGACACTCGGTTGTATCAGAACCGCTATCAGCGAAGAAGGCCCACCACCACCACCTCAGGGCAACAACTGCCGGCCTTGCCAGCAACACTCACATCCCGCAAATGAATAATTAAAAAAAGCTCGAGGAACAGCACCTCATCTTTCGATTAGGCACTCTACAGCCCTCTGGACTCAACATAGACTTCAACAATTTCAGATCATATCCCCTATATTATATAATTAATTTTTTTTTTAATCCACACTTTTGTTTGGCCTTTTTACTTCCCTCCCACATGCCAGCTGTCCTTCATTCTGCCAGCGCAATTCACACCCCATCTAGAGCCATCCTTTGTTCCTTAACCTGTCCCATTACCATCTCCTCTCGCCTTGAATATCTCTTAATGTCTCTTTATCTCTCCTGCTCTCTATCCTGTCACTGACCTTCCCTTTTGTTCTTTCACCCCTCCCACTTTTCCCAGCCCCTAACTTACTTTAAAATCTATTCCATTTCCTGCTTTTTTCTAGTTCTGACGAAAGGTCCTCGACTGAAACGTTAACTCTGTTTCTCTCTCCACCGATGCTGACTGACCTGCTGAGTTTTTCCAGCATTTTCTGTTGTTATTTTGGATTTCCAGCATCAGCAATATTTTGCGATCTAATTTTTAAAAAAAAGGTTGTTTCCAGAATAATATAACATTTCGTAAGCGTGTTGGGGCTGGGCGACGGCACGGGTGGTGTAATACAGCTCGAATAAAGCCGGATAAAGACATTTCTTTGCTAAACTTCAACCTGTGTAACCGCAGAGGGTAACACAAACATTTGCTGCTCGGCCTATGTGACAAAAATCAGAACTGCTCAGTCCGTTAATCTTCCAGATCAACAAAGATCCAATGGATCAGCTTGTAGGCCTGAGGCCTGGGGGCTGGATTTTGACAGGCCCTTGAAAGTTTCCTCTCACTCCGAGTGCTCTTTCTGTCTTCCAGTTCAGGGTGAGGCATAACCAAGACCGCCTATTTCCACCTCCGTAACATCGCCCACCTCCCTTGCCTCAGCCCATCGGCTGCTGAAACCCTCATCCATGCCTTTGTTACCTCCAGACTTAACTATTTCAACACACTCCTGGCTGGCCTCCCACATTCCACCCTACGTAAACTTGAGGTCATCCAAAACTCGGCTGCCCGTGTCCTAACTCGCACCAAGTCCCGTTCACCCATCTCCCCTGTGCTCACTGACCTACATTGGCTCCCGGTTAAGCAATGCCTTGATTTCAAAATTCTCACCCTTGTTTTCAAATCCCTCCACGGCCTCACCCATCCCTATTTCTGTAATCTCCTTCAGCTCCACAACCTCCCGAGATATCTGCGCTCCTCTAATTCTGGCCCCTTGAGCATCCCTGATTGTAATCGCTCAACTATCGGCAGCCGTGTCTTCAGCTGCCTAGGCCCTAAGCTCTGGAATTCCTTCCCTAAACCTCTCCGCCTCTCTACCTCTCTTTCCTCCTTTAAGACACACCTTAAAACCTACCTCTTTGACCAAGCTGGGCATCCATGAGGTGCTGTGGGCCATCAGCAGCAGCAGAATTGTATTCCACCACAATCTGTAAACTCATGGCCTGGCATATCCCTCACTCTACCATTACCATCAAGCCAGGGGACCAACCCTGATTCAATAAGGGGTCTGGAATAGCATGCTAGGAGCAGCACCAGGCGTACCTAAAAAGGAGGTACCAACCTGGGGAAGCTGCAACACAGGACTACATGCATGCTAAAAAGTGGAAGCAGCATGCTATAGACAGTGCTCAACGATCCCACAATCAACAGATCAAATCAAAGCTCTGCAGTCCTGCCACATCCAGTCGTGAACGGTGCACCACTAAACAATAACGGGAGGAGGAGGCTCCATGAATATCCCCATCCTCAATGATAGTGGAGCCCAGCACGTGAGTGCAAAAGACAAGGCTGAAGCATCTGCAACCATCTTCAGCCAGAGGTGCCGAGTGGATGATCCATATTGGCCTCCTCCTGAGGTCCCCACCTCCTCCTGAGGTCCCTGACGACTATGTGTGCAGGAAGTGTGTCCAGCTGCAGCTCATGTGGGACCGCATGACGGCCCTTGAGCTGCAGATGGACTCACTTTGGAGCATCCACGATTCTGAGAGGGGTGTGGATAGCACATTTAGTGAGTTGGTCACACCGCAGGTTAAGGCCAGCGTAGACAGTACATGGGTGACCAAAAGGCAGAGCAAGGGCAGGAAGGTAGTGCAGAAATCCCCTGGGGTTGTCTCCCTTAGCAACAGGTTCACCGCCTTAGGTACTGTTGTCGGGGGGGGTGACACATCGGGGGAAGGCACCAGCAGCCAGGCTCATGGCACCATGACTGGCTCTGTTGCAAAGAAGGGAGGGAAAAAGAGTGGCAGGGCTATAGTAATAGGGGATTCGATTGTAAGGGGAATAGATAGGGGTTTCTGTGGTCGCGACCGAGACTCCAGGATGGTATGTTGCCTCCCTGGTGCAAGGGTCAAGGATGTCTCGGCGCGGGTGCAGAACATTCTGGAGGGGGAGGGGGAACAGCCAGTTGTCGTGATACATGTTGGTACCAACGACGTAGCTAAAAAAAGGGAAGAGGTCCTACAAGTAGAATTTCGGGAGTTAGGAGCCAAGCTAAAAAGTAGGACCTCGAAGGTAGTAATCTCTGGATTACTACCAGTGCCACGTGCTAGTAAGAGTACAGAGAACAGGATAGTTAGGCTAAATACGTGGCTTGAGCAGTGGTGTAAGAGGGAGGGTTTTAAATTTTTGAGGCATTGGAACCAGTTTTGTGGTAGGTGTGACCTATACAAAAGGGACGGTCTACACCTGTGCAGAGATGGAACTGATGTTCTCGGGGTAATTTTTGATAAAGCAGTTCGGGAGCATTTAAACTAGTATGGCAGGGGGCTAGAAACCTATGTAGTGAAATAGAGGAAAGTGAAAGGCAGACAGAAATAAATGATAAAAGGGTGAGGAACAAAAAACAAAGGGCCAAACTAATTCATAAAAAATGTGAGCATAAAAAAAGCCTGAGGGTTTTATACCTTAATGCGAGAAGCATCAGGAACAAGGTAGATGAATTAGCTGTGGAAATAGAGGTTAATAATTATGACCTAATTGGGATTACGGAAACATGGTTGCAGGGTGAGCAGGGCTGGGAGCTTAACATACAGGGGTATTCAGTATTTAGGAAGGATCGACAAAAAAGAAAGGGAGGAGGGGTAGCATTGCTAGTAAAAGAGGGGATAAATGCAATTGAAAGGAAGGATATTAACTCAGTTAATACAGAATCTATATGGGTGGAGCTAAGAAATAGCGAGGGGCGAAAAACATTAATAGGAGTGGTATATAGGCCTCCAAATAGTAAAATAGAGGTTAGGGAGGGCATCACGAGGGAAATTAGAGAAGCGTGCAATAAGAGCACAGCTGTCATCATAGGTGACTTTAACTTACATATAGATTGGACTAGCCTAATCAGTAAAAATAATGAGGAGGAGGAATTCCTTGAGTGTTTGAGGGATGGTTATCTGGATCAATATGTCGAGGAACCAACTCGGGAACAGGCTATATTGGACTGGGTACTGTGCAATGAGAAGGGACTAATCAGTAATCTTGTTGTACGGGGACCCTTGGGTCAGAGCGATCATAACATGATCGATTTCTCACTCGAAATGGAGAGCGAAGAAATTGACTCAGAGACTAAGGTCCTGAATTTAAACAAGGGGAATTATGATGCCATGAGACGGGAACTGAGTAGGTCTGATTGGACAACGTTCCTGGGAGGACTGGAGGTAGATAAACAATGGCAAACATTTAAAGATAGAATGACAAAATTGCAAAAATTGTTTATACCAATCTGGCATAAAAGGAAATCTAAAAAGGTGACTCAACCGTGGATAACAGGGGAAATTAGAGACAGCATAAAATCCAAAGATAGGGCGTATAAAATAGCCAAAAAAAGCGCCAGAGCGGAAGATTGGGAACAGTTTAAGATAGAGCAAAGGAGGGCAAAGGGCATAATCAAGAGGGGCAAAATAGCTTACGAAAACAAGCTGGCGGAAAATATAAAAACTAACTCCAAAAGCTTTTATAAGTATATCAAAAGGAAAAGACTGGTGAAAACCAAAGTTGGTCCATTGCAGTCAGATACGGGGGAATATATAATGGGAAATAAGGAAATGGCAGATCAACTAAATGCATACTTTGGGTCAGTCTTTACGAAGGAAGACACAAAAAACCTCCCTGGGATATCGGGAAAAATAGGGACATTGGCAAAGGAGGAACTGACACAAATCAATATCTCTAAGGATATGGTGTTAAGGAAGCTAAAGGGATTGAAGGTGGACAAATCCCCAGGGCCTGATAACATGCATCCTAGGGTACTGAAGGAGGTGGCCCTAGAGATAGCGGATGCACTAAGGATGATTTTTCAGAATTCATTAGACTCGGGAACAGTGCCGATGGATTGGAGGGTAGCTAACGTTACCCCACTATTCAAAAAGGGGGGTAGGGAAAAAGCAGGTAATTACAGACCTGTAAGCCTTACATCAGTTGTGGGCAAAATGCTGGAGTCCATCATTAAGGATGAAATAGCGGAGCACTTAGCAAATGGGGACAGGATAGGACAGAGTCAACATGGATTTACAAAGGGTAAATCGTGCTTGACTAATCTATTGGAATTTTTTGAGGGAGTAACTGGTAGAATAGATGGGGGAGAGCCAGTAGATGTGGTGTACCTGGACTTCCAAAAGGCCTTCGATAAGGTCCCACATAAAAGATTAGCATGGAAAATTGAGGCTCATGGGATAAAGGGGAAAGTTTTGGCGTGGATAGGGAACTGGCTGTCAGATAGAAAACAGAGAGTTGGAATAAACGGCTCATTTTCTGAATGGCAGGCAGTAACAAGTGGGGTACCACAGGGATCTGTCCTGGGCCCCCAGCTGTTCACAATTTACATTAATGACCTGGATCAGGGAGTCGGATGCAGCATTTCCAAATTTGCAGACGACACTAAACTAGGAGGGGGGGTGGGCTCAGAGGAAGAGACCAGGAAGCTCCAGAGCGATTTGGACAGACTGGGCGATTGGGCGGATAAATGGCAGATGCACTATAATGTGGACAAGTGCGAAGTTATCCACCTTGGGTGCAGGAACGGGAGGGCAAATTATTATTTAAATGGCAATAGATTGGGAGAGGGGGAAGTACAGAGAGACCTGGGTGTTCTTGTACACCAGTCACTGAAGGCGAGCATGCAGGTGCAACAGGCGGTCAAGAAGGCAAACGGTATGCTGGCCTTCATAGCAAAAGGGTTAGAATACAGGAACAGGGATACCTTGCTGCAGCTGTACAGGGCACTGGTGAGACCACACCTCGAGTACTGTGTACAGTTTTGGTCGCCTCATCTGAGGAAGGATGTTCTTGCCATGGAGGGGGTGCAGCGGCGATTCACCAGGCTGATACCAGGAATGACGGGAATGACCTATGAGGAGAGACTATGTAGTTTAGGGATGTACACACTGGAGTTTAGAAGATTGAGAGGGGACCTCATAGAAGTGTATAAAATTCTGACAGGTCTAGACAGACTGGATGCAGAAGGAATGTTTCCCTTGGCGGGTGAGAACAGAACTAGAGGACATAATTTAAGGATAAGGGCTAAACCATTTAGGACAGAGATGAGGGGGAATTTCTTCACTCAGAGAGTGGTGAACCTGTGGAACTCATTGCCACAGAGGGCAGTGTACGCCAGCTCATTAAATATATTTAAGAGGGAATTAGATATATTTCTACGGGCAAAAGGGGTTAAGGGTTACGGAGAGAAGGCGGGGACGGGATACTGAATTAAAGGATCAGCCATGATCTCATCGAATGGCGGAGCAGGCACGAAGGGCCGAATGGCCTACTCCTGCTCCTATCTTCTATGTATCTATGTATCACAGAAGCCAGTCTTCAGCCATTTCGATTCACTCCGTGATATCAAGAAACGTCTGAGCGCACTGGATACAGCAAAGGCTATAGGCCCCGACAACACCCTGGCTATCGTGCTGCAGACTTGTGCTCCAGAACAAGCCGCGTTTCTAGCCAAGCTGTTCCACTACAGCTACAACACTGGCATCAATCCAACAATGTGGAAAACTGCCCAGGTATGCCCTGTCCACAAAAAGCAGGACAAATCCAACCCAACCAATTACCGCCCCATCAGTCTACTCTCAATCATCAGCAAAGTGATGGAAGGTGTCATCGACAGATACTTACTCACCAATAAGCTGCTCACTGATGCCCAGTTTGGGTTCCGCCAAGACCACTTGGTTCTCGACCTCATTACAGCCTTGGTCCAAACATGGACAAAGGAGCTGAATTCCAGAGGTGAGGGGAGAGTGACTGCCCTTGACATCAAGGCAGCATTTGACCGAGTCTGGCATTAAGGAACCCTAGTAAAACTGAAGTCAATGGGAATCGGGGGGGAAAACTCTCCACTGACGGGAGTCACACTAGCACAAAGGAAGATGGTTCTGGTGGTTGAAGGTTAATCATCACAGCCCCAGGACATCGCTGCAGGAGTTCCTCAGGGCAGTCTCCGAGGGCCAACCATCTTCAGCTACTTCATCAATGACCTTCCCTCCAACATAAGGTCAGAAGTGGGGATGATTGCTGATGACTGCACAGTGTTCAGCGCCATTCACAACTTCTCAGATAATGAAGCAGTCCATGCCCACATGCAACAAGACCAGGACGACGTTCAGGCTTGGGCTGATAAGTGGCAGGTAACATTCGCGCCACAGAAGTGCCAGGCAATGACTATCTCCAACAAATTAGAGTCTAACCACTGCCCCTTGACATTCAACGGCATTACCATTGCCGAATCCCCCACCAACAATATCCTGGGGGGTCACCATTGACCAGAAACTTAACTGGACCAGCCACATAAATACTGTGGCAACAAGAGGTCAGATGCTAGGTATTCTGCGGTGAGTGTCTCACCTCCTGACTCCCCAAAGCCTTTCCACCATCTACAAGGCACAAGTAAGAAGTGTGATGGAATACTCTCCACTTGCATAAGTGCAACTCCAACAACACTCAAGAAGCTCGACACCATCCAGGACAAAACAGCCCGCTTGATTGGCACCCCATCCACCACCTTAAACATTCACTCCCTCCACCACCGGCATACTGTGGCTGCAGTGTGTACCATCTACAAGATGCACAGCAGTAACTCGCCAAGACTTCTTCGGCAGCACCTCCCAAACCCGCGACCTCTTCCACCTAGAAGGACAAGGGCAGCAGGCGCATGGGAACACCACCACCTCCACGTTCCCCTCCAAGTCACACACCATCCTGACTGAGAAGTATATCGGCCGATCCTTCATCATCGCTGGGTCAAAATCCTGGAACTCCTTCCCTAACAGCACTGTGGGAGTACCTTCACCACACGGACTGCAGCGGTTCAAGAAGGCGGCTCACCACCACCTTCTCAAGGGCAATTAGGGATGGGCAATAGATGCTGGCCTTGTCAGCGACACCCACATCCCAGGAATGAATTTTATAAAATGCTTTTGGTCATCTGCCCTAATTTCTCCTTATGTGGCTCGGTGTCAAATTTTGTTTGATAACGCTCCTGTGAATCGCTTTGGGACGTTTTACTACATTAAAGGCGCTATATGAATACAAGTTGTTGTTGTTGTTGTGAGTCCAGTTATTTTAATTTGTTTTGGTGCCCCCTCACCCCACATCCCATGTTATATTGCCCGATCATCCCTTCCACTTACCTGGCCAGTTTTAGTGTTTCATCTGTTTTGTTGTCAGACATGGACGAGGCCCAACAGGCAGCAAGAGTTGGACAGTTTGACGGGATTTCTGTCTGTTCCTGGACTGTCCAGTCCTCACACCCTGGACTCTGGGCTCTCTCTCCTCGCACCCACTCCCAGTTGCCTCGTGTCCTCTCGCCCCCACCTCCTCTCGCCTCGCCCCTCCCGCCGCCTTGTCTCCTCTCGCCCCCTCTCCTCTCACTCTCCCATCTTGCCAACCCCCCTCCCCCTCACCTCCTCCCCTCTTACCCCTCCTCTTGCCAATTCTCCCCTCCCCTCTCATCCCCCTCTTGCCCCCTCCCCTCAACCCCCTCTCCTCTCATCCCTCATCTCTCACCCTCTCTGCGCCCCCTCTGCCCTCCCCTCTCACCCCCCTCCCCTCTTGCCCCTCCCACCTTGCCCCCTCTAACCCTATTGTGAGCTACATGCTGCCGCTCGGTGACATCATCCAAAATAACAACATCAGTTTCCACATGTACGCTGATGACACCCAGCTCTACCTCACCACCGCCTCACTTCACCCCTCCACGGTCTCTGATTTATCACACTGCTTGTCCAACATCCAGTACTGGGTGAGCAGAAATTTTCTCCAATTAAATATTGGGAAGAGCGAACCCATCGCCTTTGGTCCCCGCCACAAACTCCGTTCCCTAGCCACCGACTCCATCCCTCTTCCTGGCATCTGTCTGAGGCTGAACCAGATTGACAACCTCAGCATCGTATAGATCCCTGAGCTGTGCTTCCGACTTCACATCCACTCCATCACCAAGACCGCCTATTTCCACCTCCGTATCATCGCCCGACTCCGCCCCTGCCTCAGCTCATCCGCTGCTGAAACCCTCATCCATGCCTTTGTTCCCTCTAGTCTCGGCTAATCTAACGCTCTCCAGGCCGGCCTTCCTCGTTCTACCCTCCGTAAACTTCAACCCATCTAAAACTCTGCTGCCATATCCTAACTCTCACCAAGAGAAACCGGACAACTACAGCGCAGTTAGCCTGACATCAGCAGTCGGGAAAATCTATTACTAAGGACGTGGTAACAGGGCACTTATAAAATAATAATAGGATTGAAACATAGAAACATAGAAGATAGGAGCAGGAGGAGGCCATTCGGCCCCTCGAGCCTGCTCCGCCATTCAATGCGATCATGGCTGATCATCCAAATTCAGTACCCGGTCCCTGCCTTCTCTCCATATCCCTTGATCCCTTTAGCCTTAAGAAATATATCCAACTCTTTCTTGAATATATTTAATGAACTGGCCTCCACCGCCTTCTGTGGTAGAGAATTCCACAGGTTCACCACTCTCTGGGTGAAGAAATTCCTCTTCATTTCTGTCCTAAATGTCCTACCCCTTATCCTTAGACTGTGACCCCTGGTTCTGGACTCCCCGGCCATCAGAAACATCCTTCCTGCATCTAGTCTGTCCAGGCCTGACAGAATTTTATAAGTTTCAATGAGATCCCCTCTCAATCTTCTAAACTCCATAAGCCCAATCGACCCAATCTCTCCTCATACGTCATTCCTGCCATCCCAGGTATCAGCCTGGTGAATCTTCGCTGAACTCCTTCCATGGCAAGAATGTCCTTCCTCAGGTAAGGCGACCAAAACTGCACACAATACTCAAGGTGTGGTCTCACCAAGGCCCTGTACAACTGCAGCAAGACATCCTTGTTCTTGTACTCAAACCCTCTCGCTACGAAGGCCAACATACCATTTGCCTTCTTAACCACCTGCTGCACCTGCATGCTTACCTTCAGCGACTGGTGCACAAGGACACCCAGGTCTCGTTGCACTTCCCCTTCTCCCAATCTATTGCCATTTAGATAATAATCTGCCTTCCTGTTTTTGCCACCAAAGTGGACAACCTCACATTTATCCACATTATATTGCATCTGCCATGTTTCTGCCCAATCACCCAACGTGTCCAAATCATCCTGGAGTTTCCCGACATCATCCTCACAGCACACACGCCTACCCAGCTTTGTGTCATCTGCAAATTTGGAGATATTACATCTAGTTCCCTTGTCTAGATCATTAATATATATTGTGAATAGCTGGGGTCCAAGGACCGATCCCTGCGGCACCCCACTAGTCACTGCCTGCCACTCGGAAAAAGACCCGTTTATTCCAACTCTTTGCTTTCTGTCTGCCAACCAGTTCTCTTTCCAAGTCAATACCTTGCCCCCAATCCCATGTGCCTTAGCTTTACACGCTAATCTCTTATGTGGGGCCTTATCGAAGGCCTTCTGAAAGTCCAAATACACCACATCCACTGGTTCTCCCTTATCTATTTTACCAGTTACATCCTCAAAAAATTCCAGTAGATTAGTCAAGCACGATTTACCTTTTGTAAATCCATGTTGACTTTGTCCGATCCTGTCAATGTTTTCCAAGTGCTCTGCTATTACATCTTTTATAATGGACTCTAGCATTTTCCCCACTACCGATGTCAGGCTTAACGGTCTGGGCAGAGTCAACACAGATTTATGAAAGGGAAATCATGTCTGATGAATCTGTTAGAGTTTTTTGAGGTTGTAACTAGCAGAGTAGATAAAGGGGAACCAGTGGATGTAGTATATTTGGATTTTCAGAAGGCATTCGATAAGGTGCCACACAAGAGGTTATTAAACAAAATTAAGGCTCATGGGTTTGGGGGTAATATACTAGCATGGATTGAGAATTGGTTAATGAACAGACAACAGAGAGTAGGAATAAACGGGTCATTTTCAGGTTGGCAGGCTGTAACTAGTGGGGTACCACAAGGATCAGTGCTTGGGCCCCAGCTATTCACAATCTACATCAATGATTTGGATGAGGGGACCAAATGTAATATATCCAAGTTTGCTGATGATACAAAGCTGGGTGGGAATGTAAGTTGTGAGGAGGATGCAAGGAGGCTTCAAGGGGATACAGACAGGCTAAGTGAGTGGCTGCTGCGTTTCCCACATTACAACAGAGACTCCACTTCAGAAAGTACTTCATTGGGACGTCCTGAGGCCGTGAAAGGTGCTATATAAATGCAAGTTCTTTCTTTTCCTCAGTCTTGCCACAAACTAGGGGGTGATGGGGCAGGTCTGTGCTCTTGGTGCCAGCCTGTTCTGGTTGGTAGTTCCTTCCCCGTCCGGCAGAGGCCCAGGGCCCGGCTCCCCTGCATTACAACAGTGACTACACTTCAAAAAGTACTTCATTGGCTGTAAAGCGCTTTGGGACGTCCTGAGGACATGAAAAGCACTATAGAAATGCAAGTCTTTTGTATAGTTTCCTTTTACCTGCTGTGTGCTGTACATGTACAGGAGCTGACACTGAGACACACATGGGCCGTTCAGTACCAGACGAGAGTGTATCATTCCCTTTTACCCGCTGTTTACTGTACATGTACAGGAGCTGACACTGAGACCCACACGGGCCACAAAGTACCAGACGGGAGTGAATCATTCCCTTTTACCCGCTGTGTGCTGTACATGTACAGGAGCTGACACTGAGACACACACGGGCCACACAGTACCAGATGGGAGTGAATCGTTCCCTTTTACCCACTGTGTACTGTACATGTACAGGAGCTGACACTGAGACACACACGGGTCGTACAGTCCTAGACAGGAGTGAATCGTTCCCTTTTACCCGCTGTGTACTGTACATGTACAGGAGCTGACACTGAGACACACACGGGTCGTACAGTCCTAGACAGGAGTGAATCGTTCCCTTTTACCCGCTGTGTACTGTACATGTACAGGAGCTGACACTGAGACACACACGGGTCGTACAGTCCTAGACAGGAGTGAATCGTTCCCTTTTACCCGCTGTGTACTGTACATGTACAGGAGCTGACACTGAGACAAACGGGCCGTACAGTACCAGATGGGAGTGAATCGTTCCCTTTTACCCGCTGTGTACTGTACATGTGCAGGAGATGACACTGAGACACACACGGGTCGCACAGTACCAGACGGGAGTGAATCATTCCCTTTTACCCGCTGTGTACTGTACATGTACAGGAGCTGACACTGAGACACACACGGGCCATACAGTGTATGTACTCTGAGGGTTAAAGAGAAAGGAAGAATTGTGGCATTTATATTTTAGGAGCGCTGTGGAGCCAGGCCGGGTTGCAGTGAGCACTTGGCATGTGTGTAAATGCTACGATGTTCCTGTGCGGGTTATGATGTGATGTGAAGCGGCTTGCTGCTAATTCACAGAGACACGTCCAGGAGCTCAATTCAAAACGTGACCACACTCTGCTCACTGACCGCAGTCTGACCTCAGCCTCGCATTGAAGCTGCTCATACGCTGGGTCTGTGGAGACTGCACTGGGGCACCTGGTTACTCTGGGCCTGTGTGAACTGCACTGGGGCACCTGGTTACTCTGGGTCTGTGGAGACTGCACTGGGGCACCTGGTTACTCTGGGTCTGTGGGAACTGCACTGGGGTACCTGGTTACTCTGGGTCTGTGAGTAATGCACTGGGGCATCTGGTTACTCTGGGTCTGTGGAGACTGCACTGGGGCACCTGGTTACTCTGGGCCTGTGTGAACTGCACTGGGGCACCTGGTTACTCTGGGTCTGTGGAGACTGCACTGGGGCACCTGGTTACTCTGGGTCTGTGAGTAATGCACTGGGGCATCTGGTTACTCTGGGTGTGTGGAGACTGCACTGGGGCATCTGGTTACTCTGGGTCTGTGGAGACTGCACTGGGGCACCTGGTTACTCTGGGCCTGTGGGAACTGCACTGGGGCATCTGGTTACTCTGGGTCTGTGGAGACTGCACTGGGGCACCTGGTTACTCTGGGTCTGTGGGTAATGCACTGGGGCACCTGGTTACTCTGTGTCTGTGGAGACTGCACTGGGGCATCTGGTTACTCTGGGTCTGTGGAGACTGCACTGGGGCATCTGGTTACTCTGGGTCTGTGGAGACTGCACTGGGGCACCTGGTTACTCTGGGTCTGTGGAGACTGCACTGGGGCACCTGGTTACTCTGGGTCTGTGGGAACTGCACTGGGGCATCTGGTTACTCTGGGTCTGTGGAGACTGCACTGGGGCATCTGGTTACTCTGGGTCTGTGGAGACTGCACTGGGGCACCTGGTTACTCTGGGCCTGTGGGAACTGCACTGGGGCACCTGGTTACTCTGGGTCTGTGGAGACTGCACTGGGGCACCTGGTTACTCTGGGTCTGTGAGTAATGCACTGGGGCATCTGGTTACTCTGGGTGTGTGGAGACTGCACTGGGGCATCTGGTTACTCTGGGTCTGTGGAGACTGCACTGGGGCACCTGGTTACTCTGGGCCTGTGGGAACTGCACTGGGGCATCTGGTTACTCTGGGTCTGTGGAGACTGCACTGGGGCACCTGGTTACTCTGGGTCTGTGGGTAATGCACTGGGGCACCTGGTTACTCTGTGTCTGTGGAGACTGCACTGGGGCATCTGGTTACTCTGGGTCTGTGGAGACTGCACTGGGGCACCTGGTTACTCTGGGTCTGTGGAGACTGCACTGGGGCACCTGGTTACTCTGGGTCTGTGGAGACTGCACTGGGGCACCTGGTTACTCTGGGTCTGTGGGAACTGCACTGGGGCATCTGGTTACTCTGGGTCTGTGGAGACTGCACTGGGGCATCTGGTTACTCTGGGTCTGTGGAGACTGCACTGGGGCACTTGGTTACTCTGGGTCTGTGGGAACTGCACTGGGGCATCTGGTTACTCTGGGTCTGTGGAGACTGCACTGGGGCATCTGGTTACTCTGGGTCTGTGGAGACTGCACTGGGGCACCTGGTTACTCTGGGTCTGTGGGAACTGCACTGGGGCATCTGGTTACTCTGGGTCTGTGGAGACTGCACTGGGGCACAGGGTTACTCTGTGTCTGTGGGGACTGCACTGGGGTACCTGGTTACTCTGGGTCTGTGGGGACTGCACTGGGGCACCTGGTTACTCTGGGTCTGTGGAGACTGCACTGGGGCACCTGGTTACTCTGGGTCTGTGGGGTCTGCACTGGGGCACCTGGTTACTCTGGGTCTGTGGGGACTGCACTGGGGCATCTGGTTACTCTGGGTCTGTGGATAATGCACTGGGGCACCTGGTTACTCTGGGTCTGTGGGGACTGCACTGGGGCATCTGGTTACTCTGTGTCTGTGGGGACTGCACTGGGGCACCTGGTTACTCTGGGTCTGTGGGAACTGCACTGGGGCACCTGGTTACTCTGGGTCTGTGAGTAATGCACTGGGGCACCTGGTTACTCTGGGTCTGTGGGGACTGCACTGGGGCACCTGGTTACTCTGGGTCTGTGGAGACTGCACTGGGGCACCTGGTTACTCTGGGTCTGTGGAGACTGCACTGGGGCACTTGGTTACTCTGGGTCTGTGGGGACTGCACTGGGGCACCTGGTTACTCTGTGTCTGTGGAGACTGCACTGGGGCACTTGGTTACTCTGGGTCTGTGGGGACTGCACTGGGGCATCTGGTTACTCTGGGTCTGTGGATAATGCACTGGGGCACCTGGTTACTCTGGGTCTGTGGGGTCTGCACTGGGGCACCTGGTTACTCTGGGTCTGTGGATAATGCACTGGGGCACCTGGTTACTCTGGGTCTGTGGGGACTGCACTGGGGCATCTGGTTACTCTGGGTCTGTGGGGACTGCACTGGGGCACCTGGTTACTCTGGGTCTGTGGGGACTGCACTGGGGCATCTGGTTACTCTGGGTCTGTGGATAATGCACTGGGGCACCTGGTTACTCTGGGTCTGTGGGGACTGCACTGGGGCATCTGGTTACTCTGTGTCTGTGGAGACTGCACTGGGGCACCTGGTTACTCTGGGTCTGTGGAGACTGCACTGGGGCACCTGGTTACTCTGGGTCTGTGGGAACTGCACTGGGGCACCTGGTTACTCTGTGTCTGTGGAGACTGCACTGGGGCACCTGGTTACTCTGTGTCTGTGGAGACTGCACTGGGGCACCTGGTTACTCTGGGTCTGTGGGGACTGCACTGGGGCACAGGGTTACTCTGGGTCTGTGGGTAATGCACTGGGGCACCTGGTTACTCTGGGTCTGTGGAGACTGCACTGGGGCACCTGGTTACTCTGGGTCTGTGGGGTCTGCACTGGGGCACCTGGTTACTCTGGGTCTGTGGGGACTGCACTGGGGCACCTGGTTACTCTGGGTCTGTGGGGACTGCACTGGGGCACCTGGTTACTCTGGGTCTGTGGAGACTGCACTGGGGCACCTGGTTACTCTGGGTCTGTGGGGACTGCACTGGGGCACTTGGTTACTCTGGGTCTGTGGAGACTGCACTGGGGCACCTGGTTACTCTGGGTCTGTGGGGTCTGCACTGGGGCACCTGGTTACTCTGGGTCTGTGGAGACTGCACTGGGGCACCTGGTTACTCTGGGTCTGTGGGAACTGCACTGGGGCATCTGGTTACTCTGGGTCTGTGGAGACTGCACTGGGGCACCTGGTTACTCTGGGTCTGTGGAGACTGCGCTGGGGCACCTGGTTACTCTGGGTCTGTGGAGACTGCACTGGGGCACCTGGTTACTCTGGGTGTGTGGAGACTGCACTGGGGCACCTGGTTACTCTGGGTCTGTGGAGACTGCACTGGGGCACCTGGTTACTCTGGGTCTGTGGAGACTGCACTGGGGCACCTGGTTACTCTGGGCCTGTGGAGACTGCACTGGGGCACAGGGTTACTCTGGGTCTGTGGGTAATGCTCTGGGGCACCTGGTTACTTTGGGTCTGTGGAGACTGCACTGGGGCACCTGGTTACTCTGGGTCTGTGGAGACTGCACTGGGGCACAGGGTTACTCTGGGTCTGTGGAGACTGCACTGGGGCACCTGGTTACTCTGGGTCTGTGGAGACTGCACTGGGGCACCTGGTTACTCTGGGTCTGTGGAGACTGCACTGGGGCACCTGGTTACTCTGGGTCTGTGGGTAATGCACTGGGGCACCTGGTTACTCTGGGTCTGTGGAGACTGCACTGGGGCACCTGGTTACTCTGGGTCTGTGGAGACTGCACTGGGGCACCTGGTTACTCTGGGTCTGTGGAGACTGCACTGGGGCACCTGGTTACTTTGGGTCTGTGGAGACTGCACTGGGGCACCTGGTTACTCTGGGTCTGTGGAGACTGCACTGGGGCACAGGGTTACTCTGGGTCTGTGGAGACTGCACTGGGGCACCTGGTTACTCTGGGTCTGTGGGTAATGCACTGGGGCACCTGGTTACTTTGGGTCTGTGGGGACTGCACTGGGGCATCTGGTTACTCTGGGTCTGTGGAGACTGCACTGGGGCACCTGGTTTCTCTGGGTCTGTGGAGACTGCACTGGGGCACCTGATTACTCTGGGTCTGTGGGGACTGCACTGGGGCACCTGGTTACTCTGGGTCTGTGGAGACTGCACTGGGGCACCTGGTTACTCTGGGTCTGTGGGGACTGCACTGGGGCACCTGGTTACTCTGGGTCTGTGGGGGCTGCACTGGGGCACCTGGTTACTCTGGGTCTGTGGAGACTGCACTGGGGCACCTGGTTACTCTGGGCCTGTGGAGACTGCACTGGGGCACCTGGTTACTCTGGGTCTGTGGGGACTGCACTGGGCACCTGGTTACTCTGGGTCTGTGGGGACTGCACTGGGGCACCTGGTTACTCTGGGTCTGTGGGTAATGCACTGGGGCACCTGGTTACTCTGGATCTGTGGGGACTGCACTGGGGCACCTGGTTACTCTGGGTCCGTGGGGACTGCACCGGGGCACCTGGTTACTCTGGGTCCGTGGGGACTGCACCGGGGCACCTGGTTACTCTGGGTCTGTGGAGACTGCACTGGGGCACCTGGTTACTCTGGGTCTGTGGGGACTGCACTGGGGCACCTGGTTACTCTGGATCTGTGGGGACTGCACTGGGGCACCTGGTTACTCTGGGTCTGTGGGGACTGCACTGGGGCACCTGGTTACTCTGGGTCTGTGGGGACTGCACTGGGGCACCTGGTTACTCTGGGTCTGTGGGAACTGCACTGGGGCACCTGGTTACTCTGGGTCTGTGGGTAATGCACTGGGGCACCTGGTTACTCTGGGTCCGTGGGGACTGCACCGGGGCACCTGGTTACTCTGGGTCATAGAGTCATAGAGTCATAGAGTTTTACAGCACAGAAAGAGGCCCTTCGGCCCATCGTGTCTGCGCCGCCCATCCATCCCTGTCCAGTCTAATCCCATTTTCCAGCATTTGGTCCATAGCCTTGTATGCAATGGCATTTCAAGTGCTCATCCAAATGCTTCTTGAATGTTGTGAGGGTTCCTGCCTCTACCACCCTTTCAGGCATTGAGTTCCACATTCCAACCACCCTCTGGGTGAAAAAGTTCCTCCTCAAATCTCCTCTAAATCTCCTGCCCCTTACCCTGAATCTATGCCCCCTTGTTATTGACCCCCCTACTAAGGGGAAAAGTTCCTCTTTATCTACCCTATCTATGCCCCTCATCATTTTGTACACCTCAATCAGGTCCCCCCTCAGCCTTCTTTGCTCCAAGGAAAACAACCCCAGCCTGTCCAGCCTCTCTTCATAGCTGAGGCGCTCCATCCCAGGTAACATCCTGGTGAATCTTCTCTGCACCCTCTCCAAAGCAATCACATCCTTCCTACAGTGAGGCGACCAGAACTGCACACAGTACTCCAGCTGTGGCCTCACCAGCGTTTTGTACAGCTCCATCATAACCTCCCTGCTCTTATATTCTATGCCTCGGCTAATGAAGGCAAGTATCCCATATGCCTTTTTAACCACCTTATCTACCTGTTCCGCTGCCTTCAGGGATCTATGTACATGTACACCAAGGTCCCTCTGACCCTCTGTACTTCCTAGGGTCCTACCACTCATTGTGTATTCCCTTGCCTTATTTGTCCGTCCAAAATGCATCACCTCGCACTTTTCAGGGTTAAATTCCATTCGCCACTTTTCCGCCCATCTGACCAACCCGTTTATATCGTCCTGTAGCCTAAGGCTTTCCTCCTGGGTCTGTGGGGACTGCACTGGGGCACCTGGTTACTCTGGGTCTGTGGAGACTGCACTGGGGCACCTGGTTACTCTGGGCCTGTGGGGACTGCACTGGGGCACCTGGTTACTCTGGGTCTGTGGGGACTGCACTGGGGCACCTGGTTACTCTGGGTCTGTGGGGACTGCACTGGGGCATCTGGTTACTCTGGGTCTGTGGGGACTGCACTGGGGCACCTGGTTACTCTGGATCTGTGGGGACTGCACTGGGGCACCTGGTTACTCTGGGTCTGTGGGGACTGCACTGGGGCATCTGGTTACTCTGGGTCTGTGGGGACTGCACTGGGGCACCTGGTTACTCTGGATCTGTGGGGACTGCACTGGGGCACCTGGTTACTCTGGGTCTGTGGAGACTGCACTGGGGCACCTGGTTACTCTGGGTCTGTGGGGACTGCACTGGGGCACCTGGTTACTCTGGGTCTGTGGGGACTGCACTGGGGCACCTGGTTACTCTGGGTCTGTGGGGACTGCACTGGGGCACCTGGTTACTCTGGATCTGTGGGGACTGCACTGGGGCACCTGGTTACTCTGGGTCTGTGGGGACTGCACTGGGGCACCTGGTTACTCTGGATCTGTGGGGACTGCACTGGGGCACCTGGTTACTCTGGGTCTGTGGGGACTGCACTGGGGCACCTGGTTACTCTGGGTGTGTGGAGACTGCACTGGGGCACCTGGTTACTCTGGGTCTGTGGAGACTGCACTGGGGCACCTGGTTACTCTGGGTCTGTGGAGACTGCACTGGGGCACCTGGTTACTCTGGGTCTGTGGGGACTGCACTGGGGCACCTGGTTACTCTGGGTCTGTGGGGACTGCACTGGGGCATCTGGTTACTCTGGGTCTGTGGAGACTGCACTGGGGCACCTGGTTACTCTGGGTCTGTGGGGACTGCACTGGGGCACCTGGTTACTCTGGGTCTGTGGAGACTGCACTGGGGTACCTGGTTACTCTGGGTCTGTGGAGACTGCACTGGGGCACCTGGTTACTCTGGGTCTGTGGGGACTGCACTGGGGCACCTGGTTACTCTGGGTCTGTGGGGACTGCACTGGGGCACCTGGTTACTCTGGGTCTGTGGGGACTGCACTGGGGTACCTGGTTACTCTGGGTCTGTGGAGACTGCACTGGGGCACCTGGTTACTCTGGGTCTGTGGGGACTGCAGTGGGGCATCTGGTTACTCTGGGTCTGTGGGGACTGCACTGGGGCACCTGGTTACTCTGTGTCTGTGGAGACTGCACTGGGGCACCTGGTTACTCTGGGTCTGTGGGGACTGCACTGGGGCAGCTGGTTACTCTGGATCTGTGGGGACTGCACTGGGGCACCTGGTTACTCTGGGTCTGTGGAGACTGCACTGGGGCACCTGGTTACTCTGGGTCTGTGGGGACTGCACTGGGGCACCTGGTTACTCTGTGTCTGTGGAGACTGCACTGGGGCACCTGGTTACTCTGGGTCTGTGGGGACTGCACTGGGGCACCTGGTTACTCTGGATCTGTGGGGACTGCACTGGGGCACCTGGTTACTCTGGGTCTGTGGGGACTGCACTGGGGCACCTGGTTACTCTGGGTCTGTGGGGACTGCACTGGGGCACCTGGTTACTCTGGGTCTGTGGGGACTGCACTGGGGCACCTGGTTACTCTGGGTCTGTGGGGACTGCACCGGGGCACCTGGTTACTCTGGGTCTGTGGAGACTGCACTGGGGCACCTGGTTACTCTGGGACTGTGGGGACTGCACTGGGGCACCTGGTTACTCTGGGACTGTGGGGACAGCACTGGGGCACCTGGTTACATGAGAACATATGAACCTAAAAATAGGAGCAGGAGCAGGTCATTCGACCCCTCGAGCCTGCTCCACCATCCAATAAGATCATGGCTGATTTGATCTTGGCCTCAACTCCATTTTCCCGCTCTCTCTTGTAAGGATTTCGGGGGTTTCTTTTAAACTGGTTTAAAGCAATTTTCCTGGTCTTGCAGCCTTTGCCTGCACATCAGACCAATTCCAATAAAACCAATTTACAAACAGCAGTTTCGAATCGCTACCCCTCCTTTAGTTCTGAGTGGAGGAACTTATAATCAATGATATTAAAACGGAACACGTGGTTTGGATGAGAGAAAAAAATCAAGCTTTATTAACTAAAAGAAACTACAATCACAATATCAAACTATCCCACACGAACACAGTAAAATTGTAAAACTATATATCAAGGGGGTACACACGGCAAAACCGAGGGATACAATGGCTACAATGTATTTAAACAATCTTAGCAATTCCCTTAAATCACCATCCCCCCTTAACTCCTGCTAGGTCGCCTTGTGTGGAGTCAGAAACTCTGCTCACATGGTCCAGCGAAGAGAGAGAGAGAGAGAGAGAGAGAGAGAGAGAGCTCACCTATGGTCAGTCAAGAGCCAAGAGCCAAGAGCCAAGAGAGCGAGCTGGCTGCTCAGCCCTTTTTTTATACCTGGTGAGCCCCTCACATCCGTGCCTTGCAAGGGCTGTGTGCAAAATTAACCCCAAAGCTGTGATAGGCTAACTCAAAGTGGTTAGATTGAGTGAATGTGATTTTCAGAGCTCCCTTTCCTGAAACAAAAGGGAGGTACATCTGCTCCATTGTCCAGTACTGGGTGATTTAAAATCCTTTCAAATGTTAACGCTTCCCATTTAAGATACAAAAAGTCTCTTCTGCAGTTTAGATGTCCTTTGGATCCACTCGACATACAAACAAATGCTAATAGCATTCAATTGCTTTATAAACAAAGCATTGTCCTTTGTCTTCATTGAACCTTACTTCCAGACACAGAAAGCTGCATTCCAAACCTCTTTTGTCATTCAGCCATGTGGTGTGACAGCCATTTTATCCCTGGAAATTTAAAAAGCACATTGCCCAGGGATACTTTAATCAAAAAAACATGAATCTTCAGAACTGTAAATTATTGCGAATTCTTACACTCCCCATAACCCTTGACTCCCCTGTAGCTCAAATATCTGTCAATCTCTGCCTTGAATATATTCACTGACTCCGCCTCCACAGCTCTCTGGGGTCGAGAATTCCAAAGATTCACGACCCTCTGAGAGAAGAAATTCCTCCTCATCTCAGTTTTAAATATTCTGAGACTATGCCCCCCAGTTCTAGATTTCCCCACGAGGGCAAACATCCTCTCTGCATCTACCCTGTCGAGCCCCCTCAGAATCTTATATGTTTCAATAAGATCCCCTCTCATTCTTCTAAACTCCAATGAGTATAGGCCCAACCTGCTCAACCTTTCCTCATAAGACAACCCCTTCAATTCAGGAATTAACCTCGTGAACCTTCTCTGAACTGCCTCCAATGCAGGTATATCCCTCCTTAAATAAGGAGACCAAAACTGTACACAGTACTCCAGGTGTGGTCTCACCAACGCCCTGTACAGTTGTAGCAGGACTTCCCTACTTTTATACTCCATCCCCCTTTGCAATAAAGGCCATCATTCCATTTGCCTTCCTAATTACTTGCTGTACCTGCGTGTTAACTTTTGTGTTTCATGTACAAGGACCCTCAGATCCCTCTGTACCTCAGCATTATGTAGTCTCTCTACATTTAAATAATAATTTGCTTTTTTATTTTTCCTACCAAGGTGGATAACTTCACATTTTCCCACATTATACTCCATCTGCCAAATTTTTGCCCACTCACTTAACCTGTCTATATCCCTTTGCAGACTCTGTGTCCTCCTCACAATTTGCTTTCCCACCTATCTTTGTATCATCAGCAAATTTGGCAACAGTACACTGGGTCCCTTCATCCTGGGGCACCTGGTTACTCTGGGTCAGCGAGACGAGCAGGTCCACCAAAACAACAATTAATTGAGTCTCCAGTTTAGAATGGTGACAACAACAACTTGTATTTATATAGCGCCTTTAACATAGTAAATCATCCCAAGGCAATTCACAGGAGCGGTTATCAAACCAAACTTGACACCGAGCCACATCAGGAGATATTAGGGCAGGTGACCAAAAGCTTGGTCAAAGTAGGTTTTAAGGGGCATCATAAAGGAGGAGAGGTCGAGAGGCGGAGAGATTCAGGGAGAGAATTCCAGAGCTGAGGGCCTTGGCGGCTGAAGGGACAGCAGCCAATGGTGGAGTGATGAAAATCAGGGATGCGCATGAGGCCAGAATTGGAGGAGCGCAGATATCTCGGAGGGTTGTTGGGCTGGAGGAGGTTACAGAGGTAGGGAGGTGGTGAGGAGGGCATGGAGGGATTTGCAAACAAGGATGAGAATTATAAAATCGAGGCATTGCAGGACTGGGAGCCAATGTAGGTCAGCAATTTACCTTACGATTTCTCAATCTTAATGTCTAACACATTCTCACACAGTAGCGAGGGCTGGGTGGGTGGCGGGGGGGTTGGAGGGTTGTGGGGGAGGAGGGGAGGCAGGATCGTTAGAGGGGCGCAAGGACCCAGGAGAGCCCCGAGAAGGGGGAGCGGGCGGTCACGTAGTGCTGTGAATCCACGGAGCGCTCACAGTTCACGGCCCCTTCACCCTTAACGAGATGCGACAAGCGGGACAAACGGGAGGATGGTATCAACAGAATCTGGCCGAGCTTTGAACCATGTCTAAACACCGAGCAAATCTGCATTGGCCAAACTAGCAAGGCATTTGAGATCGGTTATGTATGTGAGCTGCGAGGGGCAACTCGCGTGTCAGGTCGTGTTAGCGCAAGGAGGCATAAGACCTCAAGCGGCACTGATTCCCGTACTTAAAGGGACTGCTGGGAGAGAGAGTGCCGCATCGCCCGGTCTGAGAGAGAGGCCCGAGAAACTCGGGACTCTTCAAAACCCTCTCCCCAACAGGCAGGCAACCCCGCACCCTTGGTGCGTAACACTGCGGAGGGGCAGTGATATCCAGTGATGGATTACCCTCAACGTTAGCGCCCCCCTCCCCCCCATCTCTGGGTCTTGTTTCCAAACCATCACTTCCAAACAATGCTAACCTGGGATACTGGGGGGGGAAAAGAAAGACTTGCATTTCTATAGCGCCTTTCACCAGGCTGATACCTGGGATGGCAGGAATGACGTATCAGAGATTGGGTCGATTGGGCTTATATTCGCTAGAGTTTAGAAGAATGAGAGGGGATCTCATTGAAACTTATAAAATTCTAACAGGACTAGACAGACTAGATGCAGGAAGGATGTTCCCGATGGTCGGGGAGTCCAGAACCAGGGGTCACAGTCTAAGGATAAGGGGTAAGCCATTTAGGACAGAGATGAGGAGGAATTTCTTCACCCAGAGAGTGGTGAACCTGTGGAATTCTCTACCACAGAAGGCAGTAGAGGTCAATTCATTAAATATATTCAAGAAGGAGTTAGATATATTTCTTAAGGCTAAAGGGATCAAGGGATATGGGGAGAAAGCAGGGACAGGGTACTGAATTTGGATGATCAGCCATGATCGCATTGAATGGTGGAGCAGGCTCGAGGGGCCGAATGGCCGACTCCTGCTCCTATCCTCTATGTTTCTAGGTTTCTATGTTTCACGACCACCGGACGGCCCAAAGCGCTTCACAGCCAATGAGGTATTTTTTTGAAGTGTAGTCACTGTTGTAATGTAGGAAACGGGTCAGCCAATTTGCGCACAGCAAGCTCCCACAAACAGCAATGTGATAATGACCAGATCATCTGTTTTAGTGGTGTTGGTTGAGGGATAAATATTGGCCCCAGGACACCGGGGATAACCCCCGCTGCTCTTCTTCGAAATAGTGGCCGTGGGATCTTTTACGTCCACCTGAGAGAGCAGACGGGGGCCTCGGTTTAACAGACAGCAAAGGTCAGCACCTCCGACAGTGCAGCGCTCCCTCGGTACTGCACTGGGAGTGCCAGCTTAGATTTTTGTGCTCAAGTCTCTGGAGTGGGACTTGAACTCACAACCTTCTGATGCAGAGGTGAGAGAGAGAGAGTGCTGCCCACTTTTTAAAATATATATTATTTATTAAACATTAAAAACATTTCCAACATCGTGATCATTCCATTGTATCGTACAAATCCATTCCACCGCTCTGCACAGCCACTCCTCCGCCACATATTAACATCAAAACCTGAAGTTTAATTTGTCTCCCATATACTAATATATTGTACTTTAAAAATTGATCAGTAATCATGGCTCCGAATAAGGGAAGTGTGCCTGATAATCCCCCCATCATTTAATCTCCGGCCCTTCCCTTCTCTCATGCTCCTTCCCAACTTTTCGGCCAGCTGTTGCTTTCTCCTGCAGCCTCCGGCTCTTTTTCACCTCCTGTTTGAACTTTCCCTGCAGTTTCAGCCTCTTCCTTCCATTAGGTTTGGGCCGAGGAGCTGCCCCTTCTCCCTCCTTCTGCCCCTCACTAACCTTTCCCTTTCCACACGATGCCACCCCACCCCCCACTTCCATGTCTCTGTCCCCCTCTGACTCCTCACTCTCGAGCTCTCCTGTAACCTCCCGTCCCTGCTCCCCATCAGATACATCATCTCCCTTAGAGAGTCTTCCTGCTATCGTGGTTTCTCCAACAGTGCCGCTCCCTTTGGCCTCATCTCCACCGCTGACCCTTGCTCCCCGTTTCTTCTCTCTCTGGGACAATGGCCCATCTGCACCTATCTTACTCCTTTCTGGTGTCTTTGTCTCGCCGCTCCCATCCTGCTGCCCCTTTAAGGCTCCTGCCTCTTGCACCCTCTCCTTGTCTTGCCCCCTCCTGCTCCCCGAGATGTCCGACTCCTCGTCTTTCTTTGGAGTACTTACACGCACCCTGCACCCCGCTCTCGCCTCCTCTCCCCCCGCGGACACCAGATTCTTCAGGGAGAGCTGAGCCGTATTATGGCTTGACTCTGCTCTCAACCCGTGCTGCCATCTGCTGTCTTTGTCCTTTTCCACTGTACTTGGTGTGTTTTCCACCATCTCCATCCTGCTCCCTGCTCCGCAACTTTCTGCCTCTTCCTGTGCTCTTTTCTCCTTTCATGTGTCCTCCGCCTGCTCCGCTCCTCCAGCCGCTCCACTCACACCTCCTGCTCCTTCTCCCATCTCCTCATCACTCAAGGGGCTTCCTTCTGCCGCACACTCACAGCGGGTGAGGTCTTTGTGACACACCCCACAGCTCTCCACCTTGCAGCTCCGAGCGATGTGTCCAGACTCACCGCAGTTATAACAGTAAAAGTCTGGACAGCTTCTTACAAGATGGTCGTGTCCAAGACATTAATAACAAACCTTCACCTGGTTATCATGCAGTGCCTGGAAGTACTGCACTCCTTCCATTGTCTCGAATTTCATGCTATACGGTAATGACCTCACCCCCTCTGGGAACCGCACCGTTACATAACGGGTTCCATCTGCTACCCGCGTTCCTGGATAGTACCTCCTCTTTATTGCCAAGCACATTTTAATGTCCCACAACTCCAACTTTTTTATTGGCACATCGTCCTCAGTATAAACCGGCAGGTTTAAGAATGAGACCACCACCTCTTCAGAATATATCCAAGAACTTATCTCCAACCTTCAAACTCAGTAAAAGTCTTTCCACCTCCTCTCGGCCACTTGACCGTCAACTCGAACCCAACGCTCGGCTTTGGTCGGCAGGCAAAGCAGCTTCCCTCATTGCAGTCCTCATGTACCGCCTGGATAATATCCCAAGCTCGTATCTCCTTATCCTCGCCCTGAACCACCAATGTGTTTTCCTTTCCAAACCTCCTGGGGTCTCGGCCCAAATCTTTGGGCCTTTTTTTCTCTCTTCCCCCAACATTTTCTCCCCTGATTTACTTCGTTCTAGGAACATTGTCCTCTGAGGGGCCTGGCACTCCGGGCCTGGCACTCCGGGCCCGACACTCCGGGCCCGACACTCCGGGCCTGGCACTCCGGGCCCGACACTCCGGGCCCGACACTCCGGGACCCTCAGGCTGCTGCTTAAGGACCAAAAAGGCCCTAAAACCTGAAAAAAAACCCACCACCAACCTTTAGAAAAGAGAAGACTGAGGGGTGACTGTAAAGTTCGCGCCTCAATAATACACGGACTTCGGGAGAACAGTTTAACAGGTACTTTACTGAACAGGAGGCAGCGTCAGACTGAAATACAGAAGCCCACTAGGGCCTTTTATACAGGGGTGGTCACTGCCGGTACTGCAGTCTGAGACCAGTTATTCCCTTAAAGGTACATACACAACAATTCCTCCCCTTTTAGATAAACAGTACATAACATTCATTTAACAACTAAATAATAACTAATTACAATTTTCTGGGTACTATATACATCAACTGAAATAATCATTTATAAGTTCAGTCTTTGAGGAGGCTTCCTGATCCTGACTGGATAGCGCCTTTCTTGAGTATCCTGTTCTTGCGGCGGAGTTGATTCTGGTTCATTGTCATTGGTTGGTTTGTCAGCTTCCAATACCCCTGCTTCTGAGGTAGACGCAATCTGTACTTCGGGTTGATTACCAGGTGCACCTGCTCGTGGTATTGGTTTGGCTTGTTCCTGTGACTCTAGAATCTGGTCAGCATGGCATCTCACGATGCTCTCTCCAACATCCACTGCGTACATTAGTGGTCCCTGCTGTGTGCATATCGTTCCTGGCTGCCAATTTTCTGTTCGGTAGTCGCGGGCCAAGACTGGTTGCCCTATCTTGAAGCTCCTGGTTGGCTTCTCATTTATGTGCTGGAATTGCTTATCCTCAACATCTCGTCTTATGTTTGGTTTGAGCAAATCCAGGCGACATCTTAGCCTTCGGTTGAAGAACAGTATGGCTGGAGTTTGGTTGGTGACTGCATGTGTTACATTCCGGTAAGCAAACAAGAAATTATCCGCCTTGTGTTGTAGTGGTATGTCGTCATTATACATCGCCTTTATGGCCTTTTTAAAGGTCTGAACAAACCTCTCAGCCAATCCATTTGTGGCTGGATGATATGGGGCAGATGTGTAACGTTTCACCCCATTATTCCTCAGAAACCTCCGGAAATCCTCAGACACAAACTGTGGCCCACTGTCGGAGCAAATCTGTTCTGGCAACCCATTCCTGGCGAAGATGGTCCTTAGGACTGCAATAGTTTTCTCCGTGGTGGTGGAGGACATTTTAATGACCTCTGGCCATTTCGAATGGGCGTCCACAGCGATTAGAAACATTGAGTCCATAAATGGACCAGCAAAATCAATGTGTACCCGTTGCCATGGAGATGAGGGCCACTCCCATGGATGTAGCGGGGCCTGTGGTAGAGCGTTTTGGACCTTCTGGCATCCTGTGCATCTCTTGGTCATATCCTCGATTTCTTTATCGATTCCCGGCCACCACACAAATGCCCTGGCTAGGCTCTTCATTTTTACCCCTCCCAGATGACCCTCATGAAGCTCATTGAGCACTCTATCTCTCAACTTGGGTGGAATTACCACTCGGGATCCACACATCAAGGTCCCCCGGCACACTGACAGCTGTTCTCTCCTTGGCGAGAATGCTGGCAACAGTGAGTCGCCATATGCTGGCCATCCCTTCACCGTCAAATCATAGACCCGAGAGAGTGTCGGGTCATTTCGGGTTTCCTTCTCTATACTTGAGTTTGTAACAGGCAAACATTCGACTATGGTCGCATGAAATATCTCAACAGGGTCCACTGCAGGTGCTTCTTCTACCGTAGGCAACGGTAGGCGCGACAGCCCATCAGCGTTTCCATGCTGTTTCGTACCCTTGTACTCTATGTCGTACTGATGTGTCCCTAGAAAAAGTGACCATCTTTGCAGCCGTTGCGCCGTCATCACCGGAACGCCCTTCTTTGGGTTAAAAATGGAGACCAGGGGCTGATGATCAGTCAGTAGGGTGAATTTCTGCCCGTGCAGATAGTGATTGAACTTCTTCACCCCCCACACCAGGCTGAGGGCCTCCCTGTCAATCTGGGCGTAGTTACGCTCGGCTGAGGTTAGCGAGCGTGACGCAAAGGCTATTGGACTCTCTGAACCATCAAGGAATTTGTGTGACAGCACCGCTCCAATGCCGTAGGGTGACGCATCACATGCCAACCGAATCGGTAGTATTGGGTTGTAGTGGGCCAATACTTCTTTTGAAGTGATTAGGCATTTATATTCCTGAAAGGCACGCTTGCACTCATCACTCCATTTCCATGTCACTCCAGTTTGCAGCAGGGCGTTCAGTGGGTGCAGAATTGTAGATAAATTCGGCAAGAACTTATGGTAGTAGTTCACCAACCCGAGGAACGACCGCAGTTGCGACACATTTTCCGGTGCTGGAGCCTTGACTACAGCCTCAATCTTGTCCGGCGACTTATGCAACCCTTCCTCATCAATCATGTGGCCACAATACGAGATTTGTCTCCTGAAGAACTCGCATTTGGGACGGTTGGCTCGTAGCCCATATTCCTGTAATCTCATGAGCACCTGCTCCAGGTTGGCAAGGTGTTCACTGTCATTTTCGCCCGTAACCAGGATGTCGTCCAAATAACACTGGGTCCCCGGGATCCCTTGCAGGACTTGTTCCATCGCCCTCTGCCAAATAGCCGGGGCTGATGCTACCCCGAATACCAGTCGATTGTACTGGCAAAGGCCTTTGTGAGTGTTTATCGTGAGGTATTTTCTGGATGCTTCTTCCACCTCCATTTGTAGATATGCTTGGGCCAGATCAATCTTTGTAAAACGTTTCCCTCCAGATAGTGAGGCGAAAATATCTTCTATCCGTGGAAGTGGATATTGTACTATGTGCAGGATTGGGTTCACAGTCACCTTGAAGTCCCCACAGATGCGAACCTTCTTCGGCTCCCCAGGCGTGCTGCTCAATGCTTTCTTCATTACAGGAACGATGGGTGTGGCCCACTTGCTCCAGTCCACCTTGGACAGCACACCTGAACGCTCCAGACTCTCCAGTTCAGCTTCAACGGCTGGGCGGATCGCGTATGGCACCGGTCTGGCCTTAAAAAATTTTGGGTTTGCGTTATCTTCGATCTTTATCGTTGCCTTTACTCCTTTTAGAGTCCCAAGTCCTTGTTGGAACACCTCTTCCGCGTCAGATAGAATTTGTGACAGACGTCCAGGTGCGACATCATCATCCTTTTTGTCAGTCACAGTTAGCGCCTGAATGGAATGCCAATCCAATTGTATTTTTCGGATCCATTCACGTCCCAATAATGGTGGTCCTCCATCTCGTAGTATATACATGTATAGTTTCTGTGTTTCCTTGCCGTTATATTGAACTGGCACCCTTATCTTTCCTCTGGGGTAGACCTTTTGCCCCATGTATGTCTTCAATACAATGGACGTGTCCTTTAAGGGTATGTGTGAGAATAGCCGCTCATAGTCTCGTCGATTCATGACAGTTAGGGCTGATCCTGTGTCCAATTCCATCTTTACTGGGGACCCTGCTATCATGAGGGTGACCCAAATGGTTCGGTGATCCTCCTTTGCGATCACGTTGTGTAACTTTAGACAACTTAGTCTCCTGCTCCCGGAGTCCTTATCACTCTCCTGATCTTCCGAACTACTGTCTGTCAATTTCTTTACTTTCTTATACTGTTCCTTAGTAGTTCTTGTAGTGTTGGTTTTCTTTCCCGACCTGCAGACTCTTGCTATATGTCCCATTTTTCCGCATTGCCTGCATACTTTGTCCTTAAACCAGCAGTCCTTCTGCTCATGGGTTGTTCTGCCGCAGCAATAGCACTTTTCTGCTCCATACACCATTTCGTTAGCGCTGTATTCTTGTGGTTTCTGTTGTATTTCCGCAGCTCCCCGTGCTGCTGCTTCGTAGGATACTGCCACGCTGAAAGCCTGTTCTAGCGTCAGGTCCTTTTTCAAAAGTAGTCGTTTCTGGGTTCCTTCACTCTGGAGCCCGCAGACAAACTTATCCCATAAGGTGTCTGCCAGTCCTGCTCCGAACTGGCAGTGCTTCAATAACTTGCGTAGTTCCGTAAGATAGTCAGCATTGCTCTCATCTTTGTGCTGGTTTCTTTTATGGAACTTGAATCTTTCTGCTATCAGCGGCGGTGTAGGGTTGAGGTGTTCCTGTAAGATATTAACAATCTTCTCAAAACTTTTCTCCATTGGTTTAGCTGGGGTAATTAAATTCCGCAATAGGCCGTACGTACTCGCGCCCATCAAATTCAATAATACCGACGCCCTTTTTCCATCGGCCACCTCATTTGCCTTGCAGTATACTTCAATTCTTTCCACATACGTGGTCCAGTCTTCTACCTCGTTGTCGAAAGCAGTGATACTGCCACTTTTCGGCATCTTGTGTGATTTAAAATGGCGCCTCTCGCGCTTTTTCTTCTTCCCCAATGGAATAAAATGGCGCCTCCCACGCTTTTCCTTCTTCCCCAACAGGATAAAATGGCGCCTCCCGCGCTTTTCCTTCTTCCCCTTGCTGCCATGCTGCTCCTAGCATTCTACAGGGTAATGGCGGCGACCCGCGGCTTCGGCGCATCTCACTTTCCTTCCCCCCGTTTATTTTCTCTCCGTTGCCTGGTTCTTGAGCACCGACCGTGCCCTGTGCGCTCCACCCTCTCTCTCCTTTGTTTTCTTTTCCCGGCAACGCTGCGCGGCCCGTTTTGTAGGGCCGCTTGATCGAGCTCGAGCCCGCCGCAGTCCGGAAGGGTCAGCGCACTACCTGCTACCAGCACGATTTGCTGGAACACCTTAACTGGGGAGCCAAGCTCAGCTCTCCACAGCCTCCGCAATTCTCCGAACACCGATGAATCCTTTGGGTGGTTGCCCGCGGTCGACGCCCGTTGCTCAGACTACGACCTCCAAGAAACCTCCTCTCAGGGTGAGATCCCTGTGAGGTGATGCAACACTGCAGGTGAGTTCGAACTTACTCGTCGCCACTGTAAAGTCCGCGCCTCAATAATACACAGACTTCGGGAGAACAGTTTAACAGGTAAGTCAGACTGAAATACAGAAGCCCGCTAGGGCCTTTTATACAGGGGTGGTCACTGCCGGTACTGCAGTCTAAAACCAGTTCTTCCCTTAAAGGTACATACACAACAGTGACCACATAGAGGTCTTTAAGATTCTGAAAGGGTTCGATAGGGTAGAAGTAGAGAAGATGTTTCCACTTGTGGGGGAGACCAGAAGTTAGGGGCCATAAATATAAGATAGTCACTAATAAATCCAATCGGGAATTCAGGAGAAACTTCTTTACCCAGAGAGTGGTGAGAATGTGGAACTCGCTACCACAGGGAGTGATTGAGGAGAATAGTATAGATGTATTTAAGGGATAAACACATGAGGGAGAAGGGAATAGAAGGATATAAGAACATAAGAACATAAGAAGTAGGAGCAGGAGTAGGCCATACGGCCCCTCGGGCCTGCTCCGCCATTCAATAGGATCATGGCTGATCCGAACCTAGACTCACGTCCACTTCCCTGCCCGCTCCCCGTCACCCTTAATTCCCTTATCAGCTAGGAAACTGTCTATCTCCGTTTTAAATTTATTTAATGTCGCAGCTTCCACAGCTCTCTGGGGTAGCAAATTCCATAGATTTACTACCCTCTGAGTGAAGAAGTTTCTCCTCATCTCAGTTTTGAAAGGGCAGCCCCTTATTCTAAGATTATTGCCCCCTAGTTCTAGTCTCACCCATCAGTGGAAACATCCTCACCGCATCCACCCGATCAAGCCCCCTCACAATCTTATATGTTTCGATCGGATCGCCTCTCATTCTTCTGAATTCCAATGAGTAGAGGCCCAACCTACTCAACCTTTCCTCATACGTCAACCCCCTCATCTCCGGAATCAACCGAGTGAACCTTCTCTGAACTGCCTTGAGAGCAAGTATATATTTTCTTAAATATGGAAACCAAAACTGTACACAGTATTCCAGGTGTGGCCTCACCAATACCCTGTATAACTGAAGCAAGACTTCCCTGCTTTTATACTCCATCCCCCTTGCAATAAAAGCCAAGATTCCATTGGCCTTCCTGCTTGGGTCCATCAAGATGGCGGCCGTGACGGTCCGGTGCTGAGATCGCTCTCCCTGCTTCGGGCGGCCAGCTCTCGCCGCTCGCTCCTGCAACCGGAGCGAGGTGCTCGGCGAGTCGGGCAGAGGCAGCGCAGCGCGGTGAGCAGCAGCAACAGCCAAGCCGACCCGCTGGAGCACATCGGCCGGCAGCTCCTCGGCGGGAAGGAATTCCAACTGGGAGGAGGGGAGCCGAGCATGGCGGCCAGAGGCCGACCCGCGAAGAGAGAGAAGTAGGCCCCGGGCCGTGGAGCGTGGAGCCGGCGATGTTGAAGAGGAGGCCGAATTGGAGCATTCACATCCCGATGATGTGTTCGGCGAGTCGGGCGGAGGAGCGCAGCGCAATGACAAGCAGCAGCAGACTCACGACGAGCTGCAGCACGTCGGCCGGCAGCTCCATTTCGGGTAACTCGCAGTCCGGATGGGAGGAGGGGAGCTGGGCATGGTGGCCAGAGCAGGAGACGCAGGTCACCACATGTGGAGCCGGCAACAGCGAGGAGGAGGCCGCGGTGAAGAGGAGGACGGAGCGGCTGAGGGACATCGTGCTCCCACTGCCACGGGAAGCCATTGTATTGACTCTGAACGCGGCGCTGTATGTATAGCTGACGCGTCCCCACGGGGAACAAGCATTCCATTGTACTTGTTACATATGGCAAATAAATCTAATCTGAATCTGGATCTGAATCTGAATCACCTGCTGTACCTGCATACTAACCTTCTGTGTTTCATGCACCAGGACCCCCAGATCCCTTTGTACTGTAGCACTTTGCAGTTTCTCTCCATTTAGATAATAACTTGCTCTTTGATTTTTTCTGCCAAAGTGCATAACCTCACACTTTCCAACATTATATTCCATCTGCCAAATCTCTGCCCACTCACTTAGCCTGTCTATGTCCTTTTGCAGGTTTTTTATGTCCTCCTCACTCACTGCTTTCCCTCCCATCTTTGTATCGTTGGCAAACTTGGATATGTTGCACTCGGTCCCTTCCTCCAAATCATTAATATAGATTGTAAAGAGTTGGGGTCCCAGCACTGACCCCTGCGGAACACCACTAGTTACTGATTGCCAACCCGAGAATGAACCATTTATCCCAAATCTCCGTTTTCTGTTAGATAGCCAATCTTCCACCCATGCCAGTATATTACCCCCAATCCCGTGATTTTTTATCTTGTGCAGTAATCTTTTGTGTGGCACCTTGTCAAATGCCTTTTGGAAGTCCAAATACACCACATCCACTGGTTCCCCTTAATCCACCCTGTTTGTTACGTCCTCAAAGAATTCGAGCAAATTTGTCAAACGTGATTTCCCCTTCATAAAACCATGCTGACTCTGTCCGATTAAATTATGCTTATCCAAATGTCCTGTTACTGCTTCCTTAATAATGGACTCCAACATTTTACCAACCACAGATGTTAGGCTAACTGGTCTATAGTTTCCAGCCTTTTGTCTACCTCCCTTTTTAAATAAGGGTGTTACATTAGCAGTTTTCCAATCTGCTGGGACCTTTCCTGAATCCAGGGAGTTTTGGAAAATTACCACCAATGCATATATGCTGATAGGGTGAGATGAAGAGGGGTAGGCGGAGGCTCGTGTGGAGCATAAACACCGGCACAGACCTGTTGGGCCGAATGGCCTGTTTCTGTGCTGGAGACTCGATATAAGAATTCGAAATTATGAGCAGTTTGGATAGAGCAAGTTGGGAAAAACTGTTTCCTCTGGCACGGGGGGCAGTAACCAGAGGTCACAGATATAAAATAATTGGCAAAAACACTAGAGGGGAAATGAGGGGAAAGTTTTTCACACAGAGGGTTGTTGTGATCTGGAACGCACTCCCTGAAAGTGAGGTGGAAGCAGGTTCCATCGGAACTTTCAAATAGCAATTGGACATGTACTGGAAGAGGACGGATTTGCAGGGTCATGGGGAAAAGGCTGGGGTGTGGGATTAAAGTGGGCAGCTCTAAGAGCTGGCACAGGCACGACGGGCCAAATGGTCTCCTTCTGTGCTGTAAGATTCTAAGAGAATTGTTCTTAATAAAAAGAAAGACTTGCATTTATATAGCGCTTTTCACGACCATCAGATGCCCCAAAGCGCTTTACAGCCAATGAAGTACTTTTTTGAAGTGCAGTCGCTGTTGTAATGTAGGAAACACGGCAGCCAATTTGCGCACAGCAAGCTCCCACAAGCCAGATAATTACCAGATAATCTGTTTCAGTGACGTTGATTGTGTTTATCCAGCTTCAACTTAAATGCAGCGATGATATTCACCTCAACCACTCCTTGTAACGGGTTCCACATTCTCACCAGGCTCTGGCTAACTCCCCTGCTCTTGCTTCAGTATAGTGGCTGGGGGATCTCTTACCTCCACCTGAGGGAGCAGACTCATCTGAAAGACGGCACCTCTGACAGTGCGGCACTCTCTCAGCATTGTACTTGGAGTGTCAGTCTAGATTTTTGTGCTCAGGTTTCCATGGAGTGGGACTTGAACCCGCAACCCTCTGACTCAGAGGCGATGGTGCTGCCCACTGAGCAATGGCTAACGCCAGTGGTGTGGAGGTTGGGGGTGGAGGGGGGGTGCGCTGGGAATCCATTTGTTGCTGTATTTCCAGCTACATTAGAGCCTGTTCCGGTGAGAGGGCGATTGCATTCAATCTCAGGAGTACACTGGCTCTCTTCCACTTTGCGAACAGCAACAGGCAAACCAATTGCCCCCGCGCCCCACCAGCCCCCTCACTCCACCCCCACTCTGGGGAGCTTCCTGCAGTCCCGGATCTCCGTCACTTGGTGGCACTAGTGCACCATCTCATTACCGAGACCAATGGTGATCCCTAGAGGCAGGAGAGGAAAACTACACCTCACTCCACAACTCACAAACCCTCCCCCACATCCTCCGCTGTGGGCTGGTTGACCGAGTGTGGAACTGCACTGATTGCAATCGTGCTTGAAGCTTTGTTAATCTTAATGCGCAGAGAAATCCATCAAACCATCTCCAACTCTAATCCAGTGGGCGGTCACCTAGATTTTCAAATTCTCACTGGGACCCTATTAAAATTGCAATAGAATCGCAGATTCTCACAACACAGAAGGAGGCCATTCGGCCCATTGTACCTGTGCTGGCTCTTTGGTAGAGCTCTCCAATTAATCCCACTCCCCTGCTCTTTCCCCATAGCCCTGCAAATTTCTCCTTTTATATTTATCCAATTCGCCTTTCCAATGCTTTTAAGCAGAAACACATATTCTTGCACTTACTTAACTTTTTTGGTGAATTTGAAATTATAAAGATGTCAGTGCTTCCATCAATCAGGATAGGGGGCTTTACTCTGTATCTAACCCATGCTGTACCTGCCCTGGGAGTGTTTGATGGGACAGTGTAGAGGGAGCTTTACTCTGTATCTAACCCGTGCTGTACCTGCCCTGGGAGTGTTTGATGGGACAGTGTAGGGGGAGCTTTACTCTGTATCTAACCCGTTCTGTACCTGCCCTGGGAGTGTTTGATGGGACAGTGTAAAGGGAGCTCTACTCTGCATCTAACCCGTGCTGTACTTGCCCTGGGAGTGTTTGATGGGACAGTGTAGAGGGAGCTGTACTCTGTATCTAACCCGTGCTGTACCTGCCCTGGGAGTGTTTGATGGGACAGTGTAGAGGGAGCTTTACTCTGTATCTAACCCGTGCTGTACCTGCCCTGGGAGTGTTTGATGGGACAGTGTAGAGGGAGCTTTACTCTGTATCTAACCCGTGCTGTACCTGCCCTGGGAGTGTTTGATGGGACAGTGTAGAGGGAGCTTTACTCTGTATCTAACCTGTGCTGTACCTGCCCTGGGAGTGTTTGATGGGACAGTGTAGAGGGAGCTTTACTCTGTATCTAATCCATGCTGTACCTGCCCTGGGAGTGTTTGATGGGACAGTGTAGAGGGAGCTTTACTCTGTATCTAACCCGTGCTGTACCTGCCCTGGGAGTGTTTGATGGGACAGTGTAGAGAGAGCTTTACTCTGTATCTAACCCGCGCTGTACCTGCCCTGGGAGTGTTTGATGGGACAGTGTAGAGAGAGCTTTACTCTGTATCTAACCCGCGCTGTACCTGCCCTGAGAGTGTTTGATGGGACAGTGTAGAGGGAGCTTTACTCTGTATCTAACCCGTGCTGTATCTGCTCTGAGAGTGTTTGATGGGACAGTGTAGAGGGAGCTTTCCTCTGTATCTAACCCGTGCTGTACCTGCCCTGGGAGTGTTTGATGGGACAGTGTAGAGGAAGCTTTACTCTGTATCTAACCCATGCTCTACCTGCCCTGGGAGTGTTTGATGGGACAGTGTAGAGGGAGCTTTAATCTGTATCTAACCCATGCTCTACCTGCCCTGGGAGTGTTTGATGGGACAGTGTAGAGGGAGCTTTACTCTGTATCTAACCCATGCTGTACCTGCCCTGGAAGTGTTGATGGGACAGTGTAGAGGGAGCTTTACTCTGTATCTAACCCGTGCTGTACCTGCCCTGGGAGTGTTTGATGGGACAGTGTAGAGAGAGCTTTACTCTGTACCTAACCCGCGCTGTACCTGCCCTGGGAGTGTTTGATGGGACAGTGTAGAGGGAGATTTACTCTGTATCTAACCCGTGCTGTACCTGCCCTGGGAGTGTTTGATGGCACAGTGTAGAGGGAGGTTTACTCTGTATCTAACCCATGCTCTACCTGCCCTGGGAGTGTTTGATGGGACAGTGTAGAGGGAGCTTTACTCTTTATCTAACCCCTGCTACACCTGCCCTGGGAGTGTTTGATGGGACAGTGTAGAGGGAGCTTTACTCTGTATCTAACCCGTGCTGTACCTGCCCTGGGAGTGTTTGATGGGACAGTGTAGAGAGAGCTTTACTCTGTATCTAACCCGTGCTGTACCTGCCCTGGGAGTGTTTGATGGGACAGTGTAGAGGGAGCTTTACTCTGTATCTAACCCGTGCTGTGCCTGCCCTGGGAGTGTTATTTGGGACAGTGTAGAGGGGGCTTTACTCTGTATCTAACCCGTGCTGTACCTGCCCTGGGAGTGTTTGATGGGACAGTGTAGAGGGAGCTTTACTCTGTATCTAACCCGCGCTGTACCTGCCCTGGGAGTGTTTGATGGGACAGTGTAGAGAGAGCTTTACTCTGTATCTAACCCATGCTGTACCTGCCCTGGGAGTGTTTGATGGGACAGTGTAGAGAGAACTTTACTCTGTATCTAACACATGCTGTACCTGCCCTGGGAGTGTTTGATGGGACAGTGTAGAGGGAGCTTTACTCTGTATCTAACCCGTGCTGTACCTGCCCTGGGAGTGTTTGATGGGACAGTGTAGAGGGAGCTTTACTCTGTATCTAACCCGTGCTGTACCTGCCCTGGGAGTGTTTGATGGGACAGTGTAGAGGGAGCTTTACTCTGTATCTAACCCGTGCTGTACCTGCCCTGAGAGTGTTTGATGGGACGGTGTAGAGGGAGCTTTACTCTGTATCTAACCCGTGCTGTACCTGCCCTGGGAGTGTTTGATGGGACGGTGTAGAGGGAGCTTTACTCTGTATCTAACCCGTGCTGTGCCTGCCCTGAGAGTGTTTGATGGGACGGTGTAGAGGGAGCTTTACTCTGTATCTGACCCGTGCTGTACCTGCCCTGAGAGTGTTTGATGGGACGGTGTAGAGGGAGCTTTACTCTGTATCTAACCCGTGCTGTACCTGCCCTGAGAGTGTTTGATTCTAATACTGGGTGTCTGAAATGGAAGGGTTTCTGTTTTTCTGCACTGACATCCTCCCCATTGATGAGCAGAAGTTGGGAAACATTTTTGACCCTACTTTTTGTTCTAGCATTTTCTCTTCTGTGTGTCTTGTGTATCCGTGTGGTGACAGAGCTTGCCCAGATCTGAATCATTATTGGATGTTCGTGTTGTCGATGCTTCACCTTCAATGAGGCCAGACAGTGAGACAGTTTTCTTACAGGGATTGATCGAACCCTCACTTTAAATGGTTGAAGTTTCAGAGACACAGTCAGGGTGCTTGACCGTGAGATTGCAACTCAAGTTTGGGAGGAGAATATGAAGACGGCTGCTTTCAGTGCAGATGTGACTCGAAGCGAATGAGGGGCAGAGAGAGGATGTTGATGGAACCCAATTGAATAGCGCAGCAGGAATGAGGCACCATTCTCCTTCCCCTTGCAGGTTGTGCTGTTCCTGAAATCTCCCCCAGGCGGGGTCCTGTTCAGCACAACCTGATACGGCAAAAAATCAAACTGTGACCACACAAAATCTGAAACAGAAACCGGGAGTGTTACACCTTTACAGCAGGTCAGTCCACATCTGGAAAGACAGAGGGCAGGTTAAAATACAGCTATGGGTCACCATTGACCAGAAACTTAACTGGACCAGCCACATAAATACTGTGGCAACAAGAGCAGGTCAGAGGCTGGGTATTCTGCGGCGAGTGTCTCACCTCTTGACTCCCCAAAGCCTTTCCACCATCTACAAGGCACAAGTAAGGAATGTGAAGGAATACTCTCCACTTGCCTGGATGAGTGCAGCTCCAACAACACTCGAGAAGCTCGACACCATCCAGGACAAAGCAGCCTGTTTGATTGGCACCCCATCCACCACCTTAAACATTCACTCCCTCTACCACCGGCACACCGTGGCTGCAGTGTGTACCATCTACAAGATGCATTGCAGCAACTCACCAAGGCTTCTTCGGCAGCACCTCCCAAACCCGCGACCTCTTCCACCGAGAAAGACAAGGGCAGCAGGTGCATGGGAACACCACCACCTCCAAGTTCCCCTCCAAGTCACACACCATCCTGACTTAGAAGTATATCGCTGATCCTTCATCATCGCTGGGTCAAAATCCTGGAACTCCCTCCCTAACAGCACTGTGGGAGCACCTTCACCACACGGACTGCAGCGGTTCAAGAAGGCTGCTCACCACCACCTTCTCAAGGGCAACTAGGGATGGGCAATAAATGCTGGCCTTGCCAGCGATGCCCACATCCCAGGAACGAATAAAAAAAATCACTGAGAGCTAGTGGACAGGTACAAAAAGCTAATGGAATCAGAGAATCAGAGAATGATACAGCTAAGAAGGAGGCCCTTTGTTGTTTCCGTGTGTTAATAGAGACACTGAAGGCAGGAGTTAGTTTCACAGGTGTTTACTGAACAAAGTCTGGAGGTGAACTAACTGATACAACACGATATACAGGCTTATATAGCCCGAGTGGCCATTACCGGCATTACAGTACACAGGGGGCTCTTAAAGGCACATACACTACAATTCCTCCCCTTTTAGCCAACCAGTACATAATATTTTAAGTAATCATTAATTACATGTTACAAGAACAATAATCTACACATTGCTGCAGTTAATCAATTATAAGTCAGTCTCTGTGGAGGCTTCCTGACTCGGTCTGGATAACGCCTCAGTGGTGTAGTAGTTTCTGGTGGTGTAGTAGGTTCTTTTGGCAAGGCTGATTCGGCTTGAATGCCAGTGTCAGGTTCATCTGGTTCCAGTATCCCCGGATCGGAGGTAGATACTATGGGTATCTCTACTTCATCATTAGGCGTATAGAGTTGTGGTGTAGGTTTTCCCTTTTCGGATGACTCTATGATCTGGTCAGCATGGCGCCTTATTATGCTTTCTCCAATGTCCACGGTATACATCAGCGGTCCTAGTCGTGTGCAAATAGTTCCAGGCTGCCATTTCTCGGTACGGTAGTCCCGGGCCAAAACTTGTTGACCTATCTGGAAGGTTCTAGTTAGCCTTTCATTCATGCCTTGAAATTGCCGGTTCTCCACGTCCCTTCTGATGTTTGGCTTGATCAAATCCAGCCGGCATCTTAGGCTTCTATTGAAGAACATCATGGCGGGAGTTTGGTTTGTAACCATATGTGTTGCATTCCTGTATGCAAACAAGGAGTTTTCTACCTTATGCTGAAGTTTTATGTCTTCATTACCCATGGCCTTTATGGCCTTCTTGAAGGTCTGGGCAAACCTTTCAGCCAATCCATTGGTGGCGGGATGGTATGGGGCGGATGTGTCGTGCTTAACCCCATTGTTTTTTAAGAACTTCCTGAATTCTTCGGACACAAATTGCGGTCCATTATCAGAACAGATCTGTTCAGGCAGCCCATTCCTGGCAAATATGGTCCTTAATACTGTGATCGTTTTTTCCGTGGTGGTGGAGGACATCTTTATTACCTCCGGCCACTTGGAGTGTGCATCAACCGCGATTAAGAACATTGGCCTAGAAATTCAGTTGCGTCCGCCAGCCGTAGCGCCATAAGAGGGGTAGTTTTCCAGCGCTAGGCACTTAGCGCCCGGGCGCAGGCCGATCTGCGCCTACGCCCAACTTCAGTTGACATTTAGCGCCGGCGCAAAGTATTTGCGCCCGCTCAGCTGCGCGCGCAGCTTATGACGTCATTTCGTCGTGCAACGCTGTTTGTGCGCCCCAAACCGGAAATTCAGTGGCGCCCGCCCAATGTGGGCGTGGCGCTGTTAAGAACTGTGAAGTGGAACGCAGCAGAGGCCCTGCGGGCCTCGGGGAGCGCTAATTAAAGGGCACTTAGACTGAACTATAAAGGCCAGCCATTTTGCTGCAATGACTTTAGTGCTTTGGATTTCTGGACAGAGACCAAGGAACAGACCTTCCTGATTTGGGACAACATAGGAGAGGTATTTTTGGCTTCTGGCCAGAGCTTGGAAATTTCACTCATTGTGATTTCACTGTTTGCAAGTTTATTATGGGGGCTGCATGGGGTTCCAACCCTCAGTTCCAGCATTATGTGCGAAGGGCTCGCAGACGCTGTGTGAGAGGGCCAGCCATGCCTAGACGCAGAGGGGCCATCAGGCGTCGGCAATGTAGGCCTTACCCACTCAGGGAATACCGGCAGCAGGTGTCCTATCTCACCATGACTGCCGCGCATTGTGTTAAGAGGCTGCGCTTCAGAAGGGAGGTGGTTGCAGAGATCTGCCAGCTGCTTCACAGAGATCTGCGTCCACAGCTGATGTGCAGGACGTCTCTGTCGGTGGAAGTGAAGGTCACGGTGGCTCTGAACTTTTATGCAAGCGGCTCATTCCAAGCCGCTGCTGGGGACATAGCGAACATTTCCCAGTTCGCCGTGCATCGCTGCATCCGGCAGGTCACCGATGCCCTTTTCGCAAGGAGACACCAATTCATCTCCTTCCCCATGACCCTAGAGAGGCAGGAGCAGCGTGCAGTCGGATTTGCCAGGATCGCCGACTTCCCCATGGTGCAGGGCGCCATTGACTGCACGCATGTGGCTATGCGGGCACCTATCGACAATGCCGAGGATTACCGCAACCAGAAGGGCTACCATTCCCTCAATGTACAGCTGGTGTGTGACCACAGGCAGTGCATCCTAACTGTCAATGCCCGCTTTCCAGGAAGCAGCCACGATGCATTTATCCTGCGCCAGACTACTGTGGCTGACATGTTCGAGGCACAGCCTCCACCAAGGGGATGGCTTATTGGGGACAAGGGCTACCCTTTGTGTACATGGCTCATGACCCCGCTCCGCGCGCCCAGGACCCCTGCGGAGGAGGCATACAACGAAAGCCATCAAGCCACAAGGAACATCATAGAGCAAACGATTGGCGTCCTCAAGCAACGGTTCCGCTGCCTGGATCGATCCGGCGGATCTCTACAGTATTCGCCGGATAGAGTCTCCCAGTTCGTCGTCGTTTGCTGCATGCTGCACAACCTGGCTATCCGCAGGACTCAGGCACTGCCACCTCACGTTGGACCACCACCTCAGGAGGACGAGCAGGAGGACCATGAGGAGGAGGAGGAGGAGGAGGAGTACCAGCCCAGGAGGGAGCCACAAGGTCCAAGGGCCGTCCGCCGGCGGCTTATTGAACGGCACTTCTAGGCCCCCTGTCAGGGAATGGCTTGTGGCAATGAACGCACCTGAATGCAGCCGCTCCGCAAGCCCTCAGCCGGTTAACGCAACAACCACTTGAAACATGACACCTGGACAAGCTGAATAAATAAAAAGCTTTATTTAACAAACTCAGGGCCCTTCCCACATGAAACAGAAAAACAGACAACACCCCCAAAAAACAGTCAAAAACATATCTCACTCCCACAACCTGGGGAGGAATAACAAAACTTGTCCATCCAATTGGCCTTCATCCTCGGCCTAACCAAGACAAACCCCCCCATACAGAACACAAACACCCCCATATAAAAAAACAGTTGCCTTCATCTTCGGCGTTAGCAAAATAAGCCCCCCCCCATACAGAACACAAACACCCCCACATAAAAAAACAGTTGGCAACACACTCTACTTGGTGTGCCGAGAGGGCGAGTCCTTGTGTAGGCTTCTCCGGCCCCTGCCCGACCTGTTGCTCCGCCTCAACCTGGGCCCTGTGGGTGTTGCAAGGCTGGGGGAAGGCTCCTGAGGGGCACAATGCGTGACGGCAGATGCCCTTGGGGGTCGGCCTAGACGAGGTCCGGCCCTGGAGGGGCCGGCTGCTGACTGCTGCAGCTGTGGCTGGGCAGCATCAGTCTCTCCAGCAGCTCATCGCAGCTTGGCTGGGGGAGTGGTAGTGGCGGCTGCATCAATGGGGGCAAGCTGGCTGATGCCAGGCGCTCGCTGGTCGCCAGAGACACTGGCACTCGGCTGGGCTGGCACTGCAGCAAGCGCAGCAATCTGGTGAAGGCCAGACCGCTGTGCTGCAGCAGGGCGGCGGGTGCCCTGGCGATGCTTCCGTGACACCGCGAGTGTGGCAGAAGTGAGTGCCCGAACTGCCCTGGTCTGTGCCCACATCAGATCAGCCAGTGTCTGCACGGCACCACTCATGAACTCTCGACTCGCGTCCTGTGCTGCCGCGAGTTGGTCGACACCCCTGGCCTGTGAGTCCCCGAAATCGGCCACACTATGAGCCAGGGACTCAATGGCCTGAGGCAACTGTCCCACAACCCCCATGAACTCGTTGTGGTGCCGCTCCGAGGCCGCGGACATTTCATCAAGGAGGCGCACCTCCTGGGCGAGGACCGTCTCCGGACTGGAGGGCGGACTCTCCCTCTGGGGAGAAGGCCGCCGAGCTGCCCGACCCTTCCCGCGTGCCTGGACGCCACTTGGCCCAGCAACTGCCCTCCCCTGCAACACTTCCCCCCTCTGGGGAGAAGGCCGCCGTGCTGCCCGACCCTTCCCGCGTGCCTGGACGCCACTGGGCCCAGCAACTACACCCCCCTGCAACACTTCCCCCCTCTGGGGAGAAGGCAGCCGTGCTGCCCGACCCTTCCCGCGTGCCTGGACGCCACTGGGCCCAGGAGCTACACCCCCCTGCAACACTTCCCCCTGGCTCTCCTCCAGGCAAGACGTGTCCCCTCCATTGCCATCCCCTGGCGCGGATGAGGGTTCCCCCGATGTGCCGCCTTCCTCTTGGTCCTCGTCGTCCTCCTCTTCCGAGGGACTGGCACTCTCAGCTTCAGGGACCTCCTCCTCACCAGCTGAAAGCAGGAAGGCACAAGAGTAGCTTTAGAGTGAGGACAGGGCGTCAGCGAGGGAGGCATGATTGGTGGCATTATGCGCATTGGTGGGACAGTGGCAAAGGATGTAGATCTGAAGCGCAAGGGGAACGAGAGAGGCGCAAACGGTCATGTCCTTACCATTGGGGCCCAGCACAGGGTCGGCATCTCCAATAGCAACGGGGCCAACCACCCGGGCACGCATGAGTCGAGCCACGCGCTCCTCCAGGTCACTGAGCTCCTGGAACTGGGCACGGCCTCCCCCGGTGACAGTCCGGCTCCTCAGATTCTGCGCCAGCTTGGCCTGCAAGAGAAAGGATGGCCTCTAAGTACAGTGTGGTGCCCTGTTGCTGTGTGCACTGCCTCCCATGGTCGAATAGCTTGGCCAGTGTGGTGCCCTGTTGTTGTGTGCACTGCCTCCCATGGTCGAATAGCTTGGCCAGTGTGTGAAGTGCAGAAAGTGTTATTGATGATCATGCCAGTGCCATAGCTGCGGGAGGAGGGCTGGCCATTAGGCCTTTGAGGTCCCTTTGCCCATAATGTGAGGTGCACATGCAAGGATGAGGAGGACACTGGAAAGGGTACTCACCCTGACCAACCAAGTGAGGTCGTTGTACTTCTTGCGGCATTGGTCACCAGTCCTGGGGACATCGCTGTTGGCTGACACCCTCAGGGCGATTTCCCTCCAGGCTCTCCTGTACTGCCTCCTGGGAGCCTTCTTGCCACTGTCCGGGCACAAGATCTCTCTGTTCTTTTCCAACCCCCTAAGCAGCACCCTCAAAGCATGCTCCGAGAAGCGCTGCGCTCGTTCACGGGCCTTCTGCATGGCTTCAGGCGCTATTTGGGTCCACCAGCAGTGTTCAGGCCTAGCTGCAGGGCTCCACTATCCAGGGCGTGGCAGCAGACAAAGTCGACCCTTCCCCCTTTAAGAGCTGGCCGGCGTCAGGGTGTCTGCTGTCAATCAAAACATGACCGCACCTGCGCTGCGCCCGGCCTCGGCGTTATCAGTCCGCACCGCCGGCTTAGCGCCTAAAGATAGGAGTGCAACGCCAGTTTCAGCGCTCGCCCAAACTCCTTGGCCAAAGCTACTGAATTTCGGCGAAGTGGCCTACACTTTCCGGCGGGCGCTAACTTTACCGCCCGCCCGACTTTACCGCCCCAAAAGTGGCTAGACTGAATTTCTAGGCCATTGAGTCCATAAATGGACCAGCAAAGTCGATGTGTACCCTTTGCCATGGAGATGAGGGCCACTCCCATGGATGTAGAGGGGCTTGTGGTGGAGCGTTTTGGACCTTCTGGCATCCTAGGCAGCTCTTGGTCATTTCTTCGATGTCTCCATTGACACCTGGCCACCATACAAACGCCCTGGCTAGGTTCTTCATTTTCACTCCACCCAGATGCCCCTCGTGAAGCTCCTTTAGCACTTTATCCTGGAGTTTGGGTGGAATCACCACTCTGGATCCACACATCAAGGTTCCTCGGCACACTGACAGCTGTTCTCTTCTTTGCGAGAATGCTGGCAACAGTGGTTCACCATGTGCTGGCCATCCCTTCACTGTTAAATCGTAGACCCGTGAGAGAGTCGGGTCATTTCTCGTTTCCCTTTCAATGGCAGAATTTGTTACTGGTAGATATTCCACTATGGTAGAGTGGAACATCTCCACTGAGTCTACTGTAGGTGCCTCTTCTACCGTTGGCAACGGTAGGCACGATAAACCGTCAGCATTCCCATGCTGTTTTGATCCTTTGTATTCTATGTCATATTGGTGTGCCCCTAGAAAAAGGGACCACCTCTGTAGCCTTTGCGCTGTCATAATGGGAACACCCTTTTTAGGGTTGAATATGGAGATGAGGGGTTGATGGTCAGTCAACAAGGTAAATTTTTGTCCGTGTAGGTAATGGTTGAATTTCTTCACTCCCCATACCAGGCTGAGTGCTTCCCTGTCGATTTGGGCATAGTTACGCTCAGCTGAGTTTAATGAGCGTGACGCAAAAGCTATCGGCCGTTCCGAGCCATCAGGGAATCTATGCGATAATACCGCTCGTACGCCGTAAGGGGATGCATCGCACGCCAGTCTGATTGGCAGTGATGGGTTGTAATGAGCCAAAACTTCCTTGGACGTGATTAAGTCTTTGCATTTATGGAAGGCACGTTTACAGTCTTCGCTCCATTTCCAAATTACTCCTGTTTGTAGCAGTTCATTAAGAGGGTGCAGAAGAGTTGATAAGTTCGGTAAAAATTTATGATAGTAATTTATCAATCCCAGGAACGACCTTAATTGTGAAACATTTTCAGGTGCTGGGGCTTTTATGACCGCTTCAATTTTTTCAGTTGACTTATGCAACCCTTCCTTATTAATTATGTGGCCACAATATGATATTTGTTTCTGGAAAAATTCACACTTGGGGCGATTTGCTCGTAGGCCCCGTTCTCTCAGCCTAGTGAGCACCTGCTCCAAATTGGCAAGGTGCTCGTTGTCATTTTCTGCTGTTACAAGGATGTCGTCTAGGTAGCATTGAGTCCCCGGAATCCCTTGGAGGACTTGCTCCATAGCTCTTTGCCAGATAGCTGGAGTTGATGCTACTCCGAAAACCAGTCGATTGTACTGGTACAGGCCTTTGTGTGTATTTATCGTGAGATACTTTTTAGAGGCCTCTTCAACCTCCATCTGTAGACATGCCTGTGCCAAGTCAATTTTGGTGAAACGTTTCCCTCCGGATAGTGAGGCGAAAATATCTTCTATCCTCGGAAGAGGATACTGTACCGTGTGAAGGACCGGGTTTACAGTCACCTTGAAGTCTCCACAGATGCAAATTTTTCTCTGTTCTTCAGATTTATCATTATTCAACGTTTTCTTCATGACCGGGACGATGGGTGTTGCCCACTCGCTCCAATCTATCTTGGATAATACGCCTGCCTTTTCCAAATTCTCCAGCTCTGCCTCGACTGCTGGATGAATTGCGTATGGCACCGGCCTTGCCTTAAAAAACTTGGGAATTGCTGCATCTTCCACTTTTATTGAGGCGGTGATGCCTTTCAAGGTTCCTGGTTTCTCTTGAAACACTTCCTTGGCGTTGGCCAAGATGTCTTTTAATCGTTCAGGTATGACGTCATCATCATTTTTTTTCTTACTGGTCACCGTCAGTGCCTGAATGGAGTGCCAGTCTAAACGTATCTTCCTGATCCATTCACGTCCCAACAGCGGTGGACCACCATCTTGTAGAACGTATAAATACAACTTCTGTATTTCCTTGCCGTTGTATACAACAGGCACCCTTATTTTTCCTTTGGGGTATACTTTCTGCCCCGTATATGTTTTCAAGATAATGGATGTGTCTTTTAAAGGTATATGCGGAAATAGCCGCTCGTAATCCCATCAATTTATGACGGTCAGAGCTGATCCTGTATCTAGCTCCATTTTAACTGGGGACCCTGCTATCGTGAGGGTAACCCAAATGGTCTGGTAATCTTCTTTGGCAATTACATTATGTAATTTGAGACAGCTTAGTCTCTTGTTTCCAGAGTCGCTATCGCTCTTCTGGTCTTCGGAGCTACTGTCCGTCATCATTTGTACCTTTCTGTACTTTTCTTTATTGTTTTTTTTTTCCTGTCCGTGGACTTTTTTTGTCCAGATCGGCATACCCGTGCAATGTGTCCAATCTTTCCGCATTGCCTGCATGCTTTGTCCTTGAACCAGCAGTCCCTCTGGTCATGGGTGGATCTGCCGCAGCGATAACATCTCTCGAAACCCTGTGTCATTTCATGGGTGCCGAAGTCCTGTGTCTTTTGCTGTATCTCTGCAGCTCCTCTTGCGGCTGCTTCGTATGATACAGCCATACTGAAAGCCTTGTCCAGTGTCAAATCTTTCTCAGAAAGCAGCCTTTTCTGTGTTCCTCACTTAGGAGACCGCAGACGAATTTGTCTCGAAGAGAATCTGCCAGTCCTGCCCCGAATTGGCAGTGCTTTGATAGCTTTCTTAATTCGGTGAGGTAATCAGCGTTACTTTCATTCTTGTGCTGATTCCTCTTGAAGAATTTGAATCGTTCCGCTATCAGCAGCGGTGTTGGGTTTAAGTGCTCCTGTAGGGTATCAACAATTTCCTTAAAATTCTTGTCCTTTGGTTTGGCTGGAGCGATTAAGTTTCGTAACAGCCCGTATGTCTTTGCGCCCATTAGATTTAGAAGTACTGACGCCTTTTTATCATTTTCTATTCCATTTGCTATGCAGTATACCTCCACTCTTTCCACATATGTGGTCCAATCCTCTATATCGTTATCAAAAGCATCAATATTGCCAGCCTTAGGCATCCTGGAAAGATATGGCGCTTCCCGCGCTTTCCTTTCTTCCCTGCAGAAAAAATATGGCGCTCCCCGCGCTTTCCCGCCGCTGCTGCTGCTGACAATGCTGTTCTCCGCGGTTTTTTATTTTTTTTATTTACAGGTGGAGACTCGTTCCCGCCGGACTCTCTGGGACTTTTCCCCCCTCTGCTAGGTCCGAACGCCGACCTGCTTTGCAGCGCCGGCCGTCTCCCGAGTGCTCCCCCCCGTCTGTTTCTGCTTGCCTCCGCCTTCGCTGCTTGGCCTCGCTGGAGCCAGCCGATGGAGCCCCAGCCCGCCGCCCAGGAAGGATTATTGCAGTACCTGCCACCAGCTCGGCTCGCTGGTGAAACCACAGTTTTTTTTTTTTTCTTGCTTTTCTTTGACTTTGGACATCTGAGGAATCGATGTCCTTGAGGTGCTGCCGAATTGCAGTTAAGTCCGTTTCCAATTCGTCGCCACTGTTGTTTCCGTGTGTTAATAGAGACACTGAAGGCAGGAGTTAGTTTCACAGGTGTTTACTGAACAAAGTCTGGAGGTGAACTAACTGATACAACACAATATACAGGCTTATATAGCCCGAGTGGCCATTACCGGCATTACAGTACACAGGGGGCTCTTAAAGGCACATACACTACACCCTTCAGCCCATATCATAACATAACATAAGAATTAGGAGCAGGAGTCGGCCATTTGGCCCCTCGAGCCTGCTCCGCCATTCAATAAGACCATGGCTGATCTTTGACCGCAACTCCACTTTCCTGCCCGATCCCCATATCCCTTGATTCCCCATGAATCCAAAAATCTATCGCTCTCAGCCTTGAATATACTCAAAGACTGAGCCTGCACAGCCCTCTGGGGCAGAGAATTCCAAAGATTCTCAATCCTCTGAGTGAAGAAATTCCTCCTCATCTCAGTCTTAAATGGCCGACCCCTTATCCTGAGTATCCCCCTAGTTCTAGACACTCCAGCCAGGGGGAAACAACCTCTCAGCATCTACCTTGTCAATCCCCTTCAGAATCTTGTATGTTTCAATGAGATCACCTCTCATTATTCTAAACTCCAGAGAGTATCGGCCCATTCTACACAATCTCTCATCACAGGACAACCCTCCCATCCCAGGGATCAATCCAGTGCCCTTCCTCAGATAAGGAGACCAAAACTGTGCCCAGTACTCCAGGTGTGCCGGCTCTTTGAAAGAGCGATCCAATTAGTCCCACTCCCCGCTCTTTCCCCACAGCCCTGCAAATTTCTCCCTTCAAGTATTTATCCAATTCCCTTTTGAAAGTTATTACTGATTCTGCTTCCACCGCCCTATCAGGCAGCGCATTCCAGATGTTGGCCTTTATCTCCCGGGGTCTGGAACACAAAGGAGTGGAAGTTCTGTTCCAGCTGTACTGAGCTCTGGTCAGACCCCATCTGGACACTGCGTTCCGTTCTGGGCCCCGCCCCTCAGGAAGGATCGATTGGCCTCGGAGGGGGAGCAGCACAGATTCACCAGAATGATACCGGGGCTAAAAGGGTTAAATTACGAGGACAGGTTGCACAGACTGGGCTTGTATTCCCCTGAATATAGAAGATTAGGGGGTGATCTGATCGAGGTGTTTAAGATGATTAAAGTATTTGATGGGATAGAGAGAGAGAAACTGTTTCCTCTGGTGGGGGGGGGGGAGTCCAGTACAAGGGGGCAGAACCTTAAAATTAGAGCCAGGCCGTTCAGGGGTGATGTCAGGAAGCACTTCTTCACACAAAGGGTGGTGGAAATCTGGAACTCTCTCCCCGCAAAAAGATGTTGGGGGTCAATTAGAGCTTTCAAGATGGAGACTGACAGATTTTTTTCAGGTTTGGGTATTGAGAAATGGAGAAAAGGCAGGTAAATGGAGGTCAGATACAGATCAACCATAATTGAATGGTGGTACAGGTGCAAGGGGCTGAATGGCCTCCTCCTGTTCATGTGTAACAGGCTCGAGGGGCTGAATGGCCTCCTCCTGTTCCTGTGTAACAGGCTCGAGGGGCTGAATGGCCTCCTCCTGTTCCTGTGTAACATGCTCGAGGGAGCTGAATGGCCTCCTCAAGTTCCTGTGTAACAGGCTCGAGGGGCTGAATGGCCTCCTCCTGTTCCTGTGTAACAGGCTCGAGGGGGCTGAATGGTCTCCTCCTGTTCCTGTGTAACAGACTCGAGGGGCTGAATGGCCTCCTCCTGTTCCTGTGTAACAGACTCGAGGGGCTGAATGGCCTCCTCCTGTTCCTATGTAACAGACTTGAGGGGCTGAATGGCCTCCTCCTGTTCCTGTGTAACAGACTTGAGGGGCTGAATGGGCCTCCTGTTCCTGTGTAACAGGCTCGAGGGGCTGAATGGCCTCCTCCTGTTCCTGTGTAACAGGCTCGAGGGGCTGAATGGCTTCCTCCTGTTCCTGTGTAACAGGCTTGAGGGGCTGAATGGCCTCCTCCTGTTCCTGTGTAACAGGCTCGAAGGGCTGAAAGGCCTCCTCCTGTTCCTGTGTAACAGGCTCGAGGGGCTGAATGGCCTCCTCCTGTTCCTGTGTAACAGGCTCGAGGGGGCTGAATGGCCTCCTCCTGTTCCTGTGTAACAGGCTCGAGGGGGCTGAATGGGCCTCCTGTTCCTGTGTAACAGGCTCGAGGGGCTGAATGGCCTCCTCCTGTTCCTGTGTAACAGGCTGGAGGGGCTGAATGGCCTCCTCCTGTTCATAAGAACATAAGAACATAAGAACATAAGAAATAGGAGCAGGAGTAGGCCAATCGGCCCCTCGAGTCTGCTCCACCATTCAATAAGATCATGGCTGATCTGATCCTACTGCCAATCCACTATCCCAGAACCATCTCCTGAATCTAACAGAATTAGACACATGAAATAGGAGCAGGATCAGGCTACACGGCCCCTGGGCCCGCTCTGCTACCCACAGGGCCATGACCGATCCGAACCTAGACTCATGTCCAATTTCCTGCCCGCTCCCCGTACCCTTTAATTCCCTTTACTTCTAGGAAACTGTCTATTTCTGTTTTAAATTTATGTAATGATGTAGCTTCTACAGCTTTTTGGGGCAGCATATTCCATGGACCTACCACCCTCTGAGTGAAGTAGTTCCTCCTCATCTCAGTTTTGAAAGAGCAGCCCCTTATTCTAAGACTATGCCCCCTAGTTCTAGTTTCACCCATCATCGGGAACATCTTCCCCGCATCCACCCGATCCAACCCCTTCACAATCTTATATGTTTCAATAAGATCGCCTCTCATTCTTCTGAACTCCAATGAGTAGAGTCCCAATCTACTCAACCTCTCCTCATATGTCCATCCCCTCATCCCCGGGATTAACCGAGTGAACCTTCTTTGTACTGACTCGAGAGCAAGTATGTCCTTTCTTAAGTATGGACACCAAAACTGTACGCAGTATTCCAGGTGCGGTCTCACCAATACCTTGTACAACTGAAGCAATACCTCCCTATTTTTATATTCTATCCCCCTAGCAATGAAAGCCAACATTCCATTGGCCTTCTTAATCACTTGCTGCACCTGCATACTAACCTTTTGAGTTTCGTGCACCAGGACCCCCAGATCCCTTTGTACTTCAGTACTTTCAAGTTTCTTGCCATTAAGATAATAACTTGCTCTACGATTTTTCCTGCCAAAGTGCATAACCTCACACTTTCCAGTATTGTATTCCATCTGCCAAACCTCTGCCCACTTACTTAGCCTGTCTATGTCCCCTTGCAGGTTTTTTATGTCCTCCTCACTCACTACTTTCCCTCCCATCTTAGTATCATCTGCAAACTTTGATATGTTACACTCGGTCCCCTCCTCCAAATTGTTAATATAGATTGTAAAGAGTTGGGGACCCAGCACTGACCCCTGCGGAACACCACTAGTTACTGATTGCCAGTCTGAGAATGAACCATTTATCCCAGCTCTCTGCCTTCTGTTAGATAGCCAATCCTCTATCCATGCCAGAATATTACCCCCACTCCCGTGATTTTTTATCTTGAGCAATAATCTTTTGTGTGGCACCTTGTCAAATGCCTTTTGGAAGTCTAAATACACTACGTCCACTGGTTCCCCTTTATCCACCCTATACGTTACTTCCTCAAAGAACTCCAGCAAATTTGTCAAACATGACTTCCCCTTCATAAAACCATGCTGACTTTGTCCTATTAAATTATGCTTATCCAAATGTCCTGTTACTGTCTCCTTAATAATGGACTCCAAAATTTTACCTACCACAGATGTTAGGCTAACCGGTCTATAGTTTCCAGCCTTCTGTCTACTGCCCTTTTTAAATAAGGGTGTTACATTTGCAGTTTTCCAATCTGCCGGGACCTTTGCCGAGTCCAGGGAGTTTTGGAAAATTATTACCAATGCATCCACAATCCCTACCGCCACTTCCCTCAAGACCCTAGGATGTAAGCCATCAGGTCCAGGTGATTTATCCATCTTGAGTCCCATTATTTTACCGAGTACCACTTCCTTAGTGATTTTGATCGTGTTTAGCTCCTCCCCCCTTTAGCCCCCTGTTTGTCCAGTGTTGGGATATTCTTAGTGTCTTCTACTGTAAAGACTGATGTAAAATATTCATTTAGTGTTTTTGCCATCTCCATATTTCCCACCATTAATTTCCCGGTCTCATCCTCTAAGGGACCAACATTTACTTTAGCCACCCTTTTTCTTTTTATATAACTATAAAAACTCTTACTATCTGTTTTTATATTTTTTGCTAATTTACTTTCATAATCTATCTTCCCTTTCTTAATCAATCTTTTTGTTATTTTTTGCTGTCTTTTAAAGTTTTCCCAATCCTCTATCCTCCCACTAGATTTGGCTACCTTATATGCCCTTGTTTTTAGTCGAATACTATCCTTAATTTCTTTACTTAGCCATGGATGGCTGTCTTTTCTTTTACACCCTTTTCTTCTCAGTGGAATATATATTTTTTGGAAGTTGTAAAATAACTCCTTAAATGTACACCACTGATCATGTATCGTCTTACCCTTTAATCTATTTTCCCAATCCACTCTACTCAATTCCGCTCTCATACCTTCATAGTCTCCTTTATTCAAGCTTAGCACGCTTGTTTGAGATCCAACCTTCTCACCCTCTAATTGAATATGGAATTCAACCATGTTATGGTCACTCATTCCAAGGGGATCCTTTACTAGGACATTTTTGATTAATCCCGTCTCGTTACACAGGACCAGATCTAAGGTTGCTTGCCCCCTGGTCGGTTCAGTTACATACTGCTCAAGAAACCCATCCCTAATATACTCAATGAACTCATCCTCAAGGCAGCCCTGCCCAATTTGATTTGTCCAATTAATATGATAGTTAAAATCCCCCATAATTATAGATGTTCCCTTATTACAAGCCTCAACTATTTCCTGATTGATACTCCGTCCAACAGAGTTGCCACTGTTCGGCGGCCTATAGACTACGCCCACTAGTGTTTTTTTCCCCTTATTATTCCTTACCTCCACCCAAACTGTTTCATTATCCAGATCTTTTGACCCAATATCATTTCTCTGTATTACAGTGATTCCTTCCTTTGGAGGCGGAGCTGAGCGGCAGAGCGACTACAAGAGGCTCCAGAGGCCCAGGTAGGCCCCAGTGCGGCATCGGCAGCGGGTGGAGGCGGAGCTGAGCGGCAGAGCGACTACAAGAGGCTCCAGAGGCCCAGGTAGGCCCCAGTGCGGCATCGGCAGCGGGTGGAGGCGGAGCTGAGCGGCAGAGCGACTACAAGAGGCTCCAGAGGCCCAGGTAGGCCCCAGTGCGGCATCGGCAGCGGGTGGAGGCGGAGCTGAGCGGCAGAGCGACTACAAGAGGCTCCAGAGGCCCAGGTAGGCCCCAGTGCGGCATCGGCAGCGGGTGGAGGCGGAGCTGAGCGGCAGAGCGACTACAAGAGGCTCCAGAGGCCCAGGTAGGCCCCAGTGCGGCATCGGCAGCGGGTGGAGGCGGAGCTGAGCGGCAGAGCGACTACAAGAGGCTCCAGAGGCCCAGGTAGGCCCCAGTGCGGCATCGGCAGCGGGTGGAGGCGGAGCTGAGCGGCAGAGCGACTACAAGAGGCTCCAGAGGCCCAGGTAGGCCCCAGTGCGGCATCGGCAGCGGGTGGAGGCGGAGCTGAGCGGCAGAGCGACTACAAGAGGCTCCAGAGGCCCAGGTAGGCCCCAGTGCGGCATCGGCAGCGGGTGGAGGCGGAGCTGAGCGGCAGAGCGACTACAAGAGGCTCCAGAGGCCCAGGTAGGCCTCACCAATCTCCAATCTCAGGGAAGGAGAGAGTTAAAAAGCCATTTAAAAAAACAGCTGAGGCGGAAGTCCAGCTCGTGAGCTTTTTTTCAGAAGCGGACCTGGTGGGAAGCACCCAGGTGAAAGGTATTTAAGGAGGGTGGTGGCTTAAACCCGAGTTCCTACAGAGTAGGAAACCCCACCCACCCTCCTCCTCTAACCTAGTAGTCTTTTAGCAGCTGTCTAAAAACAGAGGTCACAAATTTTTTGGTCTCAGTTTCTTTTCAGCAGGGCAGGAACCGGGAGGAGCGGGAAGTCGGCGTAGGACCAAGGGGACACAAGACCGGGAAGTCAGCGAAAGACCAGGGAGGTAAGACTAACTGGTAAGTACTTTCCTCAAACCTTCCTAGAAAGTAAAACCAAAACTAGTGGGATTTGGTTAGTTTAAAAAGGAATAAGAGGAGTACAGTATACATTGGTCTAAGTAAGCTTCGGGAAAACAAAAGTCGATAAATAAACTAAAACTAGAAAATTAAAAAGTAATATAAGGGTTAAGTCATGGCAGTAGAGCTCGGACCTGTGTCATGCTCCTCCTGTAACATGTGGGAAATCAGGGACGCTTCCTGTGTCCCTGACGACTATGTGTGCGGGAAGTGTGTCCAGCTGCAGCTCATGTGGGACCGCATGACGGCCCTTGAGCTGCAGATGGACTCACTTTGGAGCATCCACGATTCTGAGAGGGGTGTGGATAGCACATTTAGTGAGTTGGTCACACCGCAGGTTAAGGCCAGCGTAGACAGTACATGGGTGACCAAAAGGCAGAGCAAGGGCAGGAAGGTAGTGCAGAAATCCCCTGGGGTTGTCTCCCTTAGCAACAGGTTCACCGTCTTAGGTACTGTTGTCGGGGGGGGTGACGCATCGGGGGAAGGCACCAGCAGCCAGGCTCATGGCACCATGACTGGCTCTGTTGCAAAGAAGGGAGGGAAAAAGAGTGGCAGGGCTATAGTAATAGGGGATTCGATTGTAAGGGGAATAGATAGGGGTTTCTGTGGTCGCGACCGAGACTCCAGGATGGTATGTTGCCTCCCTGGTGCAAGGGTCAAGGATGTCTCGGCGCGGGTGCAGAACATTCTGGAGGGGGAGGGGGAACAGCCAGTTGTCGTGATACATGTTGGTACCAACGACGTAGCTAAAAAAAGGGAAGAGGTCCTACAAGTAGAATTTAGGGAGTTAGGAGCCAAGCTAAAAAGTAGGACCTCGAAGGTAGTAATCTCTGGATTACTACCAGTGCCACGTGCTAGTAAGAGTACAGAGAACAGGATAGTTAGGCTAAATACGTGGCTTGAGCAGTGGTGTAAGAGGGAGGGTTTTAAATTTTTGAGGCATTGGAACCAGTTTTGTGGTAGGTGTGACCTATACAAAAGGGACGGTCTACACCTGTGCAGAGATGGAACTGATGTTCTCGGGGTAATTTTTGATAAAGCAGTTCGGGAGCATTTAAACTAGTATGGCAGGGGGCTAGAAACCTATGTAGTGAAATAGAGGAAAGTGAAAGGCAGACAGAAATAAATGGTAAAAGGGTGAGGAACAAAAAACAAAGGGCCAAACTAATTCATAAAAAATGTGAGCATAAAAAAAGCCTGAGGGTTTTATACCTTAATGCGAGAAGCATCAGGAACAAGGTAGATGAATTAGCTGTGGAAATAGAGGTTAATAATTATGATCTAATTGGGATTACGGAAACATGGTTGCAGGGTGAGCAGGGCTGGGAGCTTAACATACAGGGGTATTCAGTATTTAGGAAGGATCGACAAAAAAGAAAGGGAGGAGGGGTAGCATTGCTAGTAAAAGAGGGGATAAATGCAATTGAAAGGAAGGATATTAACTCAGTTAATACAGAATCTATATGGGTGGAGCTAAGAAATAGCGAGGGGCGAAAAACATTAATAGGAGTGGTATATAGGCCTCCAAATAGTAAAATAGAGGTTAGGGAGGGCATCACGAGGGAAATTAGAGAAGCGTGCAATAAGAGCACAGCTGTCATCATAGGTGACTTTAACTTACATATAGATTGGACTAGCCTAATCAGTAAAAATAATGAGGAGGAGGAATTCCTTGAGTGTTTAAGGGATGGTTATCTGGATCAATATGTCGAGGAACCAACTCGGGAACAGGCTATATTGGACTGGGTACTGTGCAATGAGAAGGGACTAATCAGTAATCTTGTTGTACGGGGACCCTTGGGTCAGAGCGATCATAACATGATCGATTTCTCACTCGAAATGGAGAGCGAAGAAATTGACTCAGAGACTAAGGTCCTGAATTTAAACAAGGGGAATTATGATGCCATGAGACGGGAACTGAGTAGGTCTGATTGGACAACGTTCCTGAGAGGACTGGAGGTAGATAAACAATGGCAAACATTTAAAGATAGAATGACAAAATTGCAAAAATTGTTTATACCAATCTGGCATAAAAGGAAATCTAAAAAGGTGACTCAACCGTGGATAACAGGGGAAATTAGAGACAGCATAAAATCCAAAGATAGGGCGTATAAAATAGCCAAAAAAAGCGCCAGAGCGGAAGATTGGGAACAGTTTAAGATAGAGCAAAGGAGGGCAAAGGGCATGATCAAGAGGGGCAAAATAGCTTACGAAAACAAGCTGGCGGAAAATATAAAAACTAACTCCAAAAGCTTTTATAAATATATCAAAAGGAAAAGACTGGTGAAAACCAAAGTTGGTCCATTGCAGTCAGATACGGGGGAATATATAATGGGAAATAAGGAAATGGCAGATCAACTAAATGCATACTTTGGGTCAGTCTTTACGAAGGAAGACACAAAAAACCTCCCTGGGATATCGGGAAAAATAGGGACATTGGCAAAGGAGGAACTGACGCAAATCAATATCTCTAAGGATATGGTGTTAAGGAAGCTAAAGGGATTGAAGGTGGACAAATCCCCAGGGCCTGATAACATGCATCCTAGGGTACTGAAGGAGGTGGCCCTAGAGATAGCGGATGCACTAAGGATGATTTTTCAGAATTCATTAGACTCGGGAACAGTGCCGATGGATTGGAGGGTAGCTAACGTTACCCCACTATTCAAAAAGGGGGGTAGGGAAAAAGCAGGTAATTACAGACCTGTAAGCCTTACATCAGTTGTGGGCAAAATGCTGGAGTCCATCATTAAGGATGAAATAGCGGAGCACTTAGCAAATGGGGACAGGATAGGACAGAGTCAACATGGATTTACAAAGGGTAAATCGTGCTTGACTAATCTATTGGAATTTTTTGAGGGAGTAACTGGTAGAATAGATGGGGGAGAGCCAGTAGATGTGGTGTACCTGGACTTCCAAAAGGCCTTCGATAAGGTCCCACATAAAAGATTAGCATGGAAAATTGAGGCTCATGGGATAAAGGGGAAAGTTTTGGCGTGGATAGGGAACTGGCTGTCAGATAGAAAACAGAGAGTTGGAATAAACGGCTCATTTTCTGAATGGCAGGCAGTAACAAGTGGGGTACCACAGGGATCTGTCCTGGGCCCCCAGCTGTTCACAATTTACATTAATGACCTGGATCAGGGAGTCGGATGCAGCATTTCCAAATTTGCAGACGACACTAAACTAGGAGGTGGGGTGGGCTCAGAGGAAGAGACCAGGAAGCTCCAGAGCGATTTGGACAGACTGGGCGATTGGGCGGATAAATGGCAGATGCACTATAATGTGGACAAGTGCGAAGTTATCCACCTTGGGTGCAGGAACGGGAGGGCAAATTATTATTTAAATGGCAATAGATTGGGAGAGGGGGAAGTACAGAGAGACCTGGGTGTTCTTGTACACCAGTCACTGAAGGCGAGCATGCAGGTGCAACAGGCGGTCAAGAAGGCAAACGGTATGCTGGCCTTCATAGCAAAAGGGTTAGAATACAGGAACAGGGATACCTTGCTGCAGCTGTACAGGGCACTGGTGAGACCACACCTCGAGTACTGTGTACAGTTTTGGTCGCCTCATCTGAGGAAGGATGTTCTTGCCATGGAGGGGGTGCAGCGGCGATTCACCAGGCTGATACCAGGAATGGCGGGAATGACCTATGAGGAGAGACTATGTAGTTTAGGGATGTACACACTGGAGTTTAGAAGATTGAGAGGGGACCTCATAGAAGTGTATAAAATTCTGACAGGTCTAGACAGACTGGATGCAGAAGGAATGTTTCCCTTGGCGGGTGAAAACAGAACTAGAGGACATAATTTAAGGATAAGGGCTAAACCATTTAGGACAGAGATGAGGGGGAATTTCTTCACTCAGAGAGTGGTGAACCTGTGGAACTCATTGCCACAGAGGGCAGTGTACGCCAGCTCATTAAATATATTTAAGAGGGAATTAGATATATTTCTACAGGCAAAAGGGGTTAAGGGTTACGGAGAGAAGGCGGGGACGGGATACTGAATTAAAGGATCAGCCATGATCTCATTAAATGGCGGAGCAGGCACGAAGGGCCGAATGGCCTACTCCTGCTCCTATCTTCTATGTATCTATGTATCTATGTATTAACATAGCCACCCCACCTCCCCTTCCTTCCTGCCTGTCCTTCCTGATCGTTAAATAACCTGGTATGTTTAATTCCCAGGCATTGTCACCCTGCAGCCATGTTTCTGTAATGGCCACAAGATCATACCCATATGTAGTTATTTGTGCCATTAACTCGTCTATTTTGTTACGAATGCTACGTGCATTCAGATAGAGAACTTTCAAAGATGTTTTGTGACACTTAGTTCCTGCTTTTGCCCTTTTTATTACTTTACCTTTTACTCCAGGCTCGAGGGAGCTGAATGGCCTCCTCCTGTTCCTGTGTAACAGGCTCGAGGGGCTGAATGGCCTCCTCCTGTTCCTGTGTAACAGGCTCGAGGGGCTGAATGGCCTCCTCCTGTTCCTGTGTAACAGGCTCGAGGGGGCTGAATGGCCTCCTCCTGTTCCTGTGTAACAGGCTCGAGGGGCTGAATGGCCTCCTCCTGTTCCTGTGTAACAGGCTCGAGGGGCTGAATGGCCTCCTCCTGTTCCTGTGTAACAGGCTCGAGGGGCTGAATGGCCTCTTCCTGTTCCTGTGTAACAGACTCGAGGGGCTGAATGGGCCTCCTCCTGTTCCTGTGTAACGGGTTCGAGGGGCTGAATGACTTCCTCCTTTTCATAGGCGTCTATATCGTCTGTGTGAGTTTGTTTCCAGCATTTACAGTTTTGAATTCCTTGTACAACATGTTTTATGAAACATTACAACCGGAGGGGCCGGATTGTGGATCTTCAGTTGGGATTGTGGAGGGGCCGAGGAGCAGTAGATAGGAGCGGTGACACAGTCTAACTCACCAAGTTATAATATCAATGTAAAACTCTCCACAGCTACTTTAGCGCAATGTGCTACATGCATATTTAAAGCGGGACCTGGCAATGACCCCAGCGCTTGCCATTAACTTGTCATCTGAAGTCAATGTCTGAAGCAAATGTTCACACAGAGAGCACCAGTCAGCTTCAGGCTTGTGGCTGGAAACCGTCAAACGCAACCGAGACTGACAGCGAGCAGGAATCATCTAATGGAGCTGCATCTCATCGCTGAGTGAGCTGCCCGACTCCCCCACACTAACCCGAACACAACACGTCCTGATAGCTTCTCAGGACAGCCCAGTGAAAGATCAGGGCCGAACACATACCCGGGAGTGAGTTATAGGCTGGAATCTAATCGAGGGTTTCAGGGTGGTTTATATATAGAATAACGGATACCCGGGAGTGAGTTACAGGCTGGAATCTAATCGAGGGTTTCAGGGGGGTTTATATATAGAATAACGGATACCCAGGAGTGAGTTATAGGCTGGAATCTAATCGAGAGGTTCGGGGGGTTTATATATGGAATAACGGATACCCAGGAGTGAGTTACAGGCTGGAATCTAATCGAGAGGTTCGGGGGGTTTATATATAGAATAACAGATACCTGGGAGTGAGTTACAGGCTGGTGTGGCGGTACCACTGGTTGTCCCTTACATTGAGACACATAATTCCCTTTAACTTACCTAACTGTATGTACTTAACTTACTTATGTATGTATAACTTACCTGTTGGGGCTGTTGCCCCTTTAACTTACCTGTTGGGCCGTTGCCCCTTTAAGAGGCGACCTAACGCGCTGACGTCATGCATCAGGTGACGCATGCGCGCCAGCCGCCGGCACAGCCTGGCCTACCGCGACTTCGGCCGCATGGGCCAGCCGACGGGAGCGACGCAATCTCCCGCTCCCGCGGCAAGCACCGGCACAGCCTGGCCTCGCGACCTCGGCCTCAACGGCCAGCCTCCGTACCGGGGAGATGCACCGATGCAACGGCGCAGGTCACGTGACCGCCTAAGCGCACGCAAACGTGCTGACATCACGACGCGGTCACGTGACGCCCAAAGCGCGGGAACACACAGCAGAGCGTGATGACGTCATCACGCTCTCCACAGGACTGCGAACTCATTCCTCGTGGAGTCCCCGCTGGGACAAGACCTATACCACGGTGCTCCTACAGTCAGCCATCTTACCTGCCATCTTACCTGATGTAATTAGTCTGTTCCTGTAAATAAACAACTTGTTAATAGTTCGTCGAAGTCAAACTCTCTTATTTAGTGGCGATCTACTCGAACCGCTACATTGGTGACCCCGACGTGAGTACGGAAGCTCATCAATTCCAACACTACAATTGATGGCCCCGTATCCGTGAACGATTTTCACGGTAGCAACGCGTAGCCTGAACCTCGTCTTCCCACAAGACGACCGACGCACAACCGACGAACAACCACGGAACAGCAACCGCCTAACACCGATTCCTCCAAAGGCGACTCCGTCTTTGCGAACGTATTCGCAAGGTAAGCGCAGTCTGGAGCAGATCCCGTTTGACACGGACAAAACTCAACCGGACTCCGTTTTTTTGTGAGCAATTTTCACAAAAGAAGCACGCCATGGAAGCACCAGCCGTTTTGCTGTCGCTGCCACAATCCAGGGAGCCAGAGTCTCCCTTGTGCTTTATACTGGTAGAAGCCCCGTTCGACGAGAACATCGATGCGGCGCCGACCACGCACTTGCTCACGGTCCCCATACTCGTCTTTCCTACCGCCACACGGATCGTCCGCCTCTACGTCCACAGCGACAGCAAGTATAAATCTCTCCAAGCGCGGGGTACAGCATGTTCGGGCCCACAAGATCGGAGCGCGGCCCGCGGGGATACCACGAGGACTCACCCCCGCAAAACACGAGGACGCACTCCTCGCGCACGAGGACCCATCCCTCGCGAACCACGAGAACCCATCCCTCGTGAACACCGATGACTCCTTCTCCGCCGACGACGCACCAGCCCTTCAGCCTGCTGGTTGTGTTACCTACTACACGATTCGGCGTGAACAAAAAGCGTGCCGCCCTCCCGGCTGTTTTCTCCTAAATTTACAACAGTTACAAGTGTTGCCGCCCTCCAGGCAGAGTTAACCCCTCCTGAAAGCAACAACAACCTGGACCGTTGCCGCCCTTTCTCCAGTTTTCCCTTTAACAAACGCAAACGTCGACTGAAGCTGCACACATCGAGGACGGGTCCAACGGGCATCCTGCGGCCGCGATCAGCCACGTGAAAGTTGCTAGCCTCACCGATCACTGACCAACGCAGCAACTCTTCACCCTCCGTTGTGTTCACGTCGTAGCACTATGGCACGCACCGTTCCGTGCGTTCCAGCCTCCCGAAGGTTTCGCTCACCAGCCAACGGAGACATCGCCCGCGTCCGCCCAACCTGCCCGTCACTCTGACAAGGCCTGCGGTTTCGCACGTCTCCACGGTCCTTCGCCTGATGGATACGTTTTATTCGCCACGACGCGTGTAAGGATCCGCTCACGAGCAGCATCTTCATACCTCGCCTACCAAGTCGAGACAGCACGACCGCCGTGACCACCAGCTCGTCAGACCATCTCATCCTTGGACTTTCGTTAAAGCGAATTCTGGGGGGGCCTATGTGGCGGTACCACTGGTTGTCCCTTACATTGAGACACATAATTCCCTTTAACTTACCTAACTGTATGTACTTAACTTACTTATGTATGTATAACTTACCTGTTGGGGCTGTTGCCCCTTTAACTTACCTGTTGGGCCGTTGCCCCTTTAAGAGGCGACCTAACGCGCTGACGTCATGCATCAGGTGACGCATGCGCGCCGGCCGCCGGCACAGCCTGGCCTACCGCGACTTCGGCCGCATGGGCCAGCCGACGGGAGCGACGCGATCTCCCGCTCCCGCGGCAAGCACCGGCACAGCCTGGCCTCGCGACCTCGGCCTCAACGGCCAGCCTCCGTACCGGGGAGATGCACCGATGCAACGGCGCAGGTCACGTGACCGCCTAAGCGCACGCAAACGTGCTGACATCACGACGCGGTCACGTGACGCCCAAAGCGCGGGAACACACAGCAGAGCGTGATGACGTCATCACGCTCTCCACAGGACTGCGAACCCATTCCTCGTGGAGTCCCCGCTGGGACAAGACCTATACCACGGTGCTCCTACAGTCAGCCATCTTACCTGCCATCTTACCTGATGTAATTAGTCTGTTCCTGTAAATAAACAACTTGTTAATAGTTCGTCGAAGTCAAACTCTCTTATTTAGTGGCGATCTACTCGAACCGCTACACTGGAATCTAATCGAGGGTTTCAGGGTGGTTTATATAGAATAACAGATACCCGGGAGTGAGTTACAGGCTGGAATCTAATCGAGAGGTTCGGGGGTTTATATATAGAATAACGGATACCCGGGAACGAGTTACAGGCTGGAATCTAATCGAGGGGTTCGGGGGCTTTATATATAGAATAACAGATACCCAGGAGTGAGTTACAGGCTGGAATCTAAACGAGTGGTTCAGGGGGTTTATATATAGAATAACAGATACCCGGGAGTGAGTTACAGGCTGGAATCTAATCGAGAATTTCAGGGGGGTTTATATAGAATAACAGATACCCGGGAGTGAGTTACAGGCTGGAATCTAATCGAGGGGTTTGAGTGGTTTATATAGAATAACAGATACCCGGGAACGAGTTACAGGCTGGAATCTAATCAAGAGGTTCGGGGGGTTTATATATAGAATAACAGATACCCAGGAGTGAGTTACAGGCTGGAATCTAATCGTGGGTTTCAGGGTGGTTTATATAGAATAACAGATACCCGGGAACGAGTTACAGGCTGGAATCTAATCGAGGGTTTCAGGGTGGTTTATATAGAATAACAGATACCCGGGAACGAGTTACAGGCTGGAATCTAATCGTGGGTTTCAGGGTGGTTTATATAGAATAACAGATACCCGGGAGCGAGTTACAGGCTGGAATCTAATCGAGGGTTGCAGGGGGTTTTATATAGAATAACAGATACCCGGGAACGAGTTACAGGCTGGAATCTAATCGAGGGGTTCGGTGGGTTTATATATAGAATAACAGATACCCGGGAGTGTGTTACAGGCTGGAATCTATTCGAGGGGTTCGGGGGGTTTATATATAGAATAACAGATACCCGGGAGTGAGTTACAGGCTGGAATCTAATCGAGAGGTTCGGGGGTTTATATATAGAATAACGGATACCCGGGAACGAGTTACAGGCTGGAATCTAATCGAGGGGTTCGGGGGCTTTATATATAGAATAACAGATACCCAGGAGTGAGTTACAGGCTGGAATCTAAACGAGTGGTTCAGGGGGTTTATATATAGAATAACAGATACCCGGGAGTGAGTTACAGGCTGGAATCTAATCGAGAATTTCAGGGGGGTTTATATAGAATAACAGATACCCGGGAGTGAGTTACAGGCTGGAATCTAATCGAGGGGTTTGAGTGGTTTATATAGAATAACAGATACCCGGGAACGAGTTACAGGCTGGAATCTAATCAAGAGGTTCGGGGGGTTTATATATAGAATAACAGATACCCAGGAGTGAGTTACAGGCTGGAATCTAATCGTGGGTTTCAGGGTGGTTTATATAGAATAACAGATACCCGGGAACGAGTTACAGGCTGGAATCTAATCGAGGGTTTCAGGGTGGTTTATATAGAATAACAGATACCCGGGAACGAGTTACAGGCTGGAATCTAATCGAGGGGTTCGGTGGGTTTATATATAGAATAACAGATACCCGGGAGTGAGTTACAGGCTGGAATCTATTCGAGGGGTTCGGGGGGTTTATATATAGAATAACAGATACCCAGGAGTGAGTTACAGGCTGGAATCTAATCGAGGGGTTCGGGGGGGTTTATATAGAATAACAGATACCCGGGAGTGAGTTACAGGCTGGAATCTAATCGAGGGGTTCGGGTGGTTTATATATAGAATAACAGATACCCGGGAGTGAGTTACAGGCTGGAAGCTAATTGAGGGGTTCGGGGGGTTTATATATAGAATAACGGATACCCGGGAGTGAGTTACAGGCTGGAATCTAATCGAGGGGTTCGGCTGGTTTATATAGAATAACAGATACCTGGGAACGAGTTACAGGCTGGAATCTAATTGAGTGGTTCGGGGGGTTAATATATAGATTAACGGATACCCGGGAGTGAGTTACAGGCTGGAATCGAATCGAGGGGTTCGGGAAGTTTATATATAGAATAACGGATACCCGGGAGTGAGTTACAGGCTGGAATCTAATCGAGGGGTTCGGGGGGTTTATATATAGAATAACGGATACCCGGGAGTTAGTTACAGGCTGGAATCTAATCGAGGGGTTCGGGGGGGTTTATATATAGAATAACAGATACCCGGGAGTGAGTTACAGGCTGGAATCTAATCGAGGGGTTCGGGAGGTTTATATATAGAATAACAGATACCCGGGAGTGAGTTACAGACTGGAATCTAATCGAGGGGTTCAGGGGGTTTATATATAGAATAACGGATACCCGGGAGTGAGTTACAGGCTGGAATCTAATCGAGGGGTTCGGGGGGTTTATATATAGAATAACGGATACCCGGGAGTGAGTTACAGGCTGGAATCTAATCGAGGGGTTCGGGAGGTTTATATATAGAATAACAGATACCCAGGAGTGAGTTACAGTCTGGAATCGAATCGAGGGGTTCGGGAGGTTTATATATAGAATAACAGATACCCAGGAGTGAGTTACAGTCTGGAATCTAATCGAGGGGTTCGGGGGGTTTATATATAGAATAACAGATACCCAGGAGTGAGTTACAGGCTGGAATCTAATCGAGGGGTTTGGGGGGTTTATATATAGAATAACGGATACCCGGGAGTGAGTTACAGGCTGGAATCTAATCGAGGGGTTTGAGTGGTTTATATAGAATAACAGATACCCGGGAACGAGTTACAGGCTGGAATCTAATCGAGAGGTTCGGGGGGTTTATATATAGAATAACGGCTACCCAGGAGTGAGTTACAGGCTGGAATCTAATCGTGGGTTTCAGGGTGGTTTATATAGAATAACAGATACCCGGGAACGAGTTACAGGCTGGAATCTAATCGAGGGTTTCAGGGTGGTTTATATAGAATAACAGATACCCGGGAACGAGTTACAGGCTGGAATCTAATCGTGGGTTTCAGGGTGGTTTATATAGAATAACAGATACCCGGGAGCGAGTTACAGGCTGGAATCTAATCGAGGGTTGCAGGGGGGTTTATATAGAATAACAGATACCCGGGAACGAGTTACAGGCTGGAATCTAATCGAGGGGTTCGGGGGGTTTATATATAGAATAACAGATACCCGGGAGTGAGTTACAGGCTGGAATCTATTCGAGCGGTTCGGGGGGTTTATATATAGAATAACAGATACCCAGGAGTGAGTTACAGGCTGGAATCTAATCGAGGGGTTCGGGGGGGTTTATATAGAATAACAGATACCCGGGAGTGAGTTACAGGCTGGAATCTAATCGAGGGGTTCGGGTGGTTTATATATAGAATGACAGATACCCGGGAGTGGGTTACAGGCTGGAATCTAATCGAGGGGTTCGGGGGGTTTATATATAGAATAACAGATACCCGGGAGTGAGTTACAGGCTGGAATCTAATCGAGGGGTTCGGGTGGTTTATATAGAATAACAGATACCTGGGAACGAGTTACAGGCTGGAATCTAATCGAGGGGTTCGGGTGGTTTATATAGAATAACAGATACCCGGGAGTGAGTTACAGGCTGGAATCTAATCGAGAGGTTCGGGGGTTTATATGTAGAATAACGGATACCCGGGAGTGAGTTACAGGCTGGAATCGAATCGAGGGGTTCGGGAAGTTTATAAATAGAATAACGGATACCCGGGAGTGAGTTACAGGCAGGAATCTAATCGAGGGGTTCGGGGGGTTTATATATAGAATAACGGATACCCGGGAGTTAGTTACAGGCTGGAATCTAATCGAGGGGTTCGGGGGGGTTTATATATAGAATAACAGATACCCGGGAGTGAGTTACAGGCTGGAATCTAATCGAGGGGTTCGGGAGGTTTATATATAGAATAACAGATACCCGGGAGTGAGTTACAGACTGGAATCTAATCGAGGGGTTCAGGGGGTTTATATATAGAATAACGGATACCCGGGAGTGAGTTACAGGCTGGAATCTAATCGAGGGGTTCGGGGGGTTTATATATAGAATAACGGATACCCGGGAGTGAGTTACAGGCTGGAATCTAATCGAGGGGTTCGGGAGGTTTATATATAGAATAACAGATACCCAGGAGTGAGTTACAGTCTGGAATCGAATCGAGGGGTTCGGGAGGTTTATATATAGAATAACAGATACCCAGGAGTGAGTTACAGTCTGGAATCTAATCGAGGGGTTCGGGGGGTTTATATATAGAATAACAGATACCCAGGAGTGAGTTACAGGCTGGAATCTAATCGAGGGGTTTGGGGGGTTTATATGTAGAATAACGGATACCCGAGAGTGAGTTACAGGCTGGAATCTAATCGGGGGGTTCGGGGTGTTTATATATAGAATAACAGATACCCAGGAGTGAGTTACAGGCTGGAATCTAATCGAGGGGTTTGGGGGGTTTATATATAGAATAACGGATACCCGGGAGTGAGTTACAGGCTGGAATCTAATCGAGGGGTTTGGGGGGTTTATATATAGAATAACGGATACCCGGGAGTGAGTTACAGGCTGGAATCTAATCAAGGGGTTCGGGGGGTTTATATATAGAATAACGGATACCCGAGAGTGAGTTACAGGCTGGAATCTAATCGGGGGGTTCGGGGGGTTTATGTATAGAATAACAGATACCCAGGAGTGAGTTACAGGCTGGAATCTAATCGAGGGGTTCGGGGGGTTTATATAGAATAACAGATACCCGGGAGTGAGTTACAGGCTGGAATCTAATCGAGGGGTTCGGGAGGTTTATATATAGAATAACAGATACCCAGGAGTGAGTTACAGGCTGGAATCTAATCAAGGGGTTCGGGGGGTTTATATATAGAATAACGGATACCCTGGAGGAAATTTTTCTCCTTGGAGCAGAGAAGGTCAAGGGGAGATTTAATAGAGGTGTTCAAAATCCTGAGAGGTTTTGATAGAGTGAATAAGGAGAATTTGTTTCCAGTGGCAGGAGGGTGGGTAACCAGAGGACACGGATTTAAGGTGATTGGCAAAAGAGACATAGAAACATAGAAACATAGAGATAGGAACAGGAGTAGGCCATTCGGCCCTTCGAGCCTGCTCCGCCATTCAATGAGATCATGGCTGATCTTCGTCTGAGATCATAGCTGATCTTACCAGTTCAGTACCCCGTCCCCGCCTTTTCTCCGTAACCCTTAATCCCCTTAGCCTTCAGAAATATATCCAATTCTCTCTTGAAAATATTTATTGAATTAGCCTTCACAGCCCTCTGTGGCAGGGAATTCCACAGGCTCACCACTCTTTGAGTGAAGAAATTTTTCCTCATCTCTGTTTTAAATGATTTGCCCGCTATTTTTAGACTGTGGCCCCTGGTTCTGTGCTCCCCTGCCATTGGAAACATTCTCTCTGAATTCAGCCTGTCCAGGCCTGCCATAATTTTATATGTTTCGATGAGATCCCCTCTCAATCTTCTAAACTCCAGTGAGTACAAGCCCAAACTATTTAATCTCTCTTCGTAGGTCATTCCCGCCATTCCAGGTATCAGCCTGGTGAATCGCCGTTGCACTCTTTCCATGGCAAGAACATCCTTCCGCAGATGGGGCGACCAAAACTGTACACAATACTCCAGATGCGGTCTCACCAGCACCTTGTACAGCTGGTGAGACCGCTGTACAAGGTGCTGGTATCCCTATTCCTATACTCGAACCCCCTTGATATGAAGGCCAACATACCATTTGCCTTCTTAATCGCCTGTTGCACCTGCATGCTCTCCTTCAGTGACTGGTGCACAAGAACACCCAGGTCCCTCTGCACTTCCCCATCTCCCAACAGAGTGGGGATGGAGGGGCGTTGTTTACGCAGCGAGTTGTTGTGATCTGGAACGCGCTGCCTGAAAGGGGGGTGGAAGCAGATTCAATAGTAATTTTCAAAAGAGAATTGGATAAATACTTGAAGGGGAATAATTGCAGGGCTACGGGGAAAGAGCAGGGGGGCAGTGGGACTAATTGGATCGCTCTACCAAAGAGCTGGTCTAGGCTCAATGGGCCAAATGGCTTCTTTCTGTGCTGTATCACTCTATGATTCTAGGAATCCGGGTGTTGAGCTCCATAATCTTCTGAGCCTCCCTATTCTAGCACATGGCTGGCTGACTGTGAAACCCAGAGATTACCACTCAAAGTCCTGCTCCTAAACCTGCTGCCTAATCTCCTAAATTCCTGTACTGTTAGCTTTCACTTGCGTCATGATGACCAGCTCTACTCCCTTGTCTTCCATAATCGTTGCCAGGCTTTCTGGAATGTTCCTTACCCGGGCACTCGGGAGGATACAAGGTGTCTGGGATTCTCGGTCCATCCTGTAAAAGATTGTAAAAGAAAGAAAAGAAAGAAAGTGCTTTATAGCTAATTAACGGCCGTCGCTGTTGTAATGTAGGAAACGCAGCAGCCAATTTGCGCTCAGCAAGGTCCCACAAACAGCAATGTGATAAATGACCAGATAATCCGTTTAGTGATGTTGATTGAGGGGTAAATATTGGCCCCGGACACCGGGGAGAACTCCCCCCTGCTCCTCTTCGAAATAGCGCAATAGGATCTTATACATCTACCTGGGAGAGCAGACGAGGCCTCGGTTTAACGTCTCATCCGAAAGACGGCACCTCTGACAGTGCAGCACTCCCTCAGTACTGCCCTTCCGACAGTGCAGCGCTCCCTCAGTACTGCCCCTCCGACACTGCAGCACCCCCTCAGTACTGCCCCTCCGAAAGTGCGGCACTCCCTCAGTACCGGCCCTCCGACAGTGCTGCGCTCCCTCAGTACCGCACCTCCGACTGTGCAGCACTCCCTCAGCACTGCCCCTCTGACAATGCTGCGCTCCCTCAGTACTGCACCTCCGACAGTGCGGCGCTCCCTCAGTACTGCCCCTCCGACAGTGCGGCACTCCCTCAGTACTGTCCTCCGACAGTGCAGTGCTCCCTCAGTACTGCCCCTGCGACAGTGCAACAATCCCTCAGTACTGCAGCTCTGACAGTGCAGCACTCTCTCAGTAATGCCCCTCCAGCAGTGCAGCGCTCCCTCAGTACTGCCCCTCCAACAGTGCAGTGCTCCCTTATTACTGCCCCTCCGATAGTGCAGCGCTCTTTCAGTACTGCACCTCTGACAGTGCAGCACTCCCTCAATACTGCTCCACTGACAGTGCAGCGCTCTCTCAGTACTGCGCCTCCGATAGTGCAGCTCTCCCTCAGCACCACCCCTCCAACAGTGCATCGCTCCCTCTGTACTGCCCCTCCGACAGTGTGGCACTCCCTCAGCACTCCCCCTCTGACAGTGCAGCGCTCCCTCAGTACTGCCCCTCTGACAGTGTGGCGCTCCCTCAGTACTGCCCCACCGACAGTGCGGCGCTCCCTCAGCACTGCCCCTCTGACAGTGCAGCGCTCCCTCAGTACTGCCCCTCTGACAGTGCAGTGCTCCCTCAGTACCGCACCTCCGACTGTGCAGCACTCCCTCAGCACTGCCCCTCTGACAATGCTGCGCTCCCTCAGTACTGCACCTCCGACAGTGCGGCGCTCCCTCAGTACTGCCCCTCCGACAGTGCGGCACTCCCTCAGTACTGTCCTCCGACAGTGCAGTGCTCCCTCAGTACTGCCCCTGCGACAGTGCAACAATCCCTCAGTACTGCAGCTCTGACAGTGCAGCACTCTCTCAGTAATGCCCCTCCAGCAGTGCAGCGCTCCCTCAGTACTGCCCCTCCAACAGTGCAGTGCTCCCTTATTACTGCCCCTCCGATAGTGCAGCGCTCTTTCAGTACTGCCCCTCTGACAGTGCAGCACTCCCTCAATACTGCTCCACTGACAGTGCAGCGCTCTCTCAGTACTGCGCCTCCGATAGTGCAGCTCTCCCTCAGCACCACCCCTCCAACAGTGCATCGCTCCCTCTGTACTGCCCCTCCGACAGTGTGGCACTCCCTCAGCACTCCCCCTCTGACAGTGCAGCGCTCCCTCAGTACTGCCCCTCTGACAGTGTGGCGCTCCCTCAGTACTGCCCCACCGACAGTGCGGCGCTCCCTCAGCACTGCCCCTCTGACAGTGCAGCGCTCCCTCAGTACTGCCCCTCTGACAGTGCAGTGCTCCCTCAGTACTGCCCCTCCGACAGTGCAACACTCCCTCAGTACTGCCCCTCTGACAGTGTGGCGCTCCCTCAATACTGCCCCTCCAACAGTGCAGCGCTCCCTCAGTACTGCCCCTCCTACAGTGTGGCGCTCCCTCAGTACTGCCCCTCTGACAGTGCGGCGCTCCCTCAGTACTGCCCCTCCGACAGTGCAGTGCTCCCTCAGTACTGCCCCTCTGACAGTGCGGCGCTCCCTCAGTACTGCCCCTCTGACAGTGCGGCGCTCCCTCAGTATTGCCCCTCCGACAGTGCGGCGCTCCCTCAGTACTACCCCTCCAACAGTGCAGCGCTTCCTCAGTACTGCCCCTCCAACAGTGCAGCGTTCCCTCAGTACTGCCCCTCCGACAGTGCGGCGCTCCCTCAGTACTGCCCCGCCGACAGTGCGGCGCTCCCTCAGTACTGACCCTCCGACAGTGCGGCGCTCCCTCAGTACTGCCCCTCCGACAGTGCGGTGCTCAGTGCAGCGCTTCCTCAGTACTGCCCCTCCAACAGTGCAGCGTTCCCTCAGTACCGCCCCTCCGACAGTGCAGCGCTCCCTCAGTACTGCCCCTCCGACAGTGCGGCGCTCCCTCAGTACTGCCCCTCCGACAGTGCGGCGCTCCCTCAGTACTGACCCTCCGACAGTGCGGCGCTCCCTCAGTACTGCCCCTCCGACAGTGCGGCGCTCAGTGCAGTGCTTCCTCAGTACTGCCCCTCCAACAGTGCAGCATTCCCTCAGTACCGCCCCTCCGACTGCAGCACTCCCTCAGTACTGTACTGGGAGTGTTAGCCTAGATTATTGCTCAAGTCTGTGGAGTGGGGCCCGAATCCACAAGCTTCTGATGCGGAGGCGGGAGTACATCCCACTGAGTAACTGTAATCCATTTGCTGAGCCTGCCTGGAGTCTTCATCCTCTCCACATGAAGCCAGTGCTCTGGATGTTTCTGGTCTTCCCTTTCTCCTCACTTTTCCTAGCCTGTGGAGAGTCAGCCCTCCTTCCTCTACCACTGCCAGATATTCGTCTCTCAGCAGGACAACAACCCTTTGAGATTTCCAGCATATTCTGCATTTATTTCAGATTTCCAGCATCTGCATTATTTTGGTTCTGTATTAGCGTTTAATTCACTGTCACTTCTCTTCCAGGAATGCCCAGCTTGAAGCAGTTCTGCTCTTCTCTCCCCATCCTTCTTGACTTATCTGCAGCCTTTGACATAGTTGATGACTCCATCCTCCTCCAACGCCTTTCCACCGTCGTCCAGCTGGGTGGGACTGCACTGGCTCCAATGTTATCTATAATTGTAGCCAGAGAATCACCTGCAATGGCTTTTCTTCCCGCTCCCGCATCGTTACATCTGGTGTCCCCCAAGGATCTATCCTTCGCCCCCTCCTATTTTTCATCTACATTGTTGGGGATGGCATTAAACGGGAAATTAGAGACACGTGCAATAAGGGCACAGCAGTTATCATGGGTGACTTTAATCTACATATAGATTGGGCTAACCAAATTAGTAACAATACTGTGGAGGAGGAATTCCTAGAGTGTATACAGGATGGTTTCCAGGACCAATATGTAGAGATCAGGCCATCTAAGACATTGGTATTATGTAATGAGAAAGGATTAATTAGCAATCTTGTTGTGCGAGGCCCCTTGGGGCGGAGCGATCATAATATGATAGAATTCTTCATTAAGATGGAGAGTGGTGTATTTGACTCAGAGACTAGGGTCCTCAATTTAAATAAAGGAAACTACAATGGTATGAGGCGCGAGTTGGCTTGGATGGATTGGGGAATGTTACTTAAAGGGTTGACGGTGGATAGGCAATGGCAAACATTTAAAGATCGCATGGATGAACTACAGACTTTGTTCATCCCTGTCTGGTATAAAAATAAAACAAAAAAGGTGACACAGCCATGGCTAACAACGGAAATTAGGGACAGCATAAGATCCAAGGAGAGGACATATAAATTGGCCAGAAAATGCAGCAAACCTGGGGATTGGGGCAGTTTAGGATTCAGCAAAGGAGGACAAAGGGATTAATTAAGAGGGGGAAAACAGATTATGAGAGTAAGCTTGCAGGGAACAGAAAAACTGACTGTAAGAGCTTCTATAGATATGTGAAGAGAAAAAGATTGGTGAAGTCAAGCGTAGGCCCCTTGCAGTCAGAATCAGGGGAATTTATAATGGGGAACAAAGAAATGGCATACCAATTAAATACATATTTTGGTTCTGTCTTCACAAAGGAGGACACAAATAACCTCCCAGAAATACCGGGGAACATAGGGTCTAATGAGAGGGAGGAACTGAATGAAATCAGTATTTGTAGGGAAATGGTGTTGGGGAAATTGACGGGATTGAAGGCCGATAAATCTCCAGGGCCTGATAATCTACATCCTAGGGTACTTAAGGAAGTGGCCCTAGAAATAATAGATGCATTGCTGGTCATCTTCCAAAGTTCTATAGATTCTGGAACAGTTCCCATGATTGGAGGGTAGCTAATGTAACCCCACTATTCAAAAAAGGTGGTAGAGAGAAAACGGGGTAAGCCTGACATCGGTAGTGGGGAAAATGCTAGAGTCCATTATAAAAGATGTAATAGCAGAGCACTTGGAAAACAGTGACAGGATCGGACAAAGTCAACATGGATTTACAAAAAGTAAATTGCGCTTGACTAATCAAATGGTATGTTGGCCTTCGTAGAGAGAGGGTTTGAGTACAGGAACAAGGATGTCTTGCTGCAGTTGTACAGGGCCTTGGTGAGACCACATCTTGAGTATTGTGTGCAGTTTTGGTCGCCTTATCTGAGGAAGAATGTTCTTGCCATGGAAGGAGTTCAGCGAAGATTCACCAGTCTGATACCTGGGATGGCAGGAATGACGTATGAGGAGAGATTGGGACGATTGGGCTTGTACTCACTGGAGTTTAGAAGAATGAGAGGGGATCTCATCGAAACTTATAAAATTCTGACAGGACTGGACAGACTAGATGCAGGAAGGATGTTCCCGATGGTCAGGGAGTCCAGAACCAGAGGTCACAGTCTGAGGCTAAGGGGTAGGCCATTTAGGACAGAAATGAGGAGGAATTTCTTCACCCAGAGAGTGGTGAACCTGTGGAATTCTCTACCACAGAAGGCAGTAGAGGCCAATTAATTAAATATATTCAAGAAGGAGTTGGATATATTTCTTAAGGCTAAAGGGATCAAGGGAGATGGAGAGAAGGCAGGGACTGGGTACTGAATTTGGATGATCAGCCATGATCTCATTGAATGGCGGAACAGGCTCGAGGGACCGAATGGCCTACTTCTGCTCCTATCATCTATATTTCTATGTTTCTATGGAATTTTTTGAGGATATAACTGGTAGAATAGATAAGGGAGATCCAGTGGATGTGGTGTATTTGGACTTTCAGAAAGCTTTCGATAAGTTCCCGCATGAGAGATTAGCGTGTAAAGTTTGCAGACAACACAAAGCTGGGTGGACGTGTGTGCTGTGAGGAGGATGCCGACAAACTCCAGTATGATTTGGACAGGTTGGGTGATTGGGCAGATGCATGGCAAATGCAGTACAGGAAACTTTCATTTAACCAGAGGTTAAATGTCCGGAAAGCTCTATCTACCGGCAAAATTCAGGAGCTGTTTCCTATAAGTTTTTTTACTTCTCGTTGCTTTTCTTTTCCAGTCAGGCTCTGCAAGGTCTAGCTGAAGCTGTTGCTTAGCTACAGAGACGCTTTTAAGCTGCGGCCGACTGTTTTGAAGCTGTTGCTTAGCAACAGGGTTTGTTGATTCACACGGAGCTCAAAAGCTCCCTATGTTTTAACATTAGCGCTGGTTTCTACGGCAGTTTTGATGGAACGGCACCAGCTCGGTCCCGTCAGTGCCGGATACCAGAAAGTTTTCTGTATAATGTGGATAAATGCGAGGTTATCCACTTTGGTGGCAAAAACAGGAAGGCAGATTATTATCTGAACGGCAATAGATTGGGAGAAGGGGAAGTGCAACGAGACCTGGGTGTCCTTGTGCACCAGTCGCTGAAGGTAAGCATGCAGGTGCAGCAGGCGGTTAAGAAGGCAAATGGTATGTTGGCCTTCGTAGCGAGAGGATTTGAGTACAGGAACAAGGATGTCTTGCTACAGTTGTACAGGGCCTTGGTGAGACCACACCTTGAGTATTATGTGCAGTTTTGGTCACCTTATCTGAGGAAGGATGTTCTTGCCATGGAGGGAGTGCAGCAAAGATTCACCAGGCTGATACCTGGGATGGCAGGAATGACGTATGAGGAGAGATTGGGTCGATTGGGTTTATATTCGCTGGAGTTTAGAAGAATGAGAGGGGATCTCATTGAAACTTATAAAACTCTGACAGGACTGGACAGACTAGATGCTGGAAGGATGTTCCCGATGGCCGGGGAGTCCAGAACCAGAGGTCACAGTCTAAAGATAAGGGGTAAGCCATTTAGGACAGAGATGTGGAGGAATTTCTTCACCCAGAGAGTGGTGAACCTGTGGAATTCTCTACTACAAAAGGCAGTTGAGGCCAATTAATTAAATATATTCAAGAAGGAGTTAGATATATTTCTTAAGGCTAAAGGGATCACGGGATATGGGGAGAAAGCAGCGACAGGGTACTGAATTTGGATGATCAGCCATGATCTTATTAAATGGCGGAGCAGGCTCGAGGGGCCGAATGGCCTACCCCTGCTCCTATCTTCTATGTTTCTATGTTTCTATGTTTCTATGCTGCCCCTTGGTGACATCATCCGAAAACACAGCGTCAGTTTCCACATGTACGCTGACGACACCCAGCTCTACCTCACCACCTCTTCTCTCGACCCCCTCCACGGTCTCTAAATTGTCAGACTGCTTGTCCGACATCCAGTACTGGATGAGCAAAAATGTTCTCCAATTAAATATTGGGAAGACCGAAGCCATTGTTTTCAACCCCCGCCACAAACTCCGTTCCCTAACATCTGTCTGAGGCTGAACCACACTGTTCGCAACCTTAGTGTGATATTTGACCCTGAAATGAGCTTCCGACCACATATCCGCAGCATCACAAAGATCGCCGACTTCCACCTCCGTAACATCGCCCGTCTCCGCCCCTGCCTCAGCTCATCCGCTGCTGAAACCCTCATCCATGCCTTTGTTACCTCTAGACTCGACTATTCCAACGCACTCCTGGCTGGCCTCCCACATTCCACCCTACATAAACTTGAGGTCATCCAAAACTCGGCTGTCCGAGTCCTAACTCGCACCGAGTCCCGTTCGCCCATCAACCCCTGTGCTCACTGACCTACATTGGCTCCCGGTTAAGCAGCGCCTCGATTTCAAAATTCTCATCCTTGTTTTCAAATCCCTCCATGGCCTCGCCCCTCCCTATCTCTGTAATCTCCTTCAGTCCTACAACCCCCGCCTCCCATCCCAGAGATACCTGCGCTCCTCTAATTCTGCCCCCTTGAGCATCCCTAATTATAATCGCTCCACCATTGGCGGCCGTGCCTTCTGTTGCCTGGGCCCTAAGCTCTGGAATTCCCTGCCTAAATCTCTCCGCCTCACTACCTCTCTTTCCTCCTTTAAGATTCTCCTTAAAACCTACCTCTTTGACCAAGCTTTTGGTCACCTGCCCTAATTTATCCTTATGTGGCTCAGTGTCAAACTTTTTGTCTTAAAATACTCCTGTGCAGCGCCTTGGGGCATTTTACTACGTTAAAGGCGCTATATAAATACAAGTTGTTGTTGTTGTTGGGATTTCCGTTTGTCTCTTTCACCTTGATCATCTTCCTTGCTTTCTGTCTCCCTTCTCGTGTTTGATCAGGTATCTACCAAAACTCGCTTTCACAGCCACATCCTATTCCTCAGCAACTGTCTCCGGCTCCGACTTATTCCACGTGTATTCCAACTGAAATGCCACCTTTCATGTTTCGGATCCACCCAGGACTACAGGTATCTCTGAGATATTCGGTGTTTCTCGAACCACTGCTCTCGCCGCATCCTGAGATCCACGCTCAATGCCACGCGCCGCCACATGAACACTCTCGACCTCTCTCTTCAGCAGCACCGACTCACTCTATCTCAAAGCTGTCCTGGTCCGCATTTCCATTTCATCCTTCGCCTCATCCGGCGCTTTAACAAGAAACTTTTTTTGAAACATATAAGATTGTGAAGGGGTTGGATCGGGTGGATGCGGGGAAGATGTTCCCGATGATGGGTGAAACTAGAACTAGGGGGCATAGTCTTAGAATAAGGGGCTGCTCTTTCAAAACTGAGATGAGGAGGAACTACTTCACTCAGAGGGTGGTAGGCCCATGGAATATGCTGCTCCAAAAAGCTGTAGAAGCTACATCATTACATAAATTTAAAACAGAAATAGACAGTTTCCTAGAAGTAAAGGGAATTAAGGGTTACGGGGAGCGGGCAGGAATTTGGACATGAGTCTAGGTTCGGATCGGTCATGGCCCTGTGGGTAGCGGAGCGGGCCCAGGGGCCGTGTAGCCTGATCCTGCTCCTATTTCGTGTGTCTAATTCTGTTAGATTCAAGAGATGGTTCTGGGATAGTGGATTGGCGGTTAGGATCAGATCAGCCATGATCTTATTGAATGGTGGAGCAGGCTCGAGGGGCCGATTGGCCTACTCCTGCTCCTATTTCTTATGTTCTTATGTTCTTATGTTCACTTTTCTGACCCCATCCCTTCTCCCAATCTCACCCCCTGCCGTGTTTTCACTATCCCCTCTGACCTTCCCCTCTCTGGCCCCGAATGATCAGTCCTCAGCAAAGGCCAGAGCTTCATCTCCTTCATCACCGCAATGAATTTCGAGCTCGGCACGATGCTGAGCTCTTTTTCTGCCGCCTTCGTCTCCGTGCCCACTTCTTTGGCCAGGAGTCTTCCCCCCCCAACCCCCACACAGTGGAACCTTTCTCCCGCTTTCAGAATTCCCGTTCTACCTGGACCCCTCCCTCTGGCCTCTTAACCTCTCTGGACCTTTTCATTGCGAACTGCCAGCTTGACATCGGCCATCTCCATTTATCTGCTCCCCTCACTCACTCCAACCTACCTCCCTCTGAACTTGCAGCACTCCGCTCTCTCAGATCCGACCCCAACACTGTCATTAAACCTGCTGACAAGGATGGCGCTGTTGTTATTTGGCGAACCGACTTCTACCTTGCGGAAGCTGAACGCCAACTCTCCGACACCTCCTCCTACCTCCACCTGGACCATGACCCCACTACCGAACATCAAACCACCATTTCCAAGACTGTCACTGACCTCATCTCCTCTGGAGATCTTCCCTCCATGGCTGTCAACCTCATAGTTCCCCAACCCCGCACAGCCCGCTTCTACCTCCTTCCCAAGATCAAAAAACAGGTAGACCCATAATTTCAGCCTGTTCTTGCCCCACGGAACTGATTTCTTCCTATCTCGACTCTATTTCTTCTCCCCTTGTCCAGTCTCTTCCCACCTACATCCACGACTCTTCCGACGCCCTCCGCCACTTTAAGTTTCCAGTTTCCTGGCCCCAACCGTCTCCTTTTCACCATGGACATCCAATCCCTCTACACCTCCATCCCCCACCAGGATGGCCTGAGGGCACTCCGCTTCTTCCTTGAAAAAAGGCTCAACCAGTCCCCATCCACCACTACCCTCCTCCGCCTGGCTGAACTTGTTCTCACATTAAACAACTTCTCCTTTGACTCCACTCACTTCCTCCAAATTAACGGTGTTGCTATGGGAACCCACATGGGTCCTAGCTATGCCTGCCTTTTCATGGGATATGTGGAACATTCTTTGTTCCAGTCCTACTCAGGTCCCTTTCCTCACCTCTTTTTCCGGTACTTTGATGACTGTATCGGTGCCGTTTCCTGCTCTCGCCCTGAACTAGAAAATTTAATTCACTTTGCTTCCAATTCCACCCTTCCCTCATCTACACATGGTCCATCGCTGACTCTTCCCTTCCTTGACTTCTCTGTCTCCATCTCTGGGGATAGGCTATCGACAAACATCCACTATAAGACCACGTACTCCCACAGCTACCTGGACTACACTTCCTCCCACCCCGCTTCCTGTAAGATCTCTATTCCGTTCTCCCAATTTCTCCGTCTCCGTCTAATCTGTTCTGACATATCTTCCCCTCCCCTTTCAGCATTCCAAAGGGACTGCTTCCTCCGCAACACCCTGGTCCACTATCATCCCCAACACCCCTTCCCACAGCACCTTCCCGTATAAGCGCAAGAGATGCAACACCTGCCCATTTACCTCCTCCCTTCCCACTGTCCAGGGCCCCAAACACTCCTTCCAGGTGAAACAGTGATTTACTTGTACTTCTTGCAATTTAGTATACTTTATTCGCTGCTCCGATGTTGTAGTGTCCGAGTATAAATAATACACGGACTGCAGGAGAACAATAATAACAGGTATTTACTGAACAGAGGGTAACATAAGACTGAAATACAGAAGCCTGCTATGGCTTTATATACAGGGGTGGTCACTGCCGGTACTGCAGTATAGAATCAGTTCTTCTCTTAAAGGTACATACACAACAATTCCTCCCCTTTTAGATAAACAGTACATAACATTCATTTAACAACTAAATAATAACTAATTACAATTACAATTTTCTCTGTACTATATACATCAACTGAAATAATCATTTATAAGTTCAGTCTTTGAGGAGGCTTCCTGATCCTGACTGGATAGCGCCTTTCTCGAGTATCCTGTTCTTGCGGCGGAGTTGATTCTGGCTCATTGTCATTGGTTGGTTCGTCAGCTTCCAATACCACTGCTTCTGAGGTAGACGCAATCTGTACTTCGGGTTGATTACCAGGTGCACCTGCTCATGGTATGGGTTTGGTTTGTTCCTGTGACTCTAGAATCTGGTCAGCATGGCGTCTCATGGTGCTCTCTCCAACGTCCACTGTGTACATTAGTGGTCCCTGCTGTGTGCATATCGTTCCTGGCTGCCATTTTTCTGTTCGGTAGTCGCGGGCCAAGACTGGTTGCCCTATCTTGAAGCTCCTGGTTGACTTCTCATTTATGTGCTGGAATTGCTTATCCTCAACATCTCGTCTTATGTTTGGTTTGAGCAAATCCAGGCGACATCTTAGCCTTTGGTTGAAGAACATTATGGCTGGAGCTTGGTTGGTGACTGCATGTGTCGCATTCCGGTAAGCAAACAAGAAATTATCCGTCTTGTGTTGTAGTGGTATGTCGTCATTATGCATTGCCTTTATTGCCTTTTTAAAGGCCTGAACAAACCTCTCAGCCAATCCATTTGTGGCTGGATGATATGGGGCAGATGTGTAATGCTTCACCCCATTATTCCTCAGAAACCTCTGGAAATCCTCAGACACAAACTGTGGCCCATTGTCGGAGCAAATCTGTTCTGGCAAGCCATTCCTGGCGAAGATGGTCCATAGGACTGCAATAGTTTTCTCCGTGGTGGTGGAGGACATTTTGATGACCTCTGGCCATTTCGAATGGGCGTCCACAGCGATTAGGAACATTGAGTCCATAAATGGACCAGCAAAATCAATGTGTACCCATTGCCATGGAGATGAGGGCCACTCCTATGGATGTAGCGGGGCCTGTGGTGGAGCGTTTTGGACCTTCTGGCATCCTGTGCATCTCTTGGTCATATCCTCGATTTCTTTATCGATTCCCAGCCACCACACAAACGCCCTGGCTAGGCTCTTCATTTTTACCCCTCCCAGATGACCCTCATGAAGCTCATTGAGCACTCTATCTCTCAACTTGGGTGGAATTACCACTCGGGATCCACACATCAAGGTCCCCCGGCACACTGACAGCTGTTCTCGCCTTGGCGAGAATGCTGGCAACAGTGAGTCGGCATGTGCTGGCCATCCCTTCACCGTCAAATCATAGACCCGAGAGAGTGTCGGGTCATTTCGGGTTTCCTTCTCTATAGTTGAGTTTGTAACAGGTAGACATTCGACTATGGTCGCATGGAGTATCTCAACAGGGTCCACTGCAGGTGCTTCCTCTACCGTAGGCAATGGTAGGCGCGACAGCCCATCAGCATTTCCATGCTGTTTCGTACCCTTGTACTCTATGTCGTACTGATGTGCCCCTAGAAAAAGTGACCATCTTTGCAGCTGTTGCGCCGTCATCACCGGAACGCCCTTCTTTGGGTTAAAAATGGAGACCAGGGGCTGATGATCAGTCAGTAGGGTGAATTTCTGCCTGTGCAGATAGTGATTGAACTTCTTCACCCCCCACACCAGGCTGAGGGCCTCCCTGTCAATCTGAGCGTAGTTACACTCGACTGAGGTTAACGAGCGCGACGCAAAGGCTATTGGCCTCTCTGAACCGTCAAGGAATTTGTGTGACAGCACCGCTCCGATGCTGTAGGGAGACGCATCACATGCTAACCGAATCGGTAGTGTTGGATTGTAGTGGGCCAATACTTCTTTTGAAGTGATTAGGCATTTACATTTCTGAAAGGCACACTTACACTCATCACTCCATTTCCATGTTACTCCAGTTTGCAGCAGGGCGTTCAGTGGGTGCAGAATTGTAGATAAATTCAGCAAGAACTTATGGTAGTAGTTCACCAACCCGAGGAACAACCTCAGTTGCGACACATTTTCCGGTGCTGGAGCCTTGACTACAGCCTCAATCTTGTCCGGTGACTTATGCAGCCCTTCCTCATCAATCATGTGGCCACAATACAAGATTTGTCTCCTGAAGAACTCGCATTTGGGGCGGTTGGCTCGTAGCCCATATTCCTGTAATCTCGTGAGCACCTGCTCCAGGTTGGCAAGGTGTTCACTGTCATTTTCGCCCATAACCAGGATGTCGTCCAAATAACACTGTGTCCCCGGAATCCCTTGCAGGACTTGTTCCATCGCCCTCTGCCAAATAGCCGGGGCTGATGCTACCCCGAATACCAGTCGATTGTACTGGTAAAGGCCTTTGTGAGTGTTTATTGTGAGGTATTTCCTAGATGCTTCTTCCACCTCCATTTGTAGATACGCTTGGGCCAGATCAATCTTTGTAAAGCGTTTCCCTCCAGATAGTGAGTCGAAAATATCTTCTATCCATGGAAGTGGATATTGTACTGTGTGCAGGACTGGGTTCACAGTTACCTTGAAGTCCCCACAGATGCGAACCTTCTTCGGTTCCCCAGGCGTGCTGCTCAATGATTTCTTCATTACAGGAACGATGGGTGTGGCCCACTCGCTCCAGTCCACCTTGGACAGCACACCCGAACGCTCCAGACTCTCCAGCTCTGCTTCAATGGCTGGGCGGATCGCGTAAGGTACCGGTCTGGCCTTAAAAAAATTTGGGGTTTGCGTTATCTTCGATTTTTATCATTGCCGTTACTCCTTTTAGAGTCCCAAGTCCTTGTTGGAACACCTCTTTCGTGTCAGTTAGAATCTTTGGCAGTCATCCAGGTGTGACGTCATCATCCTTTTTATCAGTCACAGTTAGCGCCTGAATGGAATGCCAATCCAATTGTATTTTTCGGATCCATTCACGTCCCAATAATGGTGGTCCTCCATCTGGTAGTGTATATAGATACAGTTTCTGTGTTTCCTTGCCGTTGTATTCAACTGGCACCCTTATTTTTCCTCTGGGATAGACTTTTTGCCCCGTGTATGTCTTCAATACAATGGACGTGTCCTTCAAGGGTATGTGTGGGAATAGCCGCTCATAGTCTCGTCGATTCATGACAGTTAGGGCTGATCCTGTGTCCAATTCCATCTTTACTGGGGACTCTGCTATCATGAGGGTGACCCAAATGGTTCGGTGATCCTCCTTTGCGATCACGTTGTGTAACTTTAGACAACTTAGTCTCCTGCTCCCGGAGTCCTTATCACTCTCCTGATCTTCCGAACTACTGTCTGTCAATTTCTTTACTTTCTTGTACTTTTCCTTAGTAGTTCTTGTAGTGTTGGTTTTCTTTCCCAACCTGCAGACTCTTGCTATGTGTCCCATTTTCCCACATTGCCTGCATACTTTGTCCTTAAACCAGCAGTCCTTCTGATCATGGGTTGTTCTGCCGCAGCGATAGCACTTTTCTGCTCCATACGCCATTTTGTTAGCGCTGTATTCTTGTGGTTTCTGTTGTATTTCCGCAGCTCCCCGTGCTGCTGCTTCGTAGGATACTGCCACGCTGAAAGCCTGTTCTAGCGTCAGGTCCTTTTCCGAAAGTAGTTGTTTCTGGGTTCCTTCACTCTGGAGCCCGCAGGCAAACTTATCCCGTAAGGTGTCTGCCAGTCCTGCTCCGAACTGGCAGTGCTTTGATAACTTGCGTAGTTCCGTAAGATAGTCAGCATTGCTCTCATCTTTGTGCTGATTTCTTTTATGGAACTTGAATCTTTCTGCTATCAGCAGCGGTGTAGGGTTTAGGTGTTCCTGTAAGGTATTAACAATCTCTTCAAAACTTTTCTCCATTGGTTTAGCTGGGGTAATTAAATTCCGCAATAGGCCGTACGTTCTCGCGCCCATCAAATTTAATAACACCGACGCCTTCTTTCCATCGGCCACCTCATTTGCCTTGCAGTACACTTCAATTCTTTCCACATACGTGGTCCAGTCTTCTACCTCATTGTCGAAAGCAGTGATACTGCCACTTTTCAGCATCTTGGGTGATTTAAAATGGCGCCTCCCGCTCTTTTTCTTCTTCACCAATGGATTAAAATGGCGCCTCCCACGCTTTTCCTTCTTCCCCAATGGAATAACATGGCGCCTCCCACGCTTTTCCTTCTTCCCCTTGCTGCCACGCTGCTCCTGGCATTCTGCAGGGTAATGGCGGCGACCCGCGGCTTCGGCGCGTCTCACTTTTCCTTCCCCTTGTTTTATTTTCGCTACGCTGCCCGGTTCTTGAGCACTAACCACGCCCTGTGCGCTCCACCCTCTCTCTCTCTCTCTTTTCCTCCCGACGACGCTGCACGGCCCCTTTGCAGAGCCGCTCGATCGAGCTCGAGCCCGCCGCAGTCCAGAAGGGTCAGCGCACTACCTGCTACCAGCACGATTTGCTGGAACACCTTGACTGGGGAGCCAAGCCCAGCTCTCCACAGCCTCTCCTGCAACTCTCCGAACTCCGATGGATCCTTGGGCGGTTGCCCGCGGTCGACGCCTGTTGTTCTGACTTCGACCTCCAAAAGCTTCTTCTCAGGGAAAGATCCCCGTGAGGTGATGCAGTACTGCAGGTGAGTTCGAACCTGTTCGTCGCCAATGTAGTGTCCGAGTATAAATAATATACATGGACTGCAGGAGAACAATAATAACAGGTATTTACTGAACAGAGGGTAACTCTTTTGTTCTGAACAGAGGGTAACTTAAGACTGAAATACAGAAGCCTGCTATGGCTTTATATACAGGGGTGGTCACTGCCGGTACTGCAGTATAGAATCAGTTCTTCTCTTAAAGGTACATACACAACAGATGTGGTCTCCTCTATATTGGAGAGACCAAACGCAGATTGGGTGACCGCTTTGTGGAACACCTCCATTCAGTCCGTAGGCTTGACCCCGAGCTTCCAGTCGTCTGTTACTTTAATTCTCCGCTCCACTCCCACTCTGACCTCTCTGTCCTCGGCCTCTTACACTGTTCCAACGAAGGTTAACGTAAGCTCGAGGAACAGCACCTCATCTTTCGATGAGGCACTTTACAGCCTTCTGGATTCAACATCGAGTTCAACAATTCCAATATTCGGCTCCTAGTTTTTCACGTGGCAGCTGTTGATGATTCTACCATTCCCATTTACACCTCTTCTAGACTCATCTTTTGTTTCTTTACTTGTCCCATTACCATCTACTTTTGCCTTGTACAATCATCCCTTTTGTCATTTAATCTCTCCTGCCTTCCACCCTTTTGCTCTTTCCTCCCCTCCCTGTACAGGCCGGAGAGGTTGCACCTCAACAGAGACGGGACCAATGTCCTCGCGGAGGGGTTTGCTAGTGCTGTTGGGGAGGGTTTAAACTTATTTGGCAGGGGGATGGGCACCAGAATGTAGCAATAGAAAGGAGAAACAAAGTGCACAAAGGATGGTGAGAGACAGATAGCACAAGAGTAAGAGATAGTACGGTATTAGGTGGGGTCAGGCTAAGAGAGAATGCAAGAAGGTCTAAGATGGGTTTACAGTGTATGTATGTAAACGCACAAAGCGTAATAAACAAGGTTGGTGAGCTGTAGGCACAAATAGCCACATGGGAATATGATGTTGTGGCGATAACGGAGACCTGGCTCAAAAAAGGCAGGATTGGGACTAAATATTCCTGGATATAAGGAGCTCAGGAAAGATATGGAAGGGAAGATAGGAGGGGGAGTGGCAGTATTGGTTTAGGACAATGTTACAGTGCTGGAGAGAGAGGATGTCCTGGAGGGGTCAAGGACAGAATCTATTTGGTTAGAGTTAAGAAATAATAGAGGTGCCATTACACTACTAGGTGTATTCTATAGACCACCAAATAGTGGGAAAGATATGGAGGAGCAAATTTGCTGGGAAATTACAGAGAGGAGCAAGAACTATAGAGTAGTAATAATGGGGGACTTCAACTATCCTAATATAGACTGGGATCGTAATAGTGTAAAGGGCAGAAAAGGGGAAGAATTTCTGAAGTGTGTCCAGTAGAACTTTCTTGATCAGTATGTTTCCAGCCCGACGAGGAAGGAAGCATTGCTGGATCTGGTTCTGGGGAATGAGGTGGGACAAGTGGAGCAGGTGTCAGTAGGGGAACATTTAGGGAACAGTGATCATAATATCATAAGGTTTAGATTAGCTATGGAAAAGGACAGGGAGCAATCTAGAGTAAAAGTACTTAATTGGAGGAAGGCCAATTTCAGTGGGTTGAGAAGAGGTCTGGCCCGGGTAAATTGGAATCAAAGACTGGCAGGCAAAACTGTAATCGAACAATGGGCTCTTATCTTGTGTAGTAACCTTTTATGTGGCACCTTATCGAATGCCTTCTGGAAATCCAAATACACTACATCTGCTGATTCCCCTTTATCCACCCTGCTCGTTACATAAGAACATAAGAAATAGGAGCAGGAATAGGCCACTTGGCCCCTCGAGCCTGCTCCGCCATTCAATAAGATCGTGGCTGATCTTGGGCTCAAAGCCAATTCCCCACCCACTCCCCATAGCCCTTCACTCCCTTATCTTGCAAAAATCTGTCTATCTCCACCTTAAATGTATTTAATGACCCAGCCTCCACAACCTCAAAGAACTCCAGCAAATTTGTCAAACATGATTTCCTTTTCATAAAACCATGCTGACTCTGCTTGACTATATTATGATTTTCTAAGTGTCCTGCTACCACTTCCTTAATGATGGACTCCAGCATTTTCCCAATGACAGATAGCAAAATACTGCAGGTGCTGGAAATCCGAAATAACAACAGAAAATTCTGGAAAAACTCAGCAGGCCAGGCAACATCCGTGGAGAGAAAATAGAGTCAACGTTTCGGGTGAAAACCCCTTTGTCAAGACTAAAGAGGCACAGGAAATGAAATGGATTAAGAGGCCAGGCTGGGAGAGAACAAAAGAGAAGAGACATTAAGAGGTATTCAAAACCAGACGAGATGGTGATAGGACTAGTGGAGACAAAAGACGGCTCTAGATTAGGTGTGAAATGCGCTGGCAGAATGGGAGACAGCTGCCATGTGGGAGAGAGAAAAAAAAAGAAAGGGGGGGGCGGGGAAAGGGTCAAAACAAAAGTGTGGATAAAAAATATAAGTAAAAATGTAATAGGGGCCGAGGTTATGATCTGAAATTGTTGAACTCGATATTGAGTCTGGAAGGTTATTACGGGCCTAATCGGAAGATGAGGTGCTTTTCCTCGAGTTTACCGTGAGCTTCCGTGGAACAATACAAGAGTCCAAGGACGGTGAGGTCCAAGTGGGAATAGGGCGGTGAATTAAAATGACAGGCGACCAGAAGCTCGGGGTCACCCTTACGGTCTGAACGGAGGTGTTCCGCAAAGCGGTCACCCAATCTGCGTTTGGTCTCCCCAATGTAGAGGAGACCACATCGTGAGCAGCGAATACAGTATACTAGATTGCAAGAAGTACAATTAAATCGCTGTTTCACCTGGAAGGGGTGTTTGGGGCCCTGGACAGTGGGAAGGGGGGAGGTATAAGGGCAGGTGTTACATCTCCTGGGCTTGCATGGGAAGATGCCAGGCGAAGGGGAAGGGGTGCTGGGGGTGATAGAGGAGTGGACTAGGGTGTTTCGGAGAGAGCAGTCCCTACGGAATGCTGAAAGCGGAGGGGAGGGGAAGATACGTTTGGTGGTGGGATCACTTTGGAGGTGGCGGAAATGGTGGAGGATGATCCGTTGAATGTGGAGGCTGGTGGGGTGAAAGGTGAGGACAAGGGGAACCCTATTGTGTTTCCGGGAGGGAGGGGCAGGGGTGAGGGCAGAAGTGCGGGAGATAGAACGGACACGTTCAAGGGCCGTGTCAACCATGGTAGAGGGGAATCCTCGGTTGAGGAAAAAGGAAGACATGTCGGAAGCACTGGTGTGGAAGGTGGCATCGTCGGAGCAGATGCAGCAGAGATGGAGAAACTGGGAGAATGGAATAGAGTCCTTACAGGAGACAGGGTGGGAGTTGAACAACTTCTCCTTTGACTTCACTCATTTCCTCCAAATCAAAGGTGTTGCTATGGGTATCCGCATGGCAGCACGGTGGCATAGTGGTTAGCACTGTTGCCTCACAGCGCCAGGGACCCGGGTTCAAATCCGGCCTCGGGTGACTGTCTGTGTGGAGTTTGCACATTCTCCTCGTGTTTGCGTGGGTTTCCTCCGGGTGCTCCAGTTTCCTCCCACAGTCCAAAGATGTGCGGGTTAGGTTGATTGGCCATGATAAAAAAAAAAATTGACCCTTAGTGTTAGGGGGGATTAAATACGTGGGGTTACGGGGATAGGGCTTGGGTGGGATGGCTGTCGGTGTAGGGACCGGGTGCTAGGGTTTGGATGGTCAGCCATGATCTCATTGAATGGCGGAGCAGGCTCGAGGGGCTGAATGGCCTACTCCTGCTCCTATCTTCTATGTTTCTATGTTTCTATGTTTCTATGTCCTAGCTATGCCTGCCTTTTCGTGGGATATGTGGAACACTCTTTGTTCCAGTCCTACTCGGGTCCCCTCCCTCACCTCTTTTTCTGATACACTGATGATTGTATCGATGCCGTTTGCTGCTCTCGCCCTGAACTAGACAATTTCATTCACTGTGCCTCCAATTTCCACCCTTCCCTCACCCTTCCCTCACCTTCACATGGTCCATCGCTGACTCTTCCCTTCCCTTCTTCGTCTTCTCCGTCTCCATCTCTGGGGATAGGTTATTGACCAACATTCACTACAAGCCCACTGACTCCCACAGCTACCTGGACTACACTTCCTCCCACCCTGCCTCCTGCAAGGGACCTACGCTTGACTTCACCAATCTTTTTCTCTTCACATATCTATAAAAGCTTTTACAGTCAGTTTTTATGCTCCCTGCAAGCTTACTCTCATATTCTATTTTCCCTTTCTTAATTAATCCCTTTGTCCTCCTTTGTTGAATCCTAAACTGCTCCCAATCCTCAGGTTTACTGCTTTTTCTGGCCAATTTATATGTCCTCTCCTTGGATCTTTTGCTAACCCTAATTTCCCTTGTTAGCCACAGTTGAGTCACTTTTTTGTTTTATTTTTATGCCAAACTGGGATGAACAAATTCTGTAGTTCATCCATGCGGTCTTTGAATGTTTGCCATTGCCTATCCACCGTCAACTCTTTGAGTGACATTCCCCAATCCATCCTACCCAACTCGCGCCTCATACCATCGTAGTTTCCTTTATTTAAATTCAGGACCCTAGTCTCTGAGGCAAATAGTTCACTCTCCATCTTAATGAAGAATTCTATCATATTATGATCGCTCCGACCCAAGGGGCCTCGTGCAACAAGATTGCTAATTAATCCTTTCTCATTACATAATACCCAGTCTAGGATGGCCTGATCTCTAGTTGGTTCCTCAACATATTGGTCCAGGAAACCATCCCGTAAACATTGTAGGAATTCCTCCTCCACAGTATTGTTACTAATTTGGTTAGCCCAATCTATATGTAGATTAAAGTCACCTATGATGACTGCTGTGCCCTTATTGCACGCTTCTCTAATTTCCCTTTTAATGCCATCCCCAACCTCTGCATTACTGTTTGGAGGTCTATATACCACTCCCACTAACGTTTTCTGCCCCTTGGTATTTCTCAGTTCATACCATACAGATTCCACATCATCAGAGCTAATATCCTTCCTTACAATTGTGTTAATCCCCTCTTTAACCAGTAATGCTGCCCCACCTCCCTTTCCTTTTTGCCTATCTTTCCTGAATATTGAATACCCCTGGATGTTGAGTTCGCAGCCTTGGCCACCCTAGAGCCATGTTTCCGTAATCCCAATCAAATCATATTCGTTTACCTCTATTTGCGCAGCTAATTCATCCACCTTGTTGTACGAGGCCCCTTGGGTCAGAGCGATCATAATATGATCGAATTCTTCATTAAGATGGAGAATGAAGTAGTTGACTCAGAGACAAGGGTCCTCAATATAAATAAAGGAAACTACGATGGTCTGAGGAGCGAGTTGGGCAGGATTGAGTGGGGAATGGCGCTCAAAGGGTTGACGGTGGATAGCCAATGGCAAACATTCAAAGACCAAATGGATGAGCTACAGAATTTGTTCATCCCAGTTTGGCGTAAAAATAAAACAAAAAAGGTGACTCAACCGTGGCTAACAAGGGAAATTAGGGATAGCATAAGATCCAAGGAGAGAACATATAAATTGGCTAGAAAAAGCAACAATCCTGAGGATTGGGAGCAGTTTAGGATTCAACAAAGGAGGACAAAGGGATTAATTAAGAAAGGGAAAAGAGAATATGAGAGTAAGCTTGCAGGGAACATAAAAACTGACTGTAAAAGCTTTTATAAATGTGTGAAGAGAAAAAGATTAGTGAAGTCAAGCGTAGGTCCCTTACAGTCAGAATCAGGGGAATTTATAATGGGAAACAATGAAATGGCAGACCAACTAAATGCATACTTTGGTTCTGTCTTCACAAAGGAGGACACAAATAACCTCCCAGAGATGCCGGGGAACATAGGGTCGGATGAAAGCGAGGAACTGAAAGAAATCAGTATTTGTAGGAAAATGGTGTTAGGAAAATTGATGGGACTGAAGGCCGATAAATCCCCAGGGCCTGATGGTCTACATCCCAGGGTACTTAAGGAAGTGGCCCTAGAGATAGTAGATGCATTACTGATCATCTTCCAGAACTCGATAGACTCTGGAACGGTACCCATGGATTGGAGGGTAGCTAATGTTACCCCACTATTCAAAAAAGGTGGTAGAGAAAAAGTAGGGAATTATAGACCGGTAAGCCTGACATCGGTAGTGGGGAAAACGCTAGAGTCTATTATAAAAGATGTAATAGCAGAGCACTTGGAAAACAGCGACAGGATCGGACAAAGTCAACATGGATTTACAAAAGGTAAATCATGCTTGACTAATCTACTGGAATTTTTTGAGGATGTAACTGGTAAAATAGATAAGGGAGAACCAGTGGATGTGGTGTATTTGGACTTTCAGAAGGCTTTCGATAAGGTCCCACACAAGAGATTAGCGTGCAAAATTAAGGCACATGGGATTGGGGGCAAGGTATTGACTTGGATAGAGAACTGGTTGGCGGACAGAAAGCAAAGAGTTGGAATAAACGGGTCGTTTTCCGAGTGGCAGGCAGTGACTAGTGGGGTACCGCAAGGATCGGTCCTAGGACCCCAGCTGTTCACAATATATATTAATGATCTGGACAAGGGAATTGGATGTAATATCTCCAAATTTGCAGACGACACAAAGCTGGGCGGGAGGGTAAGCTGCGAGGAGGATGTCGGGAAACTCCAGTACGATTTGGACAGGTTGGGTGATTGGGCAGAAACATGGCAAATGCACTATAATGTGGATAAATGTGAGGTTATCCACTTTGGTGGCAAAAACAGGAAGGCAGATTATTATTTGAATGGCAATAGATTGGGAGAAGGGGAAGTGCAAAGAGACCTGGGGGTCCTTGTGCACCAGTCGCTGAAGGTAAGCATGCAGGTGCAGCAGGCGGTTAAGAAGGCAAATGGTATGTTGGCCTTCGTAGCAAGAGGGTTCGAGTACAGGAACAAGGATGTCTTGCTACAGTTGTACAGGGCCTTGGTGAGACCGCACCTTGAGTATTGTGTGCAGTTTTGGTCACCTTACCTGAGGAAGGACGTTCTTGCCATGGAGGGAGTGCAGCGAAGATTCACCAGGCTGATACCTGGGATGGCAGGAATGACGTATGAGGAGAGATTGTCTCGATTGGGCTTATACTCACTGGAGTTTAGAAGATTGAGAGGGGATCTCATCGAAACCTATAAAATTCTGTCAGGTCTGGACAGACTAGATGCAGGAAGGATGTTTCTGATGGCCGGGGAGTCCAGAACCAGGGGTCATAGTCTAAGGATAAGGGGTAAGCCATTTAGGACTTTAATGAGGAGGAATTTCTTCACCCAGAGAGTGGTGAACCTGTGGAATTCTCTGCCACAGAGGGCGGTGGAGGCCAGTTCATTAAATATATTCAAGAAAGAGTTGGATATATTTCTTGAGGCTAAAGGGATCAAGGGATATGGGGAAAAGGCAGGGACAGGGTACTGAATTGGATGATCAGCCATGATCACATTGAATGGCGGAGCAGGCTCGAAGGGCCGAGTGGCCTACTCCTGCTCCTATCTTCTATGTTTCTATGTTTCTATGAATGCTCCTCGCATTAAGACACAAAGCCTTCAGGCTTGTTTTTTTAACGCTCTTAGACCTATTAGAATTATTATTTACTGTGGCCATGTTTGATTTAAACCGTTGATTTCTCTCTAGTTGCCCTACCTCTCCCCCTAGTGGGAATGTACCTTGACTGTACCTGAACTATTTCCTCTTTAAAAGCAGCCCATTGTTCTATTACAGTTTTGCCTGCCAATCTTTGATTCCAGTTTATCCGGGCCAGATCCGTTCTCATCCCACTGAAATTGGCCTTCCCCCAGTTAAACATTCTTACCCTAGATTGCTCCCTGTCCTTTTCCATAGCTAATCTAAACCTTATGATACTATGATCACTGTTCCCTAAATGTTCCCCAACTTGCTCCACTTGACCTACCTTATTCCCCAGAACCAGATCCAGCAATGCCTTCTCCCTCGTCGGGCCGGAAACATACTGATCAAGAAAGTTCTCCTGAACACACTTCAGAAATTCTTCCCCCTCTCTGCCCTTAACACTATTACTATCCCAGACTATATTAGGATAGTTGAAGTCCCCCATTATCACTACTCTATAGTATTTGCACCTCTCTGTAATTTCCCTGCAAATTTGCTCCTCCATATCTTTCCCACTAGTTGGTGGTGGGGTTGCAAAATTCCGGGAATTTTTAAAAGAGGAAACTTTCCATGGGAATTTTCTGGAATTAATGGAATTTGGGGAATTTATGGGAGTTTATGGAAATTTTGAGTTTTTTTGCACACTGATTGTTTTTGTCTCTGACCCTTATATTATCTTTGTCATCAAAATAGACATACTGTTCCACACAAATAAAAACAGGCTTTCAAAACTTTATTTAGGTTATAATTTTGAACTTTATTGAACCCCCACAAAAAAGACCCATCTACAATAAAATAAAAAGAGCGTCAGCTTATTTAGCCCGTAATTTGTCCTTATTTTGTCCCTTTGAGTCTTCTACTCATGAGTCTTCTGAGTCTTCTACTCATTATTGCTCCTCCTGATTCTCTGACTCTGACGTGTCCATTTCCTCTTCTGTGTCACTGTCTAGCTGTGTGGTGGACACTTCTGTATCTGGCTCAATAAGTTGTAGGTTCGCCCAGATAGCCACCAGTTTCTCCACTCCCTTGTTAGTCAGCCTGTTGTGCACCTTTGTATGCATATTCCCAAAAAATGACCAATTTCGTTCAGAGGCTGCTGATGAAGGTGGGATTTGGAGTATCACCAATGCAATGGGTGACAGGGCCTCAGATGCACAAAGTCCCTTCCACCAGGTATGTGCACTGATATGCTTGCATGATTCCCATATCCCATCCCCATTCCAAAGACCTTGCTTGGTAGAGAACTTTGCCAGACCTCCCAGAACTTTGCCCAAGTCCAGATTGAGGTGGTGTGAGAGGGTAGAAGTCACACTGTAAGCGCTGTTGATCTGTTCTCCAGAAAGTATTGGTCTCCCAACATGCTTTGGGTCCAGCATGTATGCTGCAGCATGAATCGGCTTGACACAAAATTCTTGACGCGTCTGTATGAATTGAACAATTGCTTCTCCTCTGCTTTGAGCAGCAGGGATGTGGGTAGGGCAATGCTGATTTGTTCTTTTAAATCAGCAAAAAGCCTGAGAACATCTGACAAAACAGCGTAATCTCCTTCAATCTGAGCAATTGCAGATGCTACTGGTGAGAGTAGTTTAAGGCTGCTAACCACTCTCTCCCAAAACACATCATCCAGCAGTATTTTCTTGATGGTGGTTTCCATATCCCCAGACTGGGATATTGCCATTTCTTGCAGCGACTCCTTACCCTCCAGAAGGCTGTTGTACATTATGACAACGCCACCCCATCTAGTGTTGCTGGGCAGCTTCAGTGTGGTGTTCTTGTTCTTTGACATTTGCTTGGAGTTGTAGGTTGCTGCAACTACCTGTTTTCCCCTGACTTACTTAACAACTTGCTTGGCTCTCTTGTACAGTGTTTCCATGGTTCTCTAACCCATGATGTCCTTGAGGAGCAGGTTAAGCCCATGAGCTGCGCACCCAATAGACGTAATATGAGGGTAGGCCTCCTCCACTTGAGCCCAAGCAGCCTTCATATTCGCAGCATTGTCAGTAACTACTGCAAAGACCTTTTGTGATCCAAGATCGTTGATGACCGCTTTCAGCTCATCAGCAATGTATGTGCCTGTGTGTCTGTGCTCTTGAAGAACACTGGAAGAGGAGTGGAGACGATGTAGTTTATGATGCCCTCCCCTCGTACGTTTGACCACCCATCTGAGATAACTGCAACACAGTCTGCCAACTCTATCATTTCTTTGAGCTTTCCTTGGACTCTGTTATACTCAGCCTCCAGCAAATAAGTAGACAAAGCATGTCTGGTGGGAGGACAGTATGCAGGGCGAATAACATTGAAAAATCTCTTCCAGTACACATTGGCTGTGAGCATGAGGGGGTGAGCCTGTCGCATATACAGCTCGAGCAAGGCACTCATCTGCATTCTTCTGGCTATGGTTATCCATTGTATCAAAGAACCTTCCAAGTGGGCCAAGAGTTGCTGATAAGGAGCCTGATGCTGAATGTGAACCATCATCTTCTTGAATGGAAGCAGAGGACCTCTGGGCTGACTGCTGTGAGCTTTCAGTGAAGTTGTTGCATTTGGATAAATGCTGCTGCATCTTTGTGGCAATTCTTTACATTTGGCTTTGTACAGTGTTTGCACATGTACACAGTCTTTCCATCTTTAATGCCTGGGGTAAAATACTTCCACACATCCGACGGTAAACGTGGCATTGTTCTATGCAGAGAAATAAAGGGCATTCGTCTCTGTGTCGAACTGTGGTCGATCAGCACGATTGCAACAGGGTGAGTAACTTTTTCCTGATGCTCCATGTGATGGAAGCATGACCTGTGCGCGCATGACACTACATCACCAATAGAGGGAGCTAATCGCTCATCCACTCATCCAACCAATCAGGACACATTTGTTCACAGTCACACACAAAACTTGTAATTAATAAAACAAGCCAAGTAAGAAGATAAACATATATTGATTAAGAAATTCCTTAATAATTAAGATTCCATCTCTGTTAGTAATTTTAAGAGAGGACCTGTGAAAAAAAAGAAAGAAATACAAAAAAAAAAAAAAAAACAATATTATGCTAGCATGTGCTTTTTTGAGCAAAATTCCCCAAATTCCCAAGCTAAACTTCCCGTGGAAAATTTCCAGAAATTTACCGGAAACTTTCCACCCCTTTGCAACCCTAGTTGGTGGCCTATAGAATACACCTAGTAGTGTAATATTTAATAGCCAATCCTGCACTTTTTGAGCCAGGTCTCCGTTATCGCCACAACATCATAGAGTGGGCATGTGTGCTGTGAGGAGGATGCAGTGAAATTCCAGTATGATTTGGACAGGTTGGGTGATTGGGCAGATGCATGGCAGATGCAGTATAATGTGGATAAATGCGAGGTTATCCACTTTGGTGGCAAAAACAGGAAGACAGATTATTATCTGAACAGCAATAGATTGGGAAAAGGGGAAGTGCAACAAGACCTGGGTGTCCTTGTGCACCAATCACTGAAGGTAAGCATGCAGGTGCAGCAGGCGGTTAAGAAGGCAAATGGTATGTTGGCCTTCATAGCGAGAGGATTCGAATACAGGAACAAGGATGTCTTGCTGCAGTTGTACAGGGCCTTGGTGAGACCACACCTTGAGTATTGTGTGCAGTTTTGGTCGCCTTATCTGAGGAAGGATGTTCTTGCCAAATAGGGAGTGCAGCGAAGATTCACCAGACTGATACCTGGGATGGCAGGAATGACGTATGAAGAGAGATTGGGTCGATTAGGTTTATATTCGCTAGAGTTTAGAAGAATGAGAGGGGATCTCATTGAAACTTATAAAATTCTAACAGGACTAGACAGACTAGATGCAGGAAGGATGTTCCCGATGGCAGGGGAGTCCAGAACCAGGGGTCACAGTCTAAGGATAAGGGGTAAGCCATTTAGGACTGAGATGAGGAGGAATTTCTTCACCCAGAGAGTGGTGAACCTGTGGAATTCTCTACCACAGCAGGCAGTTGAGGCCAACTTATTAAATATATTCAAGAAGGAGTTAGATATATTTCTTAAGGCTAAAG